>NW_022437090.1:1483229-1543355 GCF_009761245.1 Sapajus apella | reverse complement strand
ACACACACACACACACACAGAAAATTAGCCAGGCATGGTGGGGGGACACACACACACACACACACACCACCACCACCACCACCACCACCACCCCCCCCCCAGGCATGGTGGCGGGTGCCTGGAATCCCAGCTTCTTGGGAGGCTGAGGTAGGAGGATCACTTGAACCTGGGAGGTGGAGGGTGCAGTAAGCCAAGATTACGCCACTGCACTCCAGCCTGGACAACAGAGTGAGACTCCATCTCAAAAAAAATAAATAAACAAATAAATACGTGTACCACCCACAGATATTACCCAAAAATGGGGTTTGGGGGGGGAGCTTATTTATATGACAATGGGTTGTTTCCTAGTAACCTGGTATTATTGTCTTTTTTCCCCAAAGAACAAAATGTTTGTTTGGTTGATTGATGTTTATTAAAAATCTGCACTGTTATTGACCAGTGGATATAGAGATGAACAGAATAACTTACTTTTCTTCATGGAACTTACAGTCTATCAGGGAGAAAGACATCACACAGATGAAGATTTTATTACACTTGTGATTAGAAAACAAGTATACATGCTTAGGATAATTACTTAAAAAATAAAATACAGATACCATGAGAGCTTCCAAAAGGGAACCCAGCATGCTCTGTGGGGTCATGAATTTCCCAGGTGATCAGAACTGGACGAGGGCGACAATCCCAGCTGCATGTTTTCCCCTTCCTGTTCGTTCTCATCCTTACCCAGTTCTTCTGTCCTCATGGCACTGGCTCAGCACTGGATTCTTCCTCCCCTCTCCCCCTTGCCATTCTTTTACTGTCAGGGAAGTTCTAGTGGAATGGTTGCTTAGCTATCCATACAGTTTCTTAGAAAAGGTATCTCCTTTTGCTCAGACCAGGATGCAGTTGCCTATAATAGTATTCCTCACCCTCTCTATCCCCTCAGCTGCTTTATTTGTCTTCATAGCACTTGTCACATTATGAGTACATTATTTATGTATCGTCTGTCTTCTCCACCACATGTCAGTTTCATAAAGGCAGGGAATTTGGTTCTCTGTTGTATCCCCAGTGCCTGGAACTGTGCTTGGCATGTAGTAGCTGCTCAGTAAGTATTTGTTGTATAAATGAATTGCTTTATCTTCTCTGGATTCCATCCTAATCTCTTTTTCAGAGTCCTTTTATTATTGTAATTAACTAATTAAATTATTTTACATCTTTGCTTTGTCTTAGACTTTTCCATCTTGTCATTTAATTATACTCATTCACTTTTAGCTTAAAATTTTTTAAAAAATCTGACCTTTTCTGTATTCCTCTTTCCCCTTCATTTCTAAACCCTGTCCAGTCTTTACTCTGCCCACACGCCTCCGCTAGAACCTCTCAGGTCCCACGTGACGTCCATGTCATTAGATGTAATGGGCATTTGTCAGTCCTCATCTTATTTGACCATTCAGCAGCACCAACCTCCATGATAATGCGTTTCCGGTTTTCCTCTTATCTCTGGGACCCTTCTTTCTCTGTATACTTTGGAGATGTGTTTTCCTATAATTGGCCATCATGTATTGACATTCTTCATTGTTCATTGCTTGACCCATCATAGTCTCCACCATGGTCATTTAATAAATGCTCAGCATTAGTCACAATAGCAAAGACATAGAAGCAACTTAAGTGTCCCCCAGTAGCGGCCTGGATAAAGAAAATGTGGCACATATACATGGTGGAATACTATACAGCCATAAAAAAGAACAAAATCATGCCCTTTACAGTGACATGGATGCAACTGGAGGCCATTATTCTTGATGAATTAACACAAGAATATGGCTTGTTCTCACTTGTAAGTGGAAGCTAAACACAGGGTTCACATGGACATAAAGATGACAAGAATAGACACTGGGGACTGCTAGAAGGGCTGGGTAGGGAGGGGGCCAAGGATTGAAAAACTAACTCTTGGCTACTGTGCTAACTACCTTGGCAGTGGGATCAATTGTACCCCAAACCTCAGCATAATGAAATATACCCAGGTAACAAACCTGCACATGTACCCTGTGAATCTAAATAAAAGTTGAAATTATAAAAAGTAAATTGCTCAGAGCTGCAATAACCATCCAAACAGCTACTTACAAATGTGTATCTTTAGTTAGTAACTCTTTTCCAAGTTCCACATTGATGTGTCCAAAGTGCCTACAGAATTGTTTTTTAATTAGCTAGGCATGGTGGTGTGGTCCTATAGTCCTAGCTGACTTGGGAGGCTGAGGCAGGAGGATTGCTTGAGCCCAGAAAGTTGAGGCTGCAGTGAACCATGATCGTGCCATTGCTCTCCAGCCCAGGTTGAGTGACAGAGAGAGAAAGACTATTTCTCAAAAAACCAAAACAAAACAAACTCTCAATATCCCCTCAACCTGTTTTTCATTATCAGACTGGGTCCAGAAGAGGAAAACGTGTCCTTCCAGATATGGTTTTCTCCAAGTTACCATCTTGGTGAATGGTATCCTTTTATAAAAACCAGAAAACAGAGTTAACTTTGATTCAGCCTCCTTCCTCACTCCTCCATATTCAGTCTTTGATTGTGATGTAAACCAAACCGACTCCATCATAGATGTGAACCTGAGAGACTCCATTTTAGCCTCTACTTCCCTGCCATTCCCTCCTTCGGGTGCACAGCTGGGTCACACTGTACCCAGAACTTTGTAACCGTTGTAACCACATCCTGCTTGGCAATTCCCCAGCTATTGTGAATACCCCTCTTGGTGACCAGCAACTGTGGGAACCTCCTGCCTCCTGGTTTCCAGCTTCCTTAACTTGCTTATTCTGCTTCTTTAAAATTCCGCTTCAGCCAGACTCCTCCTCCCCTTTCTCCTAGAATAGGTATAAAAAGAAATCACATCCTCCTTGTCCGGGCCAAGAGATTTTTGAGCATGAGCTGCCTTTTGGTCACTGGCAATAAAGGACTCTCAGTTGAAACTCGGAGTGTGGCGCTTTCCTTCTAACTTGCTTGGGTTTAACAGTTAAGCCTTGTCATTTTTACCTTCTAAATAGTTCTAGAATTCAGTCACTTCTCTTCAGTGCTGCTATAGTCATTGTCGTCTTTTACAGGTATCACTACTAAAGCCTCCGCACCAGTTTCTTCAGTTCTGATCTTGACCCCATCTCAATCAAGGGTCATCTTTTTGTGTGACTTTTTATTTGAAATCTTACGGATTTACAGAAAAGTTGCAAGAATAGTACAAGCAATTCCTAATTGCCTTTATCACTTTATTGGCATTTTAACAAATTTGCTTTATCATTTCCTCTTTATATGTATACACATACTTTTTTTCTGACCCATTTGAGAGTGAGATGCAGACATAATTCTCCTGACCCGTAAATGCTTAAGTGTATTTCCAAAGAGGAAGGATATCCTTTAACATAACCATGGTACGAAATTGTTGATAGTATACCAGTGTCTAATCTGTATACCTTATACATATATCTCTACTTTTACCCGTTCATAATTTCACTATGAAACCCTTTATCACAAAAGAAAAAATGGTAATTTCTCATCCAGAATCTTATGTGGATTCCATCCACTCTACATTTAGCTGTCATTTCTTTAGACTCCTTTAATCTGGAAGACTTTCCCAGTTCATCTTTTATGACCTTGAGGTTTTTAAGAGTGTGGCCAATTATTTCATACAACGACTTTCAATTTGGGTTTGTCTGATGTTCCCTCATGATTAGGTTGGGGTTATTGCTTTTGGTAGGAATACCATGCTGATGATGGTGTCTATTATCAGAAGGCATATGGTTCCATTTT
Source organism: Sapajus apella (assembly GCF_009761245.1). Lineage (NCBI taxonomy): Eukaryota > Metazoa > Chordata > Mammalia > Primates > Cebidae > Sapajus > Sapajus apella. Next base: position 1,539,586 of record NW_022437090.1, on the reverse strand, counting down.
CCCCACAGTCATCTCTTAGAAGCACAAATCTTATCTTATCTTACCTGTTTAAAACTTTTCAGTGGTTTTTCATTGCTCTTACGATAAACACCACACTCATCTCGGCATGTCAGGCTTCATGCCTGCTCCTCCACTACCTTCTTTATACTCTGCCTCTTGCTCTTTGTTTCCACATATTAAATAGTTTCAAAGAAATCTTCCGACTCCTTCCTCAGAGCAGTCACATGTACCGGTTTTTCAGCTTGGAAGGCTCTCTCAGATCATCTGTGACTACAGTTTCAATGTAGGAAGGGCCTAATGATGGTGTTCTAGCTGATGGGGACTGGGAGGGAGTGTCTTGGAATCTGCTCAAAGTTCCATGTGAATAACCTTCATGGACGATGCCCATGCCAAGGATGGGTGAGAAGGACTGGAGGAACCTGCTGGCTCTTCACCATAGAATACTGCGCAGCCATAAAAAAAAAAAAAAAAAAAAAAAATCATGCCTTGGCAGTGACATGGATGCAGCCGGAGGCCATTATTCTTGGTGAATTAACACAGCAACGGAAAACCAAATACTGACTGTTCTCACCTGTAAGTGGGAGCTGAACTTCCTCTGTTGTCTCAGGCCCTGACCCCGGTTTCGCCTTGACTCTGCTCCTATCCAGATCGCAACGAAATCCTTAGGTTCCCAGGGAAATCTTTTCATGCTGCCTCCACTTGTCCCCATTAATTTGCATCCTGACTAGATTCCGGTCCCTCACCTGCTTCCTTGGGAGGAGGAAGTGTTTCGCTCACAGTCCTATTGCCAGCACCTAGTCCTGTCACCAGCATCTTGACATGCAAATAAAGATTCCTAAATCAGTGAGTGAAAAGATGAACATCTCATGCTCCTGCAACGCTGCACCCCGTAATGCGGCTCTTCCCCCTTTCCTTTTTCTTGAAAGACCTCTTCCACCTTCACTTCCAATCTCCTATTTTCTGCTCTGCTACCTCAGTGCATACTGTCAAAAGTGCCTTTTCTGCGTGAACACATGGCACCTCCTGCATACCCCTGTCAGAGCTCTTATTTTATTCTTACGTAATTACTCTCTCCTTTTGCCAGATTGCAAACTCCTAAAAGGAAAGAATTGTTTATTTACTATCATTCCAACACTTTGCTCTGAGTATTAAGCTTGTTGATATTTTTTGAATAAATGAATGAATAAATGGACTCAAGCCTCTTTCATTATTTTCTAATTTTAAAAGTAACACATTTCATACCTGGGTGTGGTGGTATGTACCTCTAGTCCCAGCTGCTCAGAAGGCTGAGACTTGAGCCCAGGAGTTTGAGACTGAGGTGGGCTGTGATCACACAAGTGTGTTGTTTCAGCTTGGGTGACAGAGTAAGACTCTGTCTCTAATAAAAAGAAAAAAGAAATTGCATATAATGCTCAACATTCTTTTCAGTATTTTCCTGGCAATAGATTACTTGTCTCAGGTTATTTATTTGCTTATGAGAATAATTTACCTATTTTTTCAAAGTAAACAATTACTTTAAAAATAGATCTTTATACATTTTTTTCAACTAAAAATTTTAATACTATCATTTTTTTCTAAGAAATGTTAGTAAAATAGTGGATGCAAAGATGTGCTCTTCTTTAATCATAATTTTTCTGGTACATTACCCCCCATATTGTATTCAATTTTTTTTTGTAACATAGTTTCACTCGTTTTGCCCAGGCTGGAGTGCAATGGTGAGATCTTGGCTCACTGCAACCTCTGCCTCCCAGGTTCAAGTGATTCTCCTGCCTCAGCCTCCCGAGTAGCTGGGATTATAGGCATGCACCATCACGCCCAGCAAATTTTGTATTTTTAGTAGAGACAGGGTTTCACCATGTTTGCCAGGGTGGTCTGGAACCCCTGACCTCAGATGTTCCACCTGCCTTGGCCTCCCAAAGTGCTGGGATTATAGGCATGAGCCCCCAAGCCCAGCCATTTTATTAGATTTCTGTGGAAAGATCTCTATCTCCTTGTTTACGAAGTTTACACAGTAGAACTTTGTAATCATTAAAAGCAAAATAATAAGTTCCTTCCCCTTTGGTAAATTAAAGTTTACTCTTTATGGTTTATTCATTAACTCATTGGAACACAGTAAGCAAATATTTTCATCTCTATAGTCAGCATCCCTTTGCCGTGTGGTGACATATTTGCATCTCTTTGTCTTTGGCACTGTTGCCACAATGTGATCGTGATTTCCTTTGAGCATTCAGTCCTATCTACTAGCAGTGGCTCTAACCCAAAGTAACCCCCCAGGTGTAATAGATGGCTTTGATGTTACTAAAGAATGTTTTCCAGGAGTTTAAGCCACAACACCGGCTTTAAAATTTTGCTTTTAAAAAAAATAGTTATATTCTGATAAGCAGCATACTATTTCTAAACATTTGTTGAGACAGCTAACTGCTTCTGTTATCTGATTTGTGTGGGTCTGATGGGGAACAGACGGAATGGAGTGTGTGTCTTTTGATCCAGTTCTCTTTGTAGAGGGAAGTGGATATTTACAACCTTATTTTAGAGGCTTAACATGCGTGAAATGAGACCAGTGTCCACATTGTCTTGTCCTTACATTTTTATTGGAATGCTTGCTTTCTTAATCTGATCTGATAGCAAATACATTTTTCAAGAAATAAGAAGTCTTCAAAACATATGACTATGAAATGAGATGATAATTAACTAATGGTAATGGCATAATTTTCTGAAGAGTTAGAGCAAAAAACTCCCAGAGTTTATTTAAAAAAACTTTTTTAGAAACTCCCAGAGTTTAAAAAAAAAAAAAAAAAAGTTTATCAGGTGTGATTTATACCAGTCAAATGTGATTGTCTCAGTAGTGATTTTTTTGTTTTGTTTTTTGACACAGGGTCTTGTTTCAAAACAAGATCTTGCCTTGTTGCAGTGGCACCATCACAGCTCACTGCAGCCTTGATCTCCTGGGCCCAAGCGATCCTCCCTCCTTGGTCTCCCAAGTAGCTGACAGGCATGTACCACACCACACCCTGCTAATTTTTAAATTTATTATAGAGACAGGGTCTCACTGTGATGCCCAGGCTGGGCTCAAACTCCTGGGTTCAAATGATCCTCCCACCTCAACCTCCCAAAGTGCTGGGATTACAGGTGTGAGCGACCACACCCAGCCTCCAGTAGTGATTTTCGTTCTCTAGTATGAAATCAATATTCTCAATTTTGCATAAGTAAAGGCAAAGTGTAAACAGTTAATGTAGATAAAGGGTGTGTGAGAGTCCATCGTATTCACGTCCTTGCAGCTTTTCTCTAAGTTTGGAATTAATGTCAAAATTATTTGCACCAACCTAATAATTAAAAGTCCCCCCCATCCTCACTTTTTTCTGAAATTAGATGCATTTATATTTTATTCAGGTTTTTAACCATTTCTAGAAGATTGACAAATATTCACATATTTATGGTTTTATGATGACTTCATACCTATCATCTAATTACAGACTTAGCCTCTGATGAGATTATTTTGGGAAGAGGAAGAGGGACTATGCAGATACATGGTTTCTGATTATTTTAGTCCCACACCCTTACTTTGCCCTTAACTTCTGCATCACAGATGTTAATTTCGTAGAGTGTTGAAATCCTTTTGCCATCCAGCATGGAATCCTGATGGGCTTTTTCTTCACACATTGCCCTGGTCATTAAGCTTTCAATTTTCCCGGCATACTGTTTTCTCTCCTGAGTTATTGGCACTTTCAGCTTCCATTATATTTCTTCTGGTCAACTAGTAATACACAGTTAAATCATGAGATTACTAGTAGTAAATGATTTTTTTAATTCAGATTTTTTTAATGTAACATATACATGAAATTGACCTTATCTGCTAGAGGCTGTTCACTTTAGACATGGTGTCTTTTTTTTTTTTTTTGAGACGGAGTTTCGCTCATTACCCAGTCTGGAGTACAATGGCGCGATCTCGGCTCACCGCAACCTCCGCCTCCTGGGTTCAGGCAATTCTCCTGCCTCAGCCTCCTGAGTAGCTGGGATTACAGGCACACGCCACCATGCCCAGCTAATGTTTTGTATTTTTAGTAGAGACGGGGTTTCACCATGTTGACCAGGATGGTCTCGATCTCTTGACCTCGTGATCCACCCGCCTCGGCCTCCCAAAGTGCTGGGATTACAGGCGTGAGCCACCGCGCCCGGCCCAACATGGTGTCATTTTTAACACTTGGGAAAACTAGCTTCATTCTCCAGAATTGGAAACAAGTCACAGGTGACAGGTGATTAATCTACTTGTAAAGCAGTGAACTGAAATCATGGACTGGACTGGAATTCAGGTATTCGGGTTTGTGGTGAGTGCTGACTGGTAGATAGTGAGCCTCCCAGTAGGGCAGTGTTCTCATCAGAGCTCCTAACCTCTCTGCATCTGTTTTTTCACCCGCAGTAAGATGATGCCTGTTCTGTCCTGTCCTAAGGACTGTTGTCAAATACAAACAAGGGAAAGAAGAGGGGGTGATTGGACAACTATAAAAGGCTCTTGTGTCTCATCTTTCCTTTTTCTTTATTACTCTGCATAGGATTCTTTTCGTTTTTCCAATTTTCTGCTAAACTATTTGACCTTTTAACATCCTATTGCCACATAATTTTTGAGCTTGATACGGCATGATTATTTCTCCTATTTTTTATTGGTATTTAGGGTAAGCACTACTGCCAGTAATTTTAAACTGCTTTTAACTTAATGGAGACAGTACAGTCACCATGAAATCACAGAGGATTATAATCTATTTAGGTTAATTTAATCTTTTATTTTGCAGTCCCAGGCTGTCTAATCTTCCTGGCTGGTCCCTGAAGGATGGAAATGCTTTCTTGGACAAGGTAATGTCTAAGACTACAAACGAAAGCCACCTACACCCAGTGGAAAGCTGTCTTCTCATACCAGAGCCACCCTGTAGTAGTGCGACTGATGGCTTTTTTTTTTTTCCTCTCTGAAAAACCCTAAGATCTCTGCTGGGGTCTTCAGGACATAGTAACTACTGTTTTTAAGCGCCTTTTAGAGAATGTCAGTGTTGGGATTCAGATCCAATTTGCTCACATGTAGAAATCGAAGTACTTCTGCTGCAAATACCTTTTATCACCACAGAAAGAAAACTGTTATTTCTAGAATTGAAATGAGCGTTTCAAAGACAAGGCTTTTTAAAGAATTCAATCCAGTTCATTTTGTGATTGGAAGGTGTAAAATCTTTTTTAAAATAACTTTAAAATCCTCAAGTAAACTGCCCAGATCAGTTAGGGCTTTGTAAAAAGCTTGGGTCTTTTTTGGGTCATGAGAGGCCATGGAAGGTTGCAGAAGGACAGTGGCACTGTCAGCTGGGACCACTCTGGCCACTGTGTGGAGAACGGTCTGAGGAGCAGAGTGTTTGACTTCCCGGGCAGTGCTGCCTTGTGCAGCGGGCTGGGGGCAGTGCTCTTAGGTTAATTTGAATAGAGGGTCTCCCATGGTGTGATCTGTGATCCTGTTTCAACCCGTCCTGTTAGCCTAGAATGGGCAATCTTTATAGATTATTCAAAAAAAAAAAAAAAACACAGTTCTAGGAATCTGGGATTTGGAGTCCTATTATGACTTTAATGACTGACTACGCCTAAAATAAATGGCTTAAATTACTTCTTTCCCTTCAAGGCTATTAAATTTTTAACATTACATTATCTTTTCAGTAATTCCTCCCTCAGATCAATAGTTAGACAGTTAACTTAATAAATGAAAGACCAAAGCTACCAAAAATTGTTACAACTTTAACCTAGTGAAACTTGGTACTAAAATCAGAGGTAGAGGAAGATTAAAGACTGTGAAGCCCACTCAGGCCACGTCTTAGTTCCCTAAATCATTCTTCCCTTCCTAGGTTTCACATTTGAAAAACTAAGAGTTTAAAGATGCTTAAAATGATTCATCTAAATAAGGCTCTTGTAATAGATACCGTTAAATTAAGAGGTGCTCTTTTTACAGAATTAATTCCCGTAACTGCACCCTAAACTCACGTACAAGCCAAATGCATAATTTGAAACCAGATTTTCTTCAGAGCCGACTGTAAAATTATGTGACATTCAGAAACCTGTGCACCTGATTTCAGTCTGAGTCTCCTGCTGGCTATAAATCATTGTTCCCCGCAGAAGGCTCCGAAGCATCCCATTACCAGCGCATTGTGAGCGAAATGACTTGCATGTGTATGTGGGAGTATTTCATTAGAAGGCAGCGGTGAATAAAATACAGTGACATTGTAAGTGTTTGGAATGGCAAATATGCTTCTGCAGGTCAGGAAGGATGAGAGCCTTCGAGGAGACTTTATCATATGCCCTATCCTGAAATGTAGCATTATGGGGAAGAAGATTACATAGCCAATTTAAGACAGGCAAAGCTTTGAAATTTCCCATGATTTGTCTTTAATCATTTTTAACCTCATCCTGAGGGGGTGGGGAGTCTTCTCCCATTAAACCTAATTGCTCATTTGTTTTTAGCTGGCAGGTACGTTGTAATTGAGAACTGTGTTCCGTCTCCTTTTGGCTCAGCCTGTCACTAGTTAAATGGCACTCCTCTGAGGAACCAGAGTGTTGAGGAGAAGGCAAGAGGAGGAAATCGTCTATCAAGATTCTGATATGAGACTTAGAAAATTCAAAAGGACAGTATGGCTTAGTCAATGCCCTATTTTCAGATAAACATTGAGAGTAAAATCATTCGGACTCTGATATGTAAATATAGATACATGTATATATGGATGTGTACAATATATGTTCAGTGACCAATGGAAACGCGATAGAACAAACTTACAACAGTATCTTTCCCTTTCTGGAAAGAGCAAAGGAAGCTGTCAACCACATTCTGTCTTTTACTGGTTTCAGTGTAAAGTCATAGGTAGTTTTAACCTTGATGGTGTAAAAATTTCACTGTGGACATCAGTTTAAAGTGTCGGTGAGGGGAGAAAGCATTTGTAGCCTTCGGGAGACATTGTAGCAGCCCATATTGGTAGCCCACCCATATCTCTAAGACTTTGCTATTTCAGTGTCCTCTGTCATCACTCCAGCTGCCAGTATCTGTCTGGCTTTGCCTGAGAGATTTTTCCTGAGGCTGCACACAATGCAGGAGTTGGTATATAAACATTCCAAGTGGGGTAGCTCGGAAGTGTCTGTGTTACACCATTTCTAAATTTCCCCATGGGGATAAGTTCCAGTTGCCCAAAGTAGTATGTGGCTCAGTGACAAAGCCATTATCTCTCACCTTCCTTTGTGCTGATCACTTCCCGCTTCTCCTGTGTTCTCAGCACCTCTCATATAAACTACCTGTTCTCAAGCTCTTTTCTCAGGGTCAGCCTGTGGGGGAATTTAAGAAAGGTTTATTAAATCTGGTGGGTCATGGGTAGGGTGAGAAGTTGGACTATATCTATTTCTTATATTATGCTGTTTTCTTTTGAATAAATGCATTTGGTTTATAATGATAAATAAATAGTATGTTCTGCAAGGAAAAACATTACATTCATGGTGGTGATGATGGCGGTGATCATGGTGGTGGTGGTGGCCATGAAGGTGGTGGTGGTGGAGGTGGTAGTGGTAGAGGTGATGGTGGTGGTCATGGTTGAGGAGGAGGAGGCAGAGGAGGTGGTAGAGGTGGTGGAGGTGATGGTGGTGGTGGTCGTGGTAGTGGAGGAGGAGGTGGTGGTAGAGGTGGTGGAGGTGATGGTGGTGGTGGAGGTGGCGGTGGTGGTGGTGATTGTGGTAGTAGAGGAGGAGGTGGTGATGGTGGAGGAGGAGGTGATGGTGGTGGTGGGGATGGTTGTGGTAGTGGAGGAGGATGTGGTGGTGGTAGAAGTGGTGAAGGTGGTGGTGGTGGCGGTCGTTGTAGTGGATGAGGTTGTGGTGGGGGAGGAGGAGGTGGTGGTAGAAGTGGTGAAGGTGATGGAGGTGGTGGTGTTGGTGATGGTGGCGGTCGTGGTCGTGGTCGTGGTAGTGGAGGAGGATGTGGTGGCGGTGGAGGAGGTGGTGGTGGAGGTGGTGGTGGTGGGGGGGGGTGGTTGTGGTAGTGGTGGTTGTGGTAGTGGAGGAGGTTGTAGATGGTGATGGTAGAGGAGGAGGTGGTGGTAGAGGTGTTGGAGGTGGTGGTGGAGGTGGTGGTGGTGTTGGGGGGGTGGTTGTGGTAGTGGTGGTTGTGGTAGTGGAGGAGGTTGTAGATGGTGATGGTAGAGGAGGAGGTGGTGGTAGAGGTGGTGATGGTGAGAGTGGTGGTGGAGGTGGTCGTGGTAGCAGAGGAGGTGGTGGAGGTGGTGAAGGTGGATGTGGAATCCCTGTTTCCAGCTCTTGACCCTCCCTCCTTATGTGCCCCTTTCCTTCCAACCCTTGGTAGGTGGAGAAAGAGCCTGTAAACAGTTTATGCAGGGCCATGACTCCTAGCCTGACAGCATAACAGGATCACTGGAGGTGCTTGTTATAAATACACACTCCATGGCCTCATCCCCAGTTTCTGATCCCTTCAGTGTTAGATAGGGCCTGGGATCTTTAAGGTAATCCGTATCCCCACGTAATTCTGGTGTTGCTAGTACGGTTTGTATACCTTATTTGGAAATCACTGGATTGTGGGTTATGGGAGCAGCACATACCCATGCATGGCTTTCTTGAAGAAGTTTCAAGAAATGTGCATTAAAGTTCTAAGTCTACAACTAACCAGCATTTTACCCTTAATAAGACACTTGGCCTGCCTGAGCCTAAACACGGGACAGTTAGCCTAATAACCTCCCAGCTTCCCTCCAACTCCAGTAGTCTGATTCTTCGTGAAAAGTTTGGTTTGGGGAGTATATTTCTTTGGTCCTGTATCTACTGAATATCTCTTCCTTGTATTTTTTCCTGTTCATTTATTTTAGGAGCTAAAGGAGTGCTCCGGTCATGTATTTGTGGATTCTGTGCCTGAATTCTGTTTACCAGAGGTAAGACTAAAGTGCATCTTATTGTAGAAACAAACCTTATTATGTAATTTCTCAAAATGAAGTCAAGAAATAATTTTAAGAGGCTTAGCTTCCTGTTTTCAAGTTTAAATGAATCTGTTATTCCAGGCACATTGTTACACAGGTAAAATGTGATCATTCAGCAGCTTTTTATATTGTCTATAAATCATTTAAGTCACTTTCTTCTTCCTTTTTCTGGTTCTTTCTATAATCCCCGCTAATACTTCTACTAGGGCATAGTTTTGAGCAAGGTAAGGAAATAACTCGTCTTCTAGTTTAGTGATTCTGGTGCCTTTGTGCTTAGGTTAGCCATATGTGTCTGGTCTTGCTTTATGGTGGGTAAGTGAGAATTGCTGTTATTTAGCCAATGCCAGTAAACTGTAAAAATTCTTGCTTACTTAACATACCATATTAGATATTGTTTGAAATTCACAGATTTCTGAACTGAGTCGTAGAAAACGGTCACTTACATATTATTATCACAGTGAGACTTGTTGTCAGGGTGTGGGGCCAGTTTCATCCTTTCAAAGGAAACTAAGATCAGTTTCCATTTTTTTAAAGGCAGGTAATCTCAGCTGGGAGGCCTAAACCCCAGAGTAGCTTAGGTGAAGTTCTCAACAGTCATGTGAAATGTGGAAAGCCGGAGCCGCTCTGGGGTTCATGAGAAACTGCCATCCTCTTTTTTTCCATATGCCCAGTGGATCACAGTGCCTGTAGAAAATACTTCCACAAATTTAGGGCCAAAGAGAAAAGGAATTTGGAGTGGTTTCTCTTATTTTTGTTTTCTTCCTTCTCTTTCCGTTTCTCCACTATGTTTAATATCCTGTAGATCAACATTTTTCTCTCTTTTGGAAGTAGGTTTTTGTGTTTTTGAGGGTACCAGAGCAAGCAGAAAAAGAAAAGCAGAAAACTTGGTAATTGAATGTGGCAGATAAGGGAGAAAGTTTGAGATTTCGTAGTAAGCGTAGAGCTGAAGGAATCCGAGAATCCAGATCTCTCCCTCACCATTAACTAAAATCATTTTGTCATCCTCATTTGTCACTTAGGAATTGGTAGGGCAGGTCCCATCTGTTTGAAGATTCCTAATCCTAGATGCCACATTTATTTTCAGTTTACCACATGTGACACTGACTACTGCATCCTGCTGTTTGTGACACCACTATAATATTTATGAATTGCTCTTCCGATGGCTTTCTGACTTGCTCTGTAGGGCACTCAACTTTTAAATTAGACAGTTACCATTTCACAGTTCACTTTTGCAAAACTAAAGGATTATTGCTATATTTAGGGTTCTAGAGCCATATACATTTTTTCAAGCAAGATTTTAGGGCACAGATTAGTAATAGTCACTGTTTTAAGGTAGAACTAGGCCTTGTATGATTGGAAAAAAATGAGAGAGCGATGGAAGGAAGAGAGAGGCACTTATTATAGCCCAGTCTTAACTGCCTTGTGGGTGAGGCACACAGCCAGAATTCCAATCCTCACGAAATTTATGAACTTGTATTTATGTGCCTTCGAGGGTACCAGAGCAAACAGAAAAAGAAAAGCAGGCAATCATGGTAATTGAAGGTGGCAGAGAAGGGGGAAAGTTTAAATAGCTAAATATCTCTGTATTCCCCCAAAGTCTTCACCATAGACTGTGTATACAGTTCAGCACAGTACAGTACCCAACCAGCAAGTGAGGGTTGTTTTGATTGCATTTATGGTCTGTAGAACTCCAAGTGTTTGTATACAGCAGTTTTATTTACTTTTGTTCTTTATTTTGAGACAGAATCTTGCTCGGTAGCCCAGGCTGGAGTGCAGTGGCACTATCTCGGCTCACTGCAGCCTCTGCCTCCCAGGTTTCAGCGATTCTCCTGCCTCAGCCTCCCGAGTAGCTGGGACTACAGGCACCCGCCACCACACCCAGCTAATTTTTTTTACTTTTCAGTAGAGATGGGGTTTCACCCTGTTGGCCAGGCTGGCCTCGAACTCCTGACCTCAGGTGATCTGCCTGCCTCGGCCTCCCAAAGTGCTGGGATTACAGGCATAAGCTACCACGCCTTGCTGTATACAGCAGTTTTAAAGATAGAGTGATCTTTATTGGATTCCATCAAGTGAACATATGTAAGTAAATATGTGAGTACAGTTGAACAACACGAGCTTGAGCTGGGAAAGTTCACTTATATGTAGTATTTTTTCAGTATATTAGAAACATTGGAAAAATTTATGGAAATTTATGACAATTTCAAAAACTTGCAGATGAATTGCATAGTCTAGATATAGCAAAAGACTAAGAAAAAGTTAGGTATGTCATGAATGCATAAAATATGTATAGAAACTAGTCTGTTTTCTCATCACCATAAAGTATACACAAATTTATTATAAAAGGATAATTTTTTTTTGACAGGATCTCGCTCTGTTGTCCAGGCTGGAGTGCAGTGGCATGATCTCAGCTCACTGCAACCTCCGCCTCCTGGGTTCAAGCAATTCTGCCTCAGCCTCCCAAGTAGCTGGGATTACAGGTGCCCACCACTATACCTGGCTAATTTTTGTATTATTAGTAGAGATGGGTTTTTGCCATTTTGGCCAGACTGGTCTTAAACTCCTGACCTCAGGTGATCCCCCACCTTGGCCTCCCAAAGTGCTGGGATTATATAGTCATGAGCTCCACACTCGGCCGATTTTTTTTTTTTTTTTTTTTTTTTTTTTTTTTTTTTTTTAAACTATTTTTTTCTTTCCTGCCCAGGCTGGAGTGCAGTGCCGTGATCTCACCTCACTGCAACCTCCACCTCCCTGGCTCAAGCCATCCTCCCACCTCAGCCTTCCAGGAGCTGGGATGACAGTTGCATACAACCACACCCTGCTAACTTTTGTATTTTTTGTAGAGATGAGGTTTTGCCTTGTTGCCCAAGCTGGTCTTGAAGTCCTGAGCTCAAGCCATCTGCATCAGCCTCCCAAAGTGCTGGAATTACAGATGTGAGCCACTGCACCCAGCTGGAAAAGTTAAAATGTATCAAAACTATGCACACCAACATTTATAGACCATGCATGACAACATTTGTAGTCAGAAGAAACGTAAACAAGCATTAAGATTCGGTATTAAATCATATACATGAAACTAACAGTAGTACAGTATGTAGCTTCATGCCACCTCCTGTTGCTGTTGTGGCCAGCTCAGGTATCTACTTAAAGCATTGTGTGGTACTAGTCATCTCTACATGAGCAGTTCCCGTCTCCTGTAAATTACATATTGCAATAAAGAGTGATCTCTTGCAGTTCTCATATATTTTGCATCGTGTTTAACGCAGCACCGTAAACCTCGAGTAACACTATGGAACCCATGTGAAGTGCCACTAGTGATGCTTGAAGTGCCCCCAAGAAGCAAAGAAAAGTCATGACATTACAAGGAAAAGTTGAAGTGCCTGATACGTACATTGAGGTCTGCAGCTGATATTGCCCGCCATTCAAGACAAATGAATCCAGCATAAGGACCGTTGTTTTTAAAAAAAAAAAAAAAGGAAGGGCCAGGCCTGGTGGCTCACACCTCTAATCCCAGCAGTTTGGGAGGCCAAGGTGGGCGGATCACGAGGTCAAGAGATCGAGACCATGGTGAAACCCCATCTCTACTAAAAAATACAAAAATTAACTGGGCAAAAAATTGACCACGCCTGTGGTCCCAGGTACTCAGGAGGCTGAGGCAGGAGAATTGCTTGAACCCGGGAGGCAAAGGTTGCAGTGAGCCGAGATCGTGCCACTGCACTCCAACCTGGCCACAGAGTGAGACTCTGTCTCAAAAAAAAAAGAAGAAGAAGAAAACAAAAACAAGCGAAAATACATGAAGCTGTCACTGTAGCTACACCAGCAGGCATGAAAACCTTGTACTTCTTGTGAGATGCATTTTTACCTTGTATTGAAGATGCGGCTTTGTGTGGGCGCAAGACTGCTGTAAGAAAGGCATACCTGTAATGTGATTGAAGAAAAAGTGAAATCATTCTATGACAACTTAAAGCAAAAGGAAAGCTTTAAAAAATGTTGAGATAACAGAAAAAGCAGCTTTCTGCGGCCAAGAGATGACAGACAAATTCCTAGATGCCATTAAGAAAATCGAGGAGAAAGACTATCTGCCTGAACAGGTTTTTAATGCAGATGAAAGTGTCCTATTCTGGGAGAAAATGCCACAAAAGTCATTTATTAGTAAGAGAAGTGAGTTCCAACACTTAAGGCAGGAAGGGATAGAATAACTCCACTGTTTTGTGCAAATGCACTTGGGTTTATGATCAGGACTGCCTTTATCTATAAAGCTGCCAACCTCTGATCCTTGAAAAAGATAAACACCAGCTGCCAGTCTTTGGCTTGTACAGCAAAAAAGCCTGGACAGCAAGAACCCCTTTTCAGCGTGGTTCCCTTGTTGCTTTGTCCCTGAAGTCAGAAGTACTTTGCCAGTAAGAGACTGCATTTTACAGTTCTTTCAACATTGGAAATGTCCCTGGCCACCCATGATCCCATGAGTTCAACTCCGGAGGTATCAGGTCTCATGCGCTAAACACAGCATCACTAAATAAGCCTGTAGATCAGGAGGTCATAAGAACCTTTGAGCTTCATCACACAAGGTACTCTGTGGAAAGGGCTGTCAAGTCTGTGGAAGAGAACCCCGATAGAATATCATAAAAGTCTGGAAGGATTACACCATTGAACCTGCCATCATTGTTAAATTCCTGCTAGAGAAAACCGTGTTCAGATGTTGTTCTTGACTTCACAGGATTTACAACAGAACCAATCAAGGAAATGATGAAAGAGATTGTGGATATGGCAAAACAATTTTAAAAAGTGGGAGGTGAAGGGTTTCAAGATAGGGAGCTTGGAGAAATTCAGGAGCCCACTAGCACACAGAGGAGTTAACAGAAGATGACCCGACCGAGATGAGTGCTTCTGAACCAGTGCCAGATGATGAGGAGGACATAGAAGAAGCAGTGCTGGCAAACAAATTGATGTTAAATAGTCTGGCAGAAGGGTTCCAATTATTCAGCACTGCTTTTGACTTCTTTGACAACCCGAATCATGATATGGGCACAGAAACTAAAATGGTGGAAGGATTGGTACCATATAGAAACATTTTTAGAGAAATGAAAAAGTGAAAACATCAGACAAGTTACAATGTATATCTGTACCACTCCAAGTCTGCCTGCTTCTCCTGCCTTAGCCTCTGCCACCTGAGACAGCAAGACCAACCCTCCTCTTCCTTCTCAGTCTGTTCATTGTGAAGATGAAGACGTCTATGGTAATTCACCTCCAGTTAGTATATAGTTGCCCAGACTGAAGTATAATGGTACAACCATAACTCACTGCAGCCTCAACCTCCTGGGCTCAAGTGATCCTCCTGCCTCAGCCTCCAAGTAGCTGGGACTGTAGGTGTGTACCACCATGCCCAGCTAATTGTTTAAACATTTTTTATAGAGACAAGGTCTGACTGTGTTCACCAGGCTGGTCTCGAACTCCTGGCCTCACGCAATCCTCCCACCTCAGCCTCCCAAAGTGCTGGGATTATAGGCCTGAGCCACCACATCCAAATTCCTTATGATTTTCTTAATAATGTTTTCTTTTCTCTAGCTTATTTTATTGTAAGAATACAGTATATAGTATATATGCAAAGTATGAGTTAATTGTGTTATCAGGAAGGCTTTTAGTCAACAGTAAGCTGTTGGTAGTTAAGCTTTGGGGGACTCAAAAGTTACTTTCAACTGTACAGGGCGTCAGTACCCCTAGCCCTGTGTTAGTCAGGAATTACCTGTATATAAATGTGGTTTGGCTGTTAAATTTCTTTCTCAGAGGAAAAAATGTTTTATATAGGCATGCACTCTTGATATATACCAACAGAATAATTTTTTTAAATTTTTTATAATTCTAGACTGACTCTTAAATAGTAAAGAGAAGTTTCAAGTTTTCTCCCCCAGTTTCTGTATACCTGAGGGAAGGCGGTGATGGTTTTGAGCTTTGTTGTTGATTCAGCTGTCCTTTGCATTGTTTTCTTCTGGATCTATCACTGTGCTACTCTGTCTGAATTTCCTTATTTGTTTAAAAATGATGGGAGGTAGTGGAGAGTAGAACCAGCAAAGAGTTCTGTGGTCCTTCGTGAAGTGGACACTGCCCTGCAAGTGCAGTGGACAACTTGGGGTGAAGGCTGGGATAGTCCGGCTGTTCATTAGGCATGGTGTTCACATGGTGTTCACGTAGGCACTGTGTAGCTTATGACCTCTGGTGGCATCCTGTCTTCAGGAGCCAATGATGCCCTGGCCACTTTATTAAATGACTCATTTTATGTGGAAAGTTACTCAGCCGGAAAATATCCATAGCCAGAATGGCACCTGCCTCTCATCATCTACTTGTGCCACAGCATCTTTGTTATTTCTTCTGCATAACATCCTTGGGGATGTATCAGCCCAAGGACCCACCTCTTAACCGAGTCACTTGCTTTTCCTCAGTGCACTGTGCATCTCCCAGGGTTGGCTCCTGCACGGTGGAGGGCTCTGTGAGTGACAGCTTGTCTGAACCACGGTTCTCACTTCTGCTCCCAGAACATGCTGCTAATAAAGCTTCATTCCTTCAACAGAAGCACACCAAGGCCTGTTAAGTACTGGCTGCTACAGCTGCCACTGAGGACAGAGGAGTCATATGGGACAAAGTGTTGCTTGGAGGTGTTGTGTATAGATTGTGAACTGTCATGAGAGTAGCACATACAGACTGGGCTTGGTGGCTTGGTGTAATCCCAGCAGTTTGAGAGGCTGAGGCAAGTGAATCACTTGAGGCCAGGAGTTTGAGACCAGCTTGGCCAACATGGTAAAACCCCATCTTTACTGAAAATACAAAAATTAGCCGGACGTGGTAGTGCATACATGTAATCCCAGCTACTCTGTCTCAAATAAATAAATAAATAATTGAGTTGCACATACAATACTTCGGGAGTTCCGAGGAAGATATGGTTTCTTTCTTCTGAGCAAATCAGGAAGATCTAGTGGAAGAAGAGAAGTGCGCCTTGACAGGCTGGCAGACTTAAATATATGGAAAAACTTCTGCTAAAAATGTGTTCCTAAAATTTACCCAAACTTGGATAGCCTTTCCCCTCACCTGCTAACCTGTCTTTTCTCCCTTTTTACATGACCTTAAAACGGCAGATCTGGGGTTAACATAAGGATGGAAGATGAGAGTATAATTTCCTTTCATGACTGCCACTACACTTTTGGCAGGGGGGGGGGTCTCTATAACCAGCACTAAACTAACAAAAGGTGCCTCAAACGAAAAAAAAAAAAAAAAAAGCTGTCTGTGCATGTGGCTTTTGAAGGGCTGGTTTCTGTGTGCCGCGTCAGTGCTGCTCATTAATCCTTAGCAGTGGCGTGTTACGTTCCAGTGCGCGCTTGCAGCCTATACGCTGCTCTCTCTGCTTCCAGTTACCTGGTTTCACTTGCTGGCAGCAGCTGCCAAAGGGTCCTGCTGTCATTTAACCTCATATGTCTGAGAGCTCTGTGGTAGTAAAATCAGAGTGCTGCCTCTGTGAGAACAGTGGCTGTTGTCATTGCTGGCTGTCCTGTCCTGCTACTTCATGTCAATATAGAAAACCTCTTCAGATGAGAGAATGGCAGTGCTGCAGGAAAGCCATCAAGATTCTGCAACACAAACTACTTCTCAGCATTCTGACAACATCATTTTTAGTCACATCATATTGATCGATCCCTGAACAGATATATATCATTTCCTCCTTTTTCAGACCGAGCTAATAGATCTGTCTACGGTAGATGTGATTCTCATCTCTAACTATCACTGTATGATGGCATTGCCATACATCACTGAGCACACCGGCTTCACAGGCACAGTGTATGCCACGGAACCCACTGTCCAGATCGGCAGGTGAGACAGTTGATTCTGATCCCGCCTGGATGTGGCTGCGGAGCTCCTCCTTCAGTGCTGACGCTGACACAGTATTACACCAGGGGTGGTGGTTACTTCCTTCAAAAAACTAACCCGAAGAACAGGCAGAGTAGACCACTCTCTAGATGAGGAATGTTCATTGGAAATGCCTATGGCTGGATGCTGCAAGTAGCTTTGTTGGTCTTTTTTCATATAAATTCATTGGAAGGAGTTCATAGAGACAGCTCCCCTGTACAGAGGATGCTCATTAGGGGAGGCGGTGTTTAGGAAGATACCACAAAGATGCGAGGCAGAGGGCTTCAGAGGGAAAGAACGTAGCATCTTTAAAAGAAGAAATTTTATGGCTTTGCTTTCAAGAATACCCCTTTTGTGGTTTGCTGTAAACTCTAAAGGGAGACAGAGCTTGTAGAAAATACAGGATAGATATGTAAATAGATGGTTGTCTCTGCTGTTGGCAGAGTGAAAGTCAGCAGTCTAGGAGTAAATCTGCAGTTTCCTTTGACTCCGAGAAGCCTCTGCCATCCCTTTCTCTGCCTCCACTAAGCCTTTGTGATACAGGTGGTTACCACAAGTAACTATATTATCATTTAGTGAGAAAAAAATTATGTGAAGAAAATTACTTCAGAAAAAAAATTTGTTAACTGTCACGACCCAAAATGTGAGACTCCTAGGTTGGATTCTAGAGTCTTGCAGATGGGATAATGCGTTTTCTTGTTTTTATATCAAACCATATTACCTGTACTGTGTATGTAACTGTAAGGGAGCTGAGGAGGGCTCTCACAGGAAAGTAAAACCGTTGAAGTGATACATCGGTTTCAATTGAGAGTATAAGCTAAAAAACTAGCTCCTAGTTTGGAAAAGCTAAAGCAGTGAGGATCGGCACACCAAACTTACTATGAAAGGTACATCCAGGGCCGGTGTGGTAGCTCACGCTTGTAATCCCAGCACTTTGGGAGGCTGAGGCAGGTGGATCACGAGGTCAGGAGATCAAGACCATCCTGGCTAACACGGCAAACCCTGTCTCTACTAAAAATATGAAAAATTAGCCAGGCGTGGTAGAACATGCCTGAAGTCCTAGCTACTTGGGAGGCGGAGGCAGGAGAATCATTTTAACCTGGGAGGTGGAGGCTGCAGTGAGCCGAGATCATGCTACTATACTCCAACCTGGGTAACAAAGCAAGACTGTATCTCAAAAAAAAAAAAAAAAAGCTACTTCCAGGACACCAGAAAGCCTGAATCACAGGTCTTGAGATGTTGAAACTAGCACTCTTTCTTCAAGATGGAAGGAAGAGATGGTATTAGGGCAAAATGAATAAATGAGAATGAAATGAAGTTGTTTAGCTTTCAATTGCTAATACATTTATGGCTTACCAGTATGTATGTGTCAACTTGGAGGGGATTTAAGTCAATATGGATCACCTGTATTAGATTATGAATGGGGATTCAAGCTGTTAAATCCATTTCTAGCTTTGTAGTCACCCTCTGGCCCTCAAGAATTCCCATATTTCTCAGTCCCGTGAATCCCCAGAGCATGTGTGCCTTGATCCATCTGATGGCAGCATTTCTTAGACTCCTCATCCCTAGTTCTGTGGTATTCCAGCTGATCTTAGAGAGAACCAGCCTTCTGCATTGAGCAGCCTACTCCATTTGTCCTTGGAGTATTCTTCCACGTGGAATGTTGCTAATTCCTAAAGCACATGTCAAGAAAACTTATTTTGCCCATTTAAAATGTTCATTTAATACCGTCATTTAAAAAAAAAAAACCCTGCCTACACCCTGCTGTGTCTCTAAAATTAGGTACTTCACAGTCATTTAACTTCTCCCTATATATTTTTAGTAATGTGAAAGTAGAGATCTTAGAGTGACAGTTAAAATAGACTTGTGTATTTCTGTGTTTAGAGACAAGAAATGCACCAGGCTTGTTTTAAAGGTGAATTAAATTTTTTATTGAAGTTCAGAATTTTTAGCATAAAAATGCAATAAGAAACCAAGGATTTTGTTTAACTTTATATCA
Source organism: Sapajus apella (assembly GCF_009761245.1). Taxonomy (NCBI): domain Eukaryota; kingdom Metazoa; phylum Chordata; class Mammalia; order Primates; family Cebidae; genus Sapajus; species Sapajus apella. Next base: position 1,520,716 of record NW_022437090.1, on the reverse strand, counting down.
AATGATGATCAAGTTTACATGCAGCAGAGAGGAAGATGAAGATGAGATGGGGGAGGGGGAGGTGGGCAAGTCATTTCTCCTGGCCAACTGTTAGAATATGGTGTTTCTCAAATTTTTTAATGGGTGTTCCTCACTTTTTTTGTTTAAACTCAGGCTTCTCATGGAAGAGCTGGTGAATTTCATTGAAAGAGTGCCAAAAGCTCAGTCTGCCTCCTTGTGGAAGAATAAGGACATTCAGAGGTGAGGAGCAGACCACTCTTCCCAGAGATTATAGAGCCGGGTGCTTTGCAAAGCAGTCTTATTTGATTTCTTCTTTTATGCTTAAACGATGATTTGGTTGTATTAAAGATTATCTTTCCCTAATACACAAAAGGGGTATGTTCGATTCACCCAACATTTTTCGAGAGGCAGCTATATGCAGGGTGCTCTGCTGCGTACTGGAGTTTTTAAGAACAATTGGCTCTGTCCTTGAGGTGCTCAAAGTTTAATGGAAAGCCAGATTACTCAACAGGTCAGTTACAGTTTTCATGGCATGTCTTAGAAGAGATGTTTGCCCGCGGTGCTGTAGGCACTCAGAAACTGAAGAACTCTGCTTAGGGAGGCTGAGAAGGACAATCCTTAGGAGATGACAGTTCAGGAAGAAGAAATGGACTTGTCCAGATCGCAGAGGTTGAGAAGAGAAGTCCAGGCACAGCGTCATGAGACATAGTATATTTAGGGAGCAGTGAGAAGTTCAGTGTGGATTAGGGTGAGTAGAGAGGTCAGAGGTGAAAGTAAAGGGATGAGTTGGAGCAAGAGAATGAAGACTCGCATATGTGAAGCTTGAGTTTTATATTGAGTATGGAGTCGGCCAGCAAAGGTTTATAAGGAGGCAAATGACCACATTTGTTTTGGCGAAAGTAACTCTGGAAGCAGCGTGGAGGGTGGATGGGAATGCAGACACAGGCAGGAAGACTAGCAGTGTGACTGCTGAAACCTAGGGGAGACAACAAAGCCTTGAACTGAGGCAGTATCCCTGAACATGAAGCTGAAGTCTAACTTCAAAGGAATCTCTGACATAGAATTGAAAAGAACTGGTAAGAGTTGTAAAGGAGGCTGTAAGTAATTAATAAGGTAGGAAGAGAGCCGAGTGGAAGGCAAGGGACAGGGAAGCTGCAGAAAATACAGTTGTTGTTGGTCTCAGATGCTGCAGAAGTATGAAGTAAAACAGAGATAGGCCCTTGGCTATGGGAATGAGAAAGTCAGTAACTATCCCAGAGAGGTGACTTGCCATAGAGTGCTCAGGCCAGAAACCAGGCTGTAAGAGATGAAACAAGGAGAAATACCGTGGAAGCAGCAGCTTGATTGCACTTCTATGCTCTCTTATTCAAATGGTCAATAGGTTACCCCGTCGATGTTAACACACTGGGCTTTCTCTAACCCTAGCAATTCTGCCTTCACCTCTAGGCCCCACAGGAACCACACCTGATGGTGACATCAAGTCTGTAGTAAAAAGTAGTATTTTCTTAGGCAGTCTATGTTCCATATGCTCCTACCCAAGTCCGCTTTTTTTTTTTTTTTTTTTTTTTTTAAGATGGAATCTTGCTCTGTCGCCCAGGCTGGAATACAGTGGCACTATCTCGGCTCACTGAAACCTCTCTTTCCAGATTCAAGCAGTTCCCTGCCTCAGCCTCCCAAGTAGCTGGGAGTACAGGTGCCTGCCACCACGCCTAGCTAATTTTTGTATTTTTAGTAGAGACAGGGTTTCACCATCTCGGCCAGGCTGGTCTTGAACTCCTGACCTCATGATCCACCCACCTCAGCCTCCCAAAGTGCTGGGATGACAGGCATGAACCACCGCACACAGCCCCAAGTCCACTTTTTTCCAGTTGCCACTGGTTTCTCTTTCTCTGTAGATCAGTGATTTGTAGTCATCTGCTTATTTCAGTGTTAGAATGTCTCAGTTTTTGGAGATCTTCTTTCTATTAGAATATAAATATGTAGCTAGAAGAATATACTTTTTCTATAGTGACTATTTCAGAGCTTGAGCGTGCGTCTCCTCTGCATTCCTTTGTACACGTTACTTGTTTTACTTGTGTAACACTTGCTGTGTGCCAGACACTATTCTAAATGTGTTAATTAATTCATGTATTTATTATTTATTTATATTTTTTTAAACTTTTTTTATTTTTTAATTTTATTTATTTATTTATTTTTAAAGAGATGGGGTTTCACCATATTGGTCAGGCTGGTCTCGAGCTCCTGACCTCGTGATCCACCCAACTCAGCCTCCCAAAGTGCTGGAATTATAGGCATGAGACACCTCACCCTGCCTTCATTTATTTATTAACAACTTAATGAATTAGGTCATGGTGTTATTACTTTTTTTTTTTTGAGACAGTTTTGCTCTTGTTGCCCAGACTGGAGTACAGAGGCACAATCTTGACTCACTGCAACCTCTGCCTCCCAGGTTCAAGCGATTCTTCTGCCTCAGTCTCCCGAGTAGCTGGGACTGCAGGCACGCGCCACCACGCCCAGCTAATTTTTGCATGTTTAGTAGAGATGGGGTTTTACCATATTGGCCAGGCTGGTCTGGAACTCCTGACCTTGTGATCCACCTGCCTCAGCCTTCCAAAGTGCTGGGATTTCAGGTGTGACCCACCATGCCCAACCAGTGTTACTACTTTTTTACAGGAGAGAAAAGCAGCACAGAGAGATTAAGTAACTTGCCCAAGGTTGCACAGCTAGTGAGTGGCAGGATCTGGATTCAAACCTAGACAGCCGACTAGCCTGGCTGCAGAGCCCATGCTCCTAACCTGTCTGCTGGACCACCTCTTGAGCACACACACATGCCTCTTCTCATGTGCGTGTGAGCCGCTTCTTGTGTCAGGGGACGAGGAATTAGGTTTATCTGTGCACATTTGCTCCTGTGTTTTAAGGATCTTCTGAATGTCTTTTTCCTTGTTTGGGGCCATATGGTGTGGGCATGGCTTCACATTAGGAAACATTTTCTGAACATGCGCATATCTAAGTCTTCCTTCGGTGTATATGTAAGTGGCCTCCTTGATCTGACTGCCCTGGTGCAGTACTGCATTCTTGTTCCCAGCCCCCTTTTCTCTCGCCCTCGGTTCTGATGCCTCCCTTCTTTTCATCTCCTGTGTGCCCACTGGATGGCACAGGACACTGGCTCCCTGCATCTCCCTCTTAGAAACCTCAGGCCTTTGTTTTCGTTCCCATGGAACGTGCGTGCTCTGGCTTCCCTTCTTCCTCTTAAATGTAAACCCTTCAGAGCGTTTTGCCGCAACTAATTTTGGCACACCACAAATAGTGTTCGAAAGTCAGTATTTGTTGGCTGGGCGCGGTGGCTCAGTCCTGTATCCCAGCACTTTGGTAGGCCAAGGTGGGCAGATCACTTGAGGTAAGGAGTTCAAGACCAGCCTAGCCAATATGGTGAAACCCTGTCTCTACCCAAAATACAAAAAAAGTTAGGTGGGCATGGTGGTGGGTGCCTGTAATCCCAGCCACTGAGGAGGCTGAAGCAGGAGAATCACTTGAACCCAGGAAGCAGAGGTTCCAGTGAGCTGAGATCACACCACTGCACTCCAGCGTGGGGGACAAAGTGAAACTGTCTCAAAAAGTCAGCATTTTCTGACTCTCAAATCTTGGGCCAAGTCTTAGGAAGCTCCAATTCCTTATTTCACCTTTTCTCCTGTGACCTTGGGCAAAATCATCATCACACAAAAGTAGCGCCACCTACATTAGATATGTGCATGAAGCTAAAGGAAGAGAAGGCTGGGGAGGGGCCTGAAAGACACAGAGGAAATCTCTCTTTAAAAAAAAAATTAAGTTCTGAGATACATATACAGGACATGCAGGTTTGTTATATAGGTAAATGTGTACCGTGGTGGTTTGCTGCACCTGTCAACCCATCACCTAGGTATTAAACCCCATATGCATTAGCAGTTTATCCTAATGCTCTCCCTTCCCACCCACACACACTCCCTGAGAGGCCCCAGTGTGTGTTGTTCCCCTTCCTGTGTCCATGTGTTCTCATTGTTCAGCTCCCACTTAAAAGTGAGAACATGTGATATTTGGTTTTCTGTTCCTCTGTTAGTTTGCTGAGCATAATGTCTTCAGCTCCATCTATGTCCCTACAACAGACGTGATCTCATTCCTTTTTATGGCTGCATGGTGTTCCATGGTGTATAGGTACCACATTTTTTTATCCAGTCTATCATCAGTGGGCATTTTGTTTGATTCCATGTCTTTGCTATTGTGAATAGGGCTGCAGTGAACATACACTTTCATGTATCTTTATAATAGAATGGAAATACCCCTTTTAAAAGAAGCTGCTAGTTTTACCCACCTGGTAGGCAAAAATCAGAAACTATTGCGACTAACTTGGTAGAGTAGCAAGGAGAGTAAGTAACGTGCACTACTAGAGAAGGACATCCTTCTTTCTCACCCTGGCCAAGGATTGTGTTTTGATTTTTGAGCATGAGATGAGCCACAGTTATTGGTAGAGAAAGGGAAGAGTCTAACTATTAGAAAACATACTGAGGTCTGAAAGAGACACTCCATAGCTGTGTCTTCTTCTTCTCCTAGATAAACTCAGCATAAATATTAGAAGTAGTAGAAGAATGTGAAGAGCTATTTACTTATATTTTCATTTTTATTGAGACAGGGTCTCACTCTATCACCGAGGTTGGAGTGCAGTGGCACGATGCCTGCTCACTGCAACCACCACCTCTGGGATTCAAGCGATTCTCCCACCTCAACCTGCCAAGTAGTTGGGATTACAGATGCATGCCACCACACCCGGCTATTTTTTGTATTCTTTGGGTTTCACCATCTTGGTCAGGTTGGTCTCAAACTCCTGACCTCAAGTGATCCGCCCACCTTAGCCTCCCAAAGTGCTGGGATTATAGGCGTGAGCCACCGTGCTCGGCCTGAAGAGCTACTTATTCCTTAATTGACATCAGGCAAAAGAGTTCTTTTGAAATCTTAGAATTTAATCTTGGACCAAAATTCTAAAAGTGCTGCATTGGACAATGTTTGTACTAAGGGATTTACATCACCTTTAGATTTCTCTCTGCTACAAGCTAGTTGATATCTAGTGTCTCAAACTACTGTGGCATACTACATTGACAAACACTGTTTTTTCCTATCTATTCATGGAAATATTTCCCGTTATACAGGCTGTATCTTCTCTGTATGGTTTTTTTTGTTTGTTTGTTTGTTTTTGTTTTTTTTTGTTGTTGTTTGTTTTTTTTTTTTTTTTTTTTCTTCATTCTTTCACTTTACTGGTCCAGGCCCTCCAAAATAGGGATCACAGGTCCACATGCCTACAGAGCTGAGGAAGGTACACACAGGAGTGAGGTGGGCTAGGGGAAAATGTGGACCGGCAACTGCACCCCCTGTGTGTGCCTCTGTAGGGGCAGCTGACTTGCAGCTCCAGCAGATCGTGGCCATATGGGAATATGAGCCCACAGCTGCCAAGCCTTCTTTTTTTATTTAATTTTTTAAGAGAAGCTCAAAGTCTAGATGTTTTAAATATGACTTTTTAAAAATCTTGTTAGAAATGTTGGCTCTCCTACATTAGAATAAAATCCTGTATGATCTGAGCAAAGTACCTCTTGGAGAGGTACTTGATTTGAGACTTGAGCCCCCAATTTTTGACTTATATTGTATATAGGCAGCATCAAAGTAGATCTTGTCAAGTACCTAGAATTAATACATCTTAGTAGCTTACGTTACTAATAAAACTATCAACTAAAGAGTGTAGTAAATTAAAAATTTTCAAACTTTGTCAGAAGAATCTGACAAATTCTCATAAATCATTTGAAGTTAGTTCGAATTAGCATCTGATTTATTATTAGTACATGTACTAAAAAAACTATGACTCCTGCTTTTTGGCAACTGTATAACTTCCTGCCTCAGTTGACAGTGTTCCTTGAGATTTATGTCACAGAAGTTATCCATCCTTCTTCCTAACTTTGACATTGCAGTTTACTCTTGACAAAGAGATGGATTTTGAAGGGAAGGGAAAGGAGAATCCCTCACAGTATAATTTTGGGTCTCTGACTTTCCCATACTCACTTAAGTTTAGGTTTTTAACAGGGAAATGTAAAGCAAGGTATTCCACTTAGGAAAGTAACCTCACCTCTAGTATTTTTTAAAATAAAGCTAGCATTTTTAATGAGATTAGAACTCTACAGTTGCAATGAGGCTAAATCATACAAGATACTGTCATCAGCCTCATGCAAGCATTAAGCAATTAAGCATTAATATATTTTTGGCTGAATTTTTATGGCAGTTTTTAACACTTATAACTTAAAATGTGGGTTCATACCTTACGTAAGACTTAAAAGAAAAGCAGCTGGGTGAGTGGCTCATGCCTGTAATCTCAGCACTTTGTAGGGCTAAGGTGGGTGGATCACCAGAGGTCAGGAGTTCGAGACCAACCTGACCAACATGGTGAAATCCCATCTCTACTAAAAACACAAAATTAGTCACACTTGTAATTCCAGCTACTGGGGAAGCTGAGGAGGCAGGAGAGTCTCTTGAACCCAGGAGGCAGAAATTGCAGTGAGCCAAGATCTTGCCATTGCACTTCTGCCTGGGCAACAGGAGTGAAACTATGTATCAAAAAAAAAAAAAAAGACTTAAAACCATGCATGTTAAAGTTGAAGTTCCTCTGCTCTGACATTCCTCGGGTATGCATACAGCAATTTACCAACTCTAACTGTGTGATAGGAAGAAAAGATGGAAGTGTATGCTTGAAGGTCAAATAGACTTGTATTTGAATTTCAGATCTGTTTCTTGGTAGCTGTGGCAACTTATTTCTTCTAGGCTCTGTTTCCTCCTTTATAAAATTGGAATCATATTCACGACTTAATAGGGTTGTTGTGAGAACTAAATGAGTAATATGATAAAGTTCTTAAAACGGTGCCGATCACACAGTAGGTGCTCAGTAAATTCCAGTGTGCTTGTCTCCTTTAATAAGATACGTGGATTACATAATCTGGTTTTGTTAACCCAAACACATCTGTCTTCCACAGCCTAATTTACCTTCATACACTGCCTTTCTGATGAAAGCAAGAGAGTCAAGTAGACAGAAGGAAAACTGTTTTCCAATTTCGCTGTTACCTGTAGTTAGTTATCACTGTCACTCAGACTCTCAGACTCAATCTCCTTTTCTGTAAAATAAGAATTAAATTCCAAGTCCACTTGTGTTCGAGTTCTAAAAGATGTCCAGGGGTAGGCTCCTTAAGGCAGGCCCTCAGAGAGCAGCAGTGCTTTGACGGAGTGATCACAGCATGTTGGGCTTTGCGATTCAAGACACTTCACGGTTTCATTTCACTTGGAGTTGATTAGCCTCTGAGGGACTGATTCATGCTGAGCAGACTCCAAGGATGTTGAGTGACAAACAAAAATCCCGATTAAATTCTTTAAGACCCCTGACTGGCTCCAGAACTAGAGTGGCTCCTTTACCTAGGACACTCTGTGCTGGTAAAGAAGTCCAAATTACGGATAAGAGATTTTTCCATGAGCGTAGGATTAGAGCAAAGATCGTTGAGTTGCTCTCAAGAGTTGTTCCTGTCATGCTTTGGTAGCCTACGCAATTGCTGTGTTTTTAACAATCATTTGATATGAAATAAACATCCAGGATGATAACCTAGTTTCTGGTTAATATTGAAACATACTTCATTTTGAGGCTTCACAAACTCCATATGGGTTCTTATTCTGCCAACATACCCAGTCTACCCCAGCCCTCACGGCCATGTTAAACACTCTGTGTAATGAGAGTTGGGCGAGGAACTTTTCTGATTTCTGTCTTCTTTGTATTCTGTTCTTACATTAATTTTGTTCATTCATTCATTCAGCAAACACTTAGTGCCCAGCCAGTTTTTTACTTACCACTTTCTAAGTGGTCCTTCTGGACTTAAAAGTCTTAATATTTAATAAAAACACAAAAGTGTGCTGCTTGTGCGCTGGCAAGATGGAAGATGAGGCCACAGAGCTTTGGCATCATATCAGACCACTGGGAAAGAAGCTCATTAGGCACTCAAGTGTGGTAAGAACAAGCAAAACAATGATATCCTTTAGAAAGTATTTATGAAACATTTAGACTCTGAGAACTTGACTTTGATAAATTAAAAAGCCAGAAAAAGCAGAACTAGTTCCCTCTGGGTTTCCTTATCCTTCTTATCCAAAATCAGCCAATAATCCTAATGGCTTTAAATGGCCCTGTAAATGCCTCTCTGTAATTAGGACCTCAAGCAAGCATAAGGAGAGTTTCTGGGAAAGCTAAGTTAGACAAGATGTGTTAGGAGATAGAGAAAGCCCAACAAAGTAACTAAATATCTAGAAAGAATAAAAGAGGATTTCAGCAAAAAAAACTTTGCAGGCATAAATATGGAATTCAGAGAACTGCAGACTTACTTGTTGACTAACTACCAAATGCCTGGTATAATGGTAAGTTTTTACTCAAGGAGTTTGTCAAGCAAAAATTAGGTGCTAAATGGCAAGACTTAGGCTGGGCTAGGTAGACTGAGCAGGGTTCGAATGAGGAAAAAGAGACCATTCTAAGCCGGCAAGAGAGAGAGTGAGCAAGATAGAAGTCCTAGTCTTCTGTAACCTAATTGCTGAAGTGACAGCCCATCATCACCTTTGTCATATTCTCTTTACTAGAAGCAAGCCACTTGATCCAGCTCATGTTCAAGGGGGGAGGATTCCACCAGGGGTGAATTCTCGAGGTGGGGGTCACTTGGAGCCACTTCAGAAGCGCCTGCCACAAAACTCTGAACTGGGAAGGTCGGACTGGACTAGACGCAGTCGGGGTGGCTTGGCTTTCCTTTTCCGGATCACCCCTGAGCTCCTCCCTCATTTTTTCACCACCTTTCACAGTTACAGGGCTCACCTCTACCCAAATGTGGTGCAGTTCAGACCGGCTGGGTTTAGAATTGCATTGCTCTTTCTTTTCTTTCCTGGGATAGCAGCTGAACTTGTTTTCTTTTGAGTGTCATTCATATTGGGCACCGTACTCAGTGATGAAGAGACAAAAATGAAATAGATGTTTCTGTGTGAATCATATGATATAATGGGAGAAAAAGATACATGTTACTCTTTTCAGTGGGTATTAGTAAACCACAAAGTGAAAGGCATATTTAACAAGACAGTTTTCCTTCTGACTACAGTCTTCTAGTGATCTAATTAGCAAAAATCATTTTTAGTGAAAATTTCTGTATAAGCACCTGCTTTCTTCAGTTATTGTGGAATGTAAGTTTATTATTTCTATGCCATTTACTTTAAAGGGAAAGATGGGAAAGATTTAAGCTGAAATGTACCTGCATCTTTCAGGAGCCTTTTGTTTTGCTTAAGTGTGTCCCTACTTGAAACATCCCAGTAATTTCATTAGAAATAAATTCTGGGCTGTTGAGGACAAAAGTAGCAGATACTTTGCATCTTCATGCTTCCCACTTTGCTTCTAAGGGCCCAGTCGGAACGCGACTGGTACTTGATAGGCTGAATATAGGACTGTTTCATCTCCAGCACACAGTGAAAACATTAGTGACCAAAGTCTCTTTTACAGCAAGGCTGTTCCAGATCTTAATCTGCTGAATTTTCACAGGACTTGTTCTAGATGGAAAGGGGAGGCTGTGCTGGGAAGGGCCATCAGGAGAATACAGAGCTAGCAGGAAGGGAAGCCCACATGGTGTGGGGTTCTGGGTAATGGCAGTAATGGTTGTCAAGTAATGGGTATGGAAAATCACAGAAAAGAAAGCAGGTGTAGTTCTGGCCTTGTGTGTGACTTTCCAGTCAGGCTTTAAGAGGGGTGACTGTTTCGGGGCCCTGGCAAAGCTGGGGACAATGTGAGAGAAGTCCAGCTGAGTGGAGAGATGTGGTTGGGGTTGCAGGTGTTATTCATCATTCTTCATCACAGTCCCTGCCCTCTAGCCACTCCCGTGAAAGCCTAACAGCGCTGGCATTGTTAAGTCAAGAAACTCTTTTGCTCCTGCCCAGCCCAAAGCCAGAGGTCTTCATTTTCTGTGCAGGGCGGGCCCCGGGAGGTTCAAGCCCTGGGGCTATCTGACCCTGAGAATTTAAAGGAGGAGCCAAAGCAGGGTCGAACCTTGGGGTTTCCTTTGAGGCCTTTCAAATTCAGAATCATGGCTGCTCATCAGAGTCAATCACCCAGGGTTGGAGTCCACTGCAGAATTGTTGGGAAATGTGTATGCTCCTGGGGCTGTGTTAGAGCAGGGCTGGAGACAAACCTTGATTAAGCATCTCTTCTGCACCAAACACTTCATATGCATTATATATCATTTTCCCATTGCAGAGAAACTCAAAGGAGAGTGATATTCTCTCCATTTTATAGGTGAGGAAACTGAGGCTTAGAGGTGAAGAGCTAACACCAATATGCTTGTCTTGTTGTAAATTCTCTTTTTTCCATGATTTCCAAGTGCCTCTCAGAAAACGTTCTCCTTCCTGAAAGCAGGCTATTGTGAGTTACAGGGATGTGGAGGAAAAAGATGCAGAAGCAGCAGCCCTGCGGGGGCCTCAGTCCAAAGGGGACTTCTGTGCCATTTCCCCGCACTCCCAGACTCAGGGCCAGCCAGCCTTCGTGAAGAGCACGTGAGTGTGCACCTGGCCTAGACCAGGGGCACAAGATCTGAGAGAAAGTGACACGTGGTCTCGGTTTTAAGCAGGAGCAAGTAAGTGTTGTCCACTTGAAATGTAGAAGAAGGCAGAGGGAGTTAAGTGGGTGGGGTGCAGGCAGGCCGGGCCTTGCACTAGAAAAGCCCAGTATAGACAATACAGGCAAAAGTAGCACCCAGATAAAGAAGAGCCTTAGGAAGTCAGGCTGAGAGCCTTGGATTTTATCCTGAACATATTGGTGAACCATTAAAGTTGGGGGATGCAAGAGAGGAGGTGTGCATATGATCTTGAGATCTGCATTTGCAGTGTATTGTTTAGGCCCTTCTGGAAGGGAAGGCGAGCCTGTGTAGGCAAGGGTGACTCGAGGCTTTTGGCATCCTTTTTGTTTCCTCGTACTGTTAAATTTTTCTTAGACTTAAGCACAGTGTGAGCAGAAGCGCTGTATTGTGCGTGTTATTCCCCTAATGTGACTTAAGTGCTGTGGTCATAGTCAGTGCTAAGTAAATACGTGTAGAATAAATATTGCAAAACCTAAAGCAGTTCATTATGTGTACTTCATATATCTGTTTACATAGAATCTTCATGTATCTGTTCATGTAGAAGGTAATGAAAATGGATCATTGATATTTTGTTGCTCAAGAAACAAGTAAAAAGCATAGGAACGATTTGATCTGTGTGCTACTCTGGTTAAATCTGAATTCAGTGTTTCCATTATTGAGGCTGTATAAATGCAATTCATTGGCCATATAAGATTATTAGGATTATTTTTTCTATCTTGCACAACTTTTTGTTTTCCCTTGAGTTAATAATTTACTTTGTTTTCTGATTCGTCTAGTTGTCTTATGTACCTATGGTCTCTATACTGTTTCCCTACTTGTCTTTCCTCAGTATGTTTGTAAATGATGAAAAATTTCTACTCTACCCTCTTAGGGTGTCCAGTTATGTCTAAGAATTAAACTGCCATAAAACAGGTTAACAGAAGAAAGGCACACAGATTTTATTAAATTAAGTATATGTAGGAGTCCCCACAAGAGACTGAAGACCCAGAGGAGCCATTAAAGTTGAACACAGACGCTGAGTTGGCCAAAGAGTAGGACATTGGGAAAATGTGACAAGGTAAAGGGACTTGGGCTAGGACATTTAATTGGGTGGAGAAGTGACTAGGAAGATCAGGGTTTAACAATGTTTGCTGATATAGGTTTCTCTTGAACTCCATTCCCTTTCCCTACAGAGAAAAATGTTACTTTCCTCCTGCTCTAGGGAGGACATCTTCTATGTGGGGGTTTCATCTCCTTCAGGTAGAAAAAGAGGCGGTCAGAGCCCTCTTCCTGCACCTGCTGTTTTTCAGGTGCCTTTACCTCAAAATAACCTCTATGCTGAAGTGGCATGTTTTAGGATGGCGTAAATATCATGTTCAGTCTCAGTAGGTATTCTGACAACTTTTGTCTCCTTGAAAAGCCCTCTCCCAAGCCTTCTCTGATGTCAGCTGTCTTGGGCCCAGTGCTGTGGCTTTCAGCTGAGGATTTTCCTCACCATTCTCCCAGAGATTTTTTTGCTACTTTCTTCTGTCAGCTCTGTTTTCTGGATCTTCCTTTTTCTTGTTTATTTCTTCATTTTTCAGGCCACATTGTCCAGTAATTCCCTGACAAAGTGTTTGTGGGAAGTAAATTTTCTGAGATCTGCACATCTAAAACTATTTGATAGAAATAATCCTCAAACTTTGATAGAAATCTCAGTTAGATATAATTTTCTCTGATCCTGAAAGACTAGCTGCTTCTGGTTAAAAAAAAAAAGATATAGTTTTCTCTTATAATTTTTCAAGCATTATTCTATTTTCTTCTAGCTTCCAGGAATGCTATTGAAAAGTCCAACGCTATTTTGAACCTAGATCTTTAGTTGGCACCTTGTTATTCCCATATGGTAGCTTTTAGAATCTTGTCTTTATTCCTTGATTTTATGACGATAGGTCTTACTAAAGCAGTTTCATTCATGTGCTGACTACTTAAGGGGCCCTTTCAATGTAGAACAGGAGTGGCAACTAAGGCTAGCACTCTGTTTTATGGGCCAGATCTGGTCCACCACTGTTTTTACAAATAAAGCTTTATCAGAACAGAGCCACGCTTATTTACATATTGTGTATGTTATGACACAGCTAAGTTGAATAGTTATGGTGAAGACTGTATGTGGTCTGCAAAGCTTAAAATATCTGCAGCAACTTACAGAAAAGGTTTGCTATCAATTTAGAAAATTAAGAATTGTTATTCTTGTTTTAAAAAAAGTTTTCTACTCCTGTTTTCTGTGTTCTGTCTTTCTGCAACTCTTGCTATTAGATGCTGAACCTCCTAGATTGTCATTCAAATATTTTTCTCTCCTCTTTTCCATCTCTTTGTTTTTCTTTTCGTTTATTCTTCTGCAAAATGTCCTTAACTTTATTTCCCAAGCTTTCTATCAGTTTTTCATTTCTGCTGTAATATTTCATTTTTGACATTAAATTTTCTGATTTTTAAATTAACCTTTTTATTACAATATAAAATACAGATATTGGTCATGCCTGTAATCCCAGCACTTTGGGAGGCCAAGGCGGGCAGATCACTTGAGTCCAGGAGTTTGAGACCAGCATGGGCAATATGGCAAAATCCCATCACTACAAAAAATAAACTGAGCCGGGCGTGGTGGCACGCACCTGTAGTCCCAGCTACTTTGGAGGCTGAGGCAGGAGGATCACTTGAGGTCAGGAGGTTGAGGCTTCACTGAGCTATGATTATGCCACTGCACTCCAGCCTGGGTGACAGAGCAAGACCTTGTTTAAAATAACAACAGCAAAAGGATCCAACAGATATTGAAACACACAAAACTGATATATTGCTTAATGAATTATTATAAAGCAACCACTCCTAAAGCCACCTCCCACATCAAGGAAAAGAGCATTCACAGCACCTCAGAAGCTCCAATCTGATCCCATCCCCCTCTGAAATATTGCGTAGTTTAAGCTCATTAAGTGGTGGTGGTGGTTGTTTCAGTTGGAATTGTCCCGTCTTTGAACCCTGAAAGCCTCGTCAGGTGTTGATACGGTTTGCCAGTGTCCCCACCCAAATCTCAATTTGAATTGTGTCTCCCAGAATTCCCCTCCTGTTTTGGGAGATTGCCAGGGGAGATAATGGAATCATTGGGGACTGGCTTTTCCTGTGCTATTCTCATGATAGTGAATAAGTCTCACGAGATCTGATGGGTTTATTAGGGGCTTCCGCTTTTGCTTCTTCCTCATTTTCTCTTGCCACCGCCATGTAAGAAGTACCTTTTGCCTCCCACCTTGATTCTGAGGCCTTCCCAGCCATGTGGAACAGTAAGTCCACATTAAACCTATTTTTCTTCCCAGTCTCAGGCATGTCTTTATCAGCAGTTTGAAGACGGACTGATACAGTAAATTGGTACAAGTAGAGTGGGGTGTTGCTGAAAAGATACCCAAAAATGTGGAAGCAACTTTGGAACTGTGTAACAGGCAGTTGTTGGAACAGTTTGGAGGGCTCAGAAGGAGACAGGAAAATGTGGGAAAGTTTAAAACCTCCTACAGACTTGCTGAATGGCTTTGCGAAAATGCTGTAGTGATATGAACGATAACATCCAGGCTGAGATGGTCTTAGATGGAGATGAGAAACTTGTTGGGAACTGGAGGAAAGGTAACTCTTCTTACGTTTTAGCAAAGAGACTGGGGGCATTTTACCCCTGCCCTAGAGATTTGTGGAACTTTGAACTTAAGAGATGATTTAGGGTATCTGATGGAAGAAATTTCTAAGTAGCAAAGCATTCAGAAGGTGGCTTGGGTGTTGTTAAAAACATTCTGGTTTTTTGTTGTTGTTGTCGTTGTTTGAGATGGAGTCTTGCTCTGTTGCACAGGCTGGAGTGCAATGGCATGATCTGGGCTCACTGCAATCTCAGCCTCTTGGGTTCAAGCGATTCTCCTGCCTCAGCCTCCCTAGAAGCTGGGATTATAGGGGCCCACCACCGCACCTGGCTAATTTTCATATTTTTAGTACAGACGGGGTTTCACCATGTTGACCAGGCAAGTTTTGAACTCCTGACCTTAGATGATCCACCCGCCTCGGCCTCCCAAGGTGCTGGGATTATAGGCGTGAGCCACTGTACCTGGCCCAGCATTCTGTTTTAAAAGAGAAACAGAGCATAAAAGTTCAGATAATTTGCAGCCTGACGTTGCAGTAGAAAAGAAAAACCCATTTTCTGAGGAGAAATTCAAGCTGGATGCAGAATAAGTAGCAAGGAGCCTAATGTTAATCCCTAAGACCATGGGGAAAAGGTCGCCAGGGAATGTCAGAGGCCTTCACGGCAGCCCCTCCTGTCACAGGCCCAGAGACCCAAGAGGAAAAAGTGGTTTCATGGGCTGGGCCCAGAATCCCTGTGCTGTGTTCAGCCTAGAGACTGGGTGCCCTGTGTCTCAGCCTTTCCAGCTGTGGCTGAAAGGGGCCAGTATAGAGCTTGAGCTAAGGCGTCAGAGGGTGGAAGCCCCAGGCCAGGTGTAGTGGCTCACGCTTGTAATCCCAATGCTTTAGGAGGCTGAGGTGGGCGGATCACTTGAGGTCAGGAGTTCAAGACCAGCCTGGCCAACACAGCAAAACTCCATCTCTACTAAAAATACAAAAATTAGGCAGGCGTGGTGGCGCGTGCCTATAATTCCAGATAGGAGGCTGAGGCAAGAGAGTTGCTTGAGCCTGGGAGGCAGAGGTTGCAGTAAATCAAGACCATGCCATTGCATTCCAGCCTGGGCAACAAGAACGAAATTCTGTCAAAAAAAAAAAAAAAAAAAAAAAAACAGAGGGACAGAGGGTGGAAGCCCCGAGCCTTAGCAGCTTCCACGTGGTGTTGAGCCTGCAGGTGCACAGAAGTCAAGAATTTGAGGTTTGGGAACCTCCACATAGATTTCAGAAGATGTATGGAAATGCCTGGATGCCCAGGCAAAAGTTCACTGCAAGAGTAGCTTCCTCATGGAGAACTTCTGCTAGGAGAGTAGAGAAGGGAAATGTGGGGTTGGAGCCCCCACACAGAGTTCCTACTGGGGCACTGCCTAGCAGAGTTATGAGAAGAGGGCCACCATCCTCCAGACCCCAGCATGGTATATCTACCACAGCTTGCACGGTGCACCTGGAAAGGCCGCAGACACTCAATACTACCCAGTGAAAGCAGCCGGGAGTGGGGCTGTACCCTGCAAAGCCACAGGGGCAGAGCTGCCCAAGACCGTGGGAACCCACATCTTGCATCAGCGTGACCTGGATGTGAGACCTGGAGTCAAAGGAGATCATTTTGGAGCTTTAAAATTTGACTGCCCTGCTGGTTTTTGAACTTGCATGGGGCCTGTAACCCCCTTGTTTTGGCCAGTTTCTCCCATTTGGAATGGCTGTATTTACCCAATACATGTACCCCCATTTTATCTAGGAAGTAACTAGTTTGCTTTTAATTTTAAAGACTCATAGGCAGAGGGGACTAGCCTTGTCTCAGATGAGATTTTGGACTGTGGACTTTTGGGTTAATGCTGAAATGAGTTAAGACTTTAGGGGACTGTTGAGAAGTGATTGGTTTTGAAATGTGAAGACATAAGATTTGGAGGGGCCAGGGCCAGAGTGATACAGTTTGGCTGTGTCCTCACCCAAATCTCAGCCTGAATTGTATCTACCAGAATTCCCACATGTTGTGGTAGGGACCTGTTTTTCCCATGCCATTCTTCTAATAGTGAAGAAGTCTCGCAATATCTGATGGGTTCATCAGGGGCTTCCGCTTTTGCTTCTTCCTCATTTTCTGTTGCCGCCGCCATGTAAAAAGTACCTTTCACCTCCCACCATGATTCTGAGGCCTTCCCAGCCATGTGGAACTGTAAGTCCAATTAAACCTATTTTTCTTCCCAGTCTCAGGTATGTCTCTATCAGCAGCATGAAAACGGACTAATTGTCGCCTGGGTCCTTTTATTGTGACCCTCATAGTCTTTTATTGTTTCCTTGCCATCTGTGATAGCAGGATGTTTAAGACTCTTGTACATTCTCTGCCCTGAATTACCCATTTCTCCAAGAAACCCTGATTTCTTCAGTGAAAAGTGGAATTTTAAGATCCCATTCTGGTTGTTAGCAATGCTCATTGCTACTAAATTGGTCACTGTTTCTAGGACCCTTTGGAGAACAGAGCATGTATATTTTCCCCCACTTTTTTTTTTTTTTTTTTTTACAGTTTTACCATATCTGTGTTGTCAAAGTATATATTCATTACATACTATCCTCCCTTCCTTTTAACGTTCATTTAGTCTGTCTTCTACAATTAACTATATTTAATGCTCACCACCGGCCCATGCGTCCTGATGCTGCTTCTTCATTCTGATTGTCTGAAACTCAGTCTTCAGTAGATTTCTCAGGGTGGGGTCACAAGAACAATAGTGGATTCCCATATGTTCATAATTGTTTATCTGTGCTCTTTGGCCTTGAAAGTCAATTTTGCTAGATGTATAGTCCTTGGCTTGTATTTTCTTTATTTGAATATCTTAAATATGTTATCCTATTTTGTTCTGGTATTAAACATTGCGGTGAAAAACGCTAATAAGACCTAATTTTCTTCCCTTGTAAGTTTCTTGTTCTTTTTGCCTAGATCCCAAAGGTTTGCTTATAGTCTAAATATTTTCCTAGAGTATGTCTGGTGTCCACTGTCTGGGTCAGTATTCTCAAGAGTGCACTATGTTCTTGTAGTGTGTAGTTTCATGTCTCTTTATTTTAGCAATTATAGCATTTAGTAATTGAATATTATAAATATTAATTTTTACTGTTGCACTTGGTTTGAATATTGTATTAATTTTTATTGTCTCACTTGCTTTTCTATTAGGGACTACTATTACCCTTATGTGGCACCTTGCCTATCTGCCTTCAACATTTGTTACTTTCTCTTGAATTCTTTACGCCTCTTCATTTCTTTTTGGTATTTTTTTCTTCCCATTGTTCCTGTGACGTTATCTACTGTGTTTATCTACTCTGTGTTTCTGTTACAGGTTGAATGTCCCTTATGTGACATACTTGAGACCAAAATGTTTCGAACTTCTGATTTTTTTTCAATTTTTGGAATATTGCTGATTGAGCATCCCAGATCTGAAATCCAAAGTACTCCAGTGAGCATTTCCTTTGAGCATTACGTTTGTACTGAAAAAGTTGCAGATTTTAGAGATTTTTAGTTTCAGGTTTTCAGATTTGAGATGCTCAACATATAGTTTAGTCTTCATTTCCAAAGTGCTGTTTTCTTTCTAATTTTTCATGGAGTTCTGTCACCTCATTTATAAGCTTTGCTAGTTTTTCATGTATGTGCCTCATTCATGTTTGTGTAACTTTTCAATCTTGTTAGCTTATTTTGAAATTCTGATGTTTTGTTGGCATGCTTTCACTCTTTATATGATATTGTATTTTTAGTTGTTTTTTTTTTTGTATTTTTAATTTCTAACAGCTCTTTTGAGTCTCTTAATCTTCCTTGTAGTGGTCTCTTCTCATTTGGTAGCTATACTGTCTTATTTTTCTAAGGATAGGAAGGACAAGCTGTTTTTAAAGTTTTCCTCTGCTTGCCTAATTTATTTCTTCTAATTTCGCTGCCTGCTCCTCTGGCCCTATTTGAGGACTTTATTGTTTTAGAGGCTTTTCTCAGATTTATCATAGTCCTTGGCTACTGGCTCATGTTTAAGAGTTGGACAATTAAAAAGCTAATTAGAAAGTCTGTGTGCCATGAGTAGGGCTTGTTCAATTTTAGACTTTACTGTAATCTGATTGAGTGTTTCTTTGTGGAACCCTGTGTTAGAATATATTTATTTATTTATTTTTTCTTTGAGGCTGATTAGATTCTTCAGAGAAGATTCTTCCAGCCCCCTACCATGGAGGGTATAAGCTTACTCATATTGCTTTGGCAGCCATATAAACATTGTTCCTCTCAGTATATGAATTTTTGTTTAGGAAGGCTGCCTCAGTTAATGGTTTCCTCTAGTGCAGACTTTCATTTTTACTCCACCTGGAGAACAACCTCTGGTAACATGCGTCAGAGGAGAAGGAACAGCTGCTGAGCTATATGGAAGGAGTTAGGAGATCTGGAAGGTTCTAAGTATCTCATCGCTTTCTTCAACAGTTCCTTTTGTTTTTAGGTTGATTCAAATTCCAGATGTACCTGTTATTTTCAGTTGCCATATTTTTTGTGGGTTCTGCAGTAGAAGTTAAACATTGGCATTGAACTTTCTTGGATCTACTAAGTCCGTTATGTTTGTCCTTCTACTTTGTAAAATGCCTTGCTGTTGTCTGTTCTCTCATTCTCTTTGTCTTAAATGGTGGGTGGGTGGGTGTGTGTGTGTGTGTGTAGCCCTCTACTATTGTTTGATGGTGTTTCAGGAGAGAGAGGAGAGGCTAATGGCATGCATTTATTTCACTCCAGTACTTGGACCTGGATTGTACAGTGAATGTCAGGGAAGTTACTCTTCAGTTCCCCTCCTGATTCTTTCAGAGCAAATGATAAAACGTTTTTCTGTTGACATGTGTTGGGCGACAGAGCAACATGTCTCTATTTTTTTTTAATGATCATAAAGGAATCCTATGAACAATTGTATGCCAGTAAATTAAACCCTTTAGATCAAATGGACAAATTACTAGAAAGGAATGCTGTAGAACATGAAGGAATGTTCACCTTGTAGTTGACATTGTGATTTATTTGCAGGCTGTTACCTTCTCCTCTCAAGGATGCTGTGGAAGTGTCAACCTGGAGAAGATGCTATACAATGCAAGAGGTGAACTCTGCCCTTAGTAAAATCCAGCTGGTGGGATATTCTCAGAAAATTGTGAGTGTCCATATTATGTTTCAATCATTCATGAATTCATATTGTTGTTGTTTAGAAGGATCCTATAGTTAGCTTTTTAAAACTGTTCCGTTGCCGAGGATCCAGAGCCTCTGTTCTTTCCTCCGTTCCGCTCAGGATTTGATTGGTGCTCTTTCCCCACCCTCCCGTCTCCATCACCGGCCAGCATTCGATGGGCCAGCGTGCAGGGAGTCAGGAGAAAGGCATCTCATCCTGTTCACATTGGAACAGTGAACGCCACTTTATAGATTTTGGATGGGTGAAACAGGAAAAGAGAAGAGTTTGCCACGTATGACTTTTGAGCTCTGACCTCAATGATAAGCCTTCCCATTTCTTCTTGTCAACCTGTGCATAGCTACTCAGTACAGAGCAGCAAGGGCCTAACACCTAACTGAAAATGAAAAAGGAAAGCCAAAGCATGTGAGTTTTTGGTCTGTTTGGTGATATTTCATCTTTCCCTTTTAATGTGTGAGCCTTGAGTGCCTGGGGACATGGAAGAGGGCTGAAGCTTCAGGTGATAAGTAAAGATTATAGGATTGCTTTCTTTTTCTGATCTCCATCATCTTTCTGTTTTCCTTAAAACTTTCTGGTTTACTTTATTGATTGATTGAGACAGGGTCCCACTTTGTTACACAGGCTCGAGTGCAGTGGTACAGACACGACTCACTGCAACTTCAACTACAGGCATGCGCCACCATGCCCAGCTAATTTTTGTATTTTTTTGTAGAGATGGGTTTTCTTTCTTTCTTTCTTTCTTTTTTAAAGACTAGGTTTTACCGTGTTGGTCAGGCTGGTCTTGAACTCCCGACCTCAGGTGATCCATCCACCTTTGCCTCCAAAGTGCTTGGATTACAGGCGTGAGCCACCACACCCAGCCAGAGATGGGTTTTCACCATGCTGCCAGGCTGGTCTTGAACTCCTGGGCTCATGAAATCTACCGGCCTCAGCCTCCCAAAGTGCTGGGATTACAGGCGTGAGCCATTGCGCCCAGTCTCTGGCTTACTTTAAAATATTTTTTGTTTTTAAACTGAGGATATTTATGTTGTTTTTTTCTGCAGAATTACCTGGTGTGACTCTGTAAGCTCATTGTGTGTTCTTACTGTGGTTCTATTTTAGGAGCTTTTTGGTGCGGTCCAGGTGACTCCTCTGAGCTCAGGCTATGCCCTTGGGAGCTCCAACTGGATCATCCAGTCTCATTATGAGAAGGTGTCTTACGTCTCTGGATCCTCCTTGCTTACCACACACCCCCAGGTAGTTCTAAATTCTCTTCTAGCAACTCAGCTTTTTGGTTTCTTAACTCAAATTCGGAATGTATCCAGTGTACCATCAACCATTTAAAAATCTTCCCAATTTGGTTTTCTGCAGATACTGTCTAGCCAAGGTAGACTATTCAAGTCCCAGCATTTCAACCTACAGGTTTCTCTGAAATAGTCCTGACCTTGAGGGCCACTCCTAGGATTCTGAAATCCCCCAGTTCTTCCAAAGACCACAGCGTGATGTGGGACACAGACGGTTATGCATTTACTCAGCAAATATTAGCTATTTAAAATTATTCCCAAGGGCCAAGTGTGAAGTGTCATACACACATATAGGTATTGGGGAGCCCCTGCTCATGGAGCTTATGTTGTAGGGAGTTGACGATGTTGGGGAGAGCATGGTGTATAGGAAGTAAACAAACTGCATGGTCATTTCCGATTGTGATATGAGTACTGAAAACATTAAAGCAGGGTGGTTTTCAGAGTGATAGACACTGGTTTAGATTGGGTGCCCAGGAAAGCCAATGGGACAATCTCACTTGTGAGACCTGGAAAAATAAGGCCTGTCAGCAGCGGCTCACACCGGTAATCCCAGCACTTTGAGAAGCCGAAGTGGGAGAATTGCTTGAGCCTAGGAGTTCAAGACCAGCCTGGGCAATATGGTGAACCCCTGTCTCTACAAAAAGTAGAAAAACTAGCTGGGTATGGTGGCACACACTGTGGGCCTAGCTATTCGGAAAGCCAAGGCAGAAGGATCACTTGAGCCTGGGAGGCAGAGGCTGTAGTCAGCTAAGATTGCACCGCTGCACTCCAGTCTGGGTGACAGAGTGAGATTCTGTCCCAGGGAAAGGCAAAAAAGGCCAAGCATGGTAGCTCATGCCTGTAATCCCAACACTTTGGGAGGCCAAGACAAGTCGATCACTTTAAGTCAGGAGTTCAAGACCAACCTGGCCAATATCGTGAAACCCCGTCTCTACTGTAAATAAAATTAGTTGGGTGTGATGATGTGTACCTGTAATCCCAGCTACTTGGAAGGCTGAGGCAGGAGAATCACTTGAACTTGGGAGACAGAGGTTGCAGTGAACTGAGATTGGGCCATTGCACCCAGCCTGGGTGACAGAGGAAGACTCCATCACAGAAAAAAGAAAAACAGAGAAATTAGCCATGTGAAGCTGTGAGTGTTTGTATTACAAATGGATGGCCAGTGAAGGGCCCCTGAAGCAAGAACAGTCTGGGCATGTTTGAGGGCAGAGAAGGCCATTGTGGTTGCAGCATGGAGGTTAGCAGTGAGGTCAAGAGAGTGGCAGACACCATGTCATCTAAGTGCCAGCAGGCTATGGGGAGGAATTTTTGTTTTATTTTAATGTGGAGAGGGAAACTATTGGAAGGCTTTAAGTTGTTCATTGAAGTCATATTTGACAAGAAGCCTAGTACACATAAACATGCTTATGAATGTGATACTTACTCCTTTAGATATTTATAAATTAGTTACTGTTCATTTCCTGAATGTTGGTTGTTTCTGTTTATAATAGGGAGTGGAGGACATTAGTTAACTGTTGAATGGGTATATAGATACATTAAGTAACTTGTGGAAGTCCATATTCTATTTATTTATCTACCTATATCTGTTTACATAGAGAGAAGATCTTGTTCTGTCACCCAGACTGGAGTGCAGTGGTGCAGTCATAGCTCACTGTAATCTCAAACTCCTGGGCTCAGGCAGTCCTCCCAAGTAGCTAGGACTACAGCCACCACACCTGGCCTATTATTCATTTTTTAACATAACCTCAAACTTTTATTGCCTTCATAATAAAACCAAAGATGAAGCTAAGAACTGGATCGCTTGGCCTTTCCTCTTTTCATCCCTTCCCAGTTAAAAATGGTTGCATCTCTTAGCAGCCAGCATTCTCTTATATCTCTGCAGTTGGGCCCAACACTTCGGCCTTAGCATAATCTCGTTTGTAATTTTAGCCTTTTTCCGGATTGGCTTGGTCTGCCTACATAGCCACTCCTTCCTGCCATTCAGCCGCTTTCCCTCAGCATACAGATCATCCTTACCCTTCTTGTACCGTGTCACTCTGTGGGGCTGGTGCAGACCGTGCTTCTTACACAAAGTCCAGTGGTTTTGAGGAGCATTCACCATGTTCCTCAAACATAGGAGCCCAGCAAGGAAAGAAAGAAACTATTCATTTTTTAATTACAAATAAAAATTGTATACATTTATGGTATTCATGATGTCTTGATACATGTACACGTTATGGAATGGCTAAGTCAGTAATTAGCAGACCCCCATTTTAATACAGGGAGAAGCATGCTGTGCTCTAGTCGGGAACAGCAGGATGTTCTGAGCTGCCATTCTGCATTGTTTCTTCATACCTTCTTTTATAACCAAGTTTCATCTCAAGGTCTAGAGGGGATGTTGCTATTTTTTCCTGCATCTAGCAGAATTCTGGGCCTTTCCTGCTTATTGAAATCGAAAGCCCATCAATGTCACCATCATCTGCTTCATTAAATCAGAATTTTTTATTGGCAGCTTCTGTCATTCCCTCAGTTCTTCCATAAAAGACAGAAGGATGACTTGGCTGCCAACTCTTCCACTTTGTCCTATTTAGTTCAAAGCCTTTACAGTACTATTGATGTAATTTCCAGTAAATTATTCTTACAAGGTCTATAAATTTAAAGGGAAAATAAGGTCTTGAAAGTAATGAGCAACGTACTTAAGTAATTAATTTTAACTTGTAGCTGGCAACCTGTGTTACATGTAAAAAAGAAAAAAACAGATTTTTCTCTATCCACGTAATTGGATTCTGTATTGAATTAGCAAGGATGAGAAAAGTTTTGGTTTGAAAAACTTGATAGTTTAATGCAGATGTTAGCAAATTGTGGACTAGGCACTATGTGCGACATGCCACCTGTTTTAGCATATAGTATTTTAAGTACAGCCATGCCCATTTGTTTATGGATTGTTTATGGCTCAGTATGCACATGGTGGCTCATGCCTGTAATCACAGCATTTTGGGAGGCCAAGGCAAGATAACTGCTTGAGCCCAGGAATTCAAGACTAGCCTGGGCAACATAGCAAGATCCCATCTCTACAGAAAGTAAAAAAACAAAACAAAACAATTAGCCAGGCGTAGCGGCGTGTGCCTGTGGTCCCAGCTGTTCCAGAGGCTGAGACATGAGGAATACTTCAGCTCAGGAGGTTGAGGTTGCAGTGAGCCATGTTTGTGCCATTGCACTCTAGCCTGGGCAACAGAGCAAGACCCTGTCTCAAAAAAAAAAAAAAAAAAAAGCATTATAATGGCCGAATTCTACTTTAAATGTTACAGCAAAGTTTGCTAGTCACTGGTCTACTTGAGTGGAATCTCTACTAACTAGGAAGAATATCACAGGCTGCTGTAGAATCCTGATAAACACAGGGAAATAAGGCTTTGGATTAAGCCAGAGGCAGTAAGAATGGAGAAAAGAGTTAAAGAAAACATTGGGGGGGTCTTTAATTCAAGAAACATTTGTTGAATTCCCACTATCTTCAGAAAAGGAAGAATAAAAGAGATCTCATGTCCACATGACATTGAGAATGCCATTAATGACCACTAATGCAGTTAACAAGGAAGAGTTGGCAGAGGGCCATTTGTTGCAGAAGAGGGAGTGGGTTTCATGAAGGTGAATTTGGGAGAACATTAGACAGATGGAAATATCCAGCTGGAACTGTGATGTGAAGGCAAGTCTGGAGACAAACTGGAGGGCTGTCACAGTTTTAAAATCTAAATAGGCTGGGCGTGGTGGCTCACGCCTGTAATCCCAGCACTTTGGGAGGCCAGGGCAGGCGGATCTGGAAGTCAGGAGTTCGAGACCAGCCTGACCCACATGGTGAAACCCTGTCTCTACTAAAAATACAAAAATGAGCCAGGCATAGTGGTGTGCACCTGTAATCCCAGCTACTTGGGAGGCTGAGGCAGGAGAATTGCTTGAACCTGGGAGGTGGAAGTTGCAGTGAGCCAAGATCACGACATTGCACACCAGCCTGGGCGACAGAGAGATACTCCATCTCACCAAAAAAAAAAAAAATCTAAATAAAGGGCTGAGAGCCAAAGACTGTGCCATAGGGAACTTTTACCAACAGACAGTGGAAGGGAGAAAAATAGTATTGTGTAAGAATGGTTGCGTTAAAGGAAAGTTGAGGCCCAAAAGTGTAGCCTCCCACATGAAGAGGAAGAGAGGTAGCCTTTACTGAGCACGGGGTCTCAGTATTTTTTTATTTGATTTTATATTTTTTATAATCAGTTTTTTAATTGATTTGATATTTAGCAACCATGCTGAATTCTCTTAATTCTAATATTTATCTATTGATACTATCTTCCAAAGAAGTAACACTTTTCTCACCTCTCTTCTAACCTTTATATTTTTTATTCCTTTTTCTCATCCTGTGACTGAGCCCTGTTACACTGGGTTGCACAGCAGTGGTGATAGTGGACATCCTTGTCTTGTGTAAGACTGAAAGGAAAGCTTTTGTAGTTTGTTCGTTAAACATCAGGCTTACTGCACCATTTTTATTTGTCGAGTTAAGGAGTGTCTCCTTTATTCCCAACTTTCTGATTTTTTAAAAGTCAGACGTAAGTGTTTTACCTTATCGGATGCTTTTGAGCATGTGAGAGCAACTTTGATTTTTCTCCTTTGAGACCATGAATGTAGCAGATTGTAGTGTTGGCTTTTCTCACATTTAACCATCCTGTATTCCTGGGGTAAATCTTGCTTGATTACAGTCTATTCTTTTTAAAATACTCTCCAGGAATCAGTTGGTGAGTATTTCATTGAAGTTTATAATCTATAGTCATAGGTGGAAAATGAGTCTATGTATTATTTTCTTCTATCTTCATTTGTTGGAAACTAAGGTACGTTAGTCTCATAAAGTGATTTGGGAGCCTTTCCCTCTTTTTCTAATGTCAGAATAAAAAACACAAGATAGGGATTAACTTTTCCTGAAAGCTTGGTCAAATGTTCCATAAAACTGTCTGGACGTGGGTTACTGTTACTGAATTATATTTTCTGGGCCAAAATGGTGCCAGAATTTTGGCAGAGGTTTGTCCTTTTTGCCTAGATTTTCAAAATCAGAGGCATAAAGTTATTTATAATCCTCTTCTATTTGTTTAACCTTTTTGTATAAGTCTTTTCATTCTAAAGTTTATTTTCACCATCTTGATCAGATTTGCCAGAGGTTTGTCTATATTATTGATTTTAGTCAAAAAATAAGTTTTTGGTTTTAATTGTTTTGTAGTATTTGCATCCTCTGTTCTGCCCTTTATTTCCTTTCTTTCTTCCTTCCTTCCTTCGGATTTACTCTGTTTATTTGAATACTTACCAAGTGTGTTTCAGTCTTTGGTTTTCCATAAATGTGTTTAAAGCAACCAGTTTCTGTCTTAGTATAATTTTACTCTGTTGCATTTTTTAGATGCAGTGCTTTGTCATTCATCTCTAAGTATGCCATAATATTCTTTATAATGTTCATGATTTCAATACCCAAAGGTTATTTTATAGTTTGTTTGGTTGTTTCTAGTCCATTCAGTCTGATTAGACATAGGATTAGAGGAACTTTTTTTAAGGATATGTTTCAGAATTCTAATCTTCTGCATTATAATAAACATATCCTGATGGACTGAAATTTGATTAGGCTTCCTTTGAAGCACAATCTATTTTTGTAAATGTTCTACGTGTCTTGAAAAAGAATGTGTATTCACTGTTGGGTAAAATTTTTCTTTATGTATTTGAGTTTTTTGCGTCATTCAAGTCTTTTATCTTTGCTTAGCTACTGATTTCTGAAAAGAGTATGTTACTTGTTGATTTATTTATTTCTCCCTGTAGTTTTACCAGTTTTTACTTTTCATATTTATAAGCTGTATACTCAGGAGTCTATATAGTCATGATCATTGTATTTTATTGATTAGTTATTCTTTTTTATCAGGATGCTTCAATGCTTTCTTTTTTTTTTTTTTTTCTATAAAAACTGCATCAAAAGCCAAGAGACTTTTTCCCATTTCATATGTGCCTGTTTTTTGTTTTTCTTTTCTTTTTTGTTTTTTTTAGGCAAGGTCTGGCTCTGTCACTCAGGCTAGAGTACAGTGGCACAGTCTCAGCTCACTGCAGCCTCTGCCTTTGGAGTTCAAGCAGTCCTCCCACCTTAGCCTCCCAAGTAGCTGAGACTACATACAGGCACATGCCACCATGTAGAGACAGGGTCTCCTTATATTGCCCATGCTGATCTCAAACTCCTGGGCTCAAGTGATCCATCTACCTTTGGCCTCCCAAAGTGTTGGGATTACAGGCATGAGACACTGTGCTTGGCTAGGATTTTTTTAAATCTAGTGTCTCTTGGTTGGTGAGCCTGTTTATGTTTCTTGTAATGACTGTTGTAGTTCTGCTGTCTTCTTTCATGTTTTTAGTTCATTCTTTCCCCAGTCCTTTTTTGCCTTCCTTTAGAAGGGTAAATTTCCTTCTGTATGTGTGAAAATTCACATTTTATTTTTATTCTTCTGTGTTATTTTTTTTTCTTTGAGATGGAGTTTCGCCCTGTCACCAGGCTGGAATGCAGTGGCATGATCTCAGCTCACTGCAACCTCCGCCTCCCAGGTTCAAACGATTCTCCTGCCTCAGCCTCCTAAGTAGCTGAGACTACAGGCATGCGCCACCACGCCCAGCTAATTTTTGTATTTTCCGTAGAGATGGGGTTTCACCATGTTGACCAGGATGGTCTCCATCTCTTGACCTTGTGATCTGCCCCCCTCGGCCTCCCAAAGTGCTGGGATTACAAGTGTGCACCACCACGCCCGGCCTCTTGGTTTATTTTTTCTGTTGCTATCTTAGTTATCAGTGTCTGTATCTTTCCCTGCAAAGCCACACTGTCCTCTTGTCTCCCCCATCTTTCTCCTTTCCTTTGCACACCATACCCCGTGCCCACCATGGTGAAACCATCTAAGATTTTAGTTCTGGGTCATTTGCAATATACATAGGATGGTGAATATATTCCTTATTGCAATAACGGTGATCTTCATTGAGATACTTTGTAAGTTTTTCAACCTTACTTTCCACATACAGGATCTCATAACATCCTGCTAGATTGACTTTTCTTTTTCCAGGAATGCTTGAGGAATGGGAATCTAGGCGGTCTTGAAGTGGTAAGCTTTTGGCCTTGAATTACTAAGAATATCTTTAATTTTTTTCTCATGTTTAAATGATAGCTTGGACGGATTAAAAATTGAAGGCAAAAAACTTTGACATGATAAGGCTTTTGAAATATGACTTCATTTTCCACTTGTATCTCTTGGTGTCATTAAGAACTCTGACACCGTTTAGATTTGTGTTCCATTATATGGGATATCTGCTTTTAGAATTTTCACATTAATATTTGTAAGTTTTACAGTGATTTCTCTTCAGTGTGTTTTTCCTGTTAGTGTGGTATCTGTGAGGTCTTCCAATCTCCTTTAACTTAAAAAAATTCTTAGTCATTTCTTAAATTACTTACTCCTGGTTTTCTTTTTATGGAATTTCTAGTATATAGATCCTGACACATCTCTTTCCTTGTGTATTTCCTGTCTACTTCATGAAACCTCCGGAAAAAAATCTGCCAGCTCCTGAATGCATTCTTGCTCCTCAGCCTGTGTATTCAACTCTTCATTTCCACAGTTATACTTTTGTTCACAGTATTTCTGGTTGTTTCTCTTTATACTTGCTCATTTTAATCCCCCTGTGTGTATTTTAGGGGACATTTTAATACATATATTCCTACTATGTCTGGTTCACTAATTCTCCCACAGGTTTAAGGACAGGTTTTAGCTCACCATGAGTAGTAGATGCTGCTTTCCTCAGTGGTCTTGTTCGATTCCCTGGAAGCTCTTGCTTCATCCACAGGGACCCTCCTCTCATGCCTCTGCTTCAGACATTGTTTCTCCTGAATGCATCTCCCTGATTTGTCACCATTTTGCCCTTGTGGTGTGAGGGAACAGGCAAGGAGTGTTGGGGTGGTCTGTGAACCTCCATCCTGCTGTTCTGGCATTTTCATCCTCACAGGAGGCTGGAACTGGCCACAATCTGCCAACTGTAATATGGAGGAAAGAAAAAAGGACAAAGGGTTTTTACCCAACCTGTCCTTCACCTGCAGTAGACGCGTTTGCCTGCCTATTTGTCCCCATTCCAAGACCCTCAGTTTCCCCAGGAATTTGTTCCAGTTTTGGTTTAGTTTCGCAAATTTGTCAGCTGTCCTTCTGAGCACCTCTGTACCTCAGTTTACATTCTGGGAGTGTGGCAGAGCACTCATGCCTATAATCCCAGCACCTTGGGAGGCCAAGGTGGGAGGATCGCTGGAGCTCGAGTGTTTGAGACCAGCTTGGACAACACAGTGGGATCCCGTCTCTACAAAAAATCAAAAAAGAGGCTGGGTGGCACACGCCTCTGGTCCCAGCTACTTGGGATGCTGAGGTGGGAGGATCACTTGAGTCAGGGAGGTTAGGCTACAGTGAACTGTGACTGCACCAGTGTGTCCCAGCCTGGGCAACAGAGCGAGACCCTGTCTCTAAATAAATAAATAAACATAAAAATAGATTCTGGGAGCATGCCAGCAGCTCATGCCTATGTGTGGTCTTGTCAGGAGCCATAACAGATGCCTTACTTTGAAATAATACTATTTTCTTCTATTTCTGATTAGAAAATTTTAATTTGTATTTATTGTAATTTTGGAAAATAAAAAATCTCAGAGAAGAGCTTAAAAATTATACAAATCCTAACATTAAGAGCTATTTGCAGCCTGCTTTTCTACTCTTTCTGATGAACTGTAGAGTGAAGTTTCCTTAAGTCATTGTAGATTCTACCACATGACATTTGATATCTGCCTGGTGGTCTGTCATGTGGCCATACCATGAAATGTTTAACTCTCTCTCACTGTTAGACATTTAATGGCTTCAAGCTTTTTTTCCTGAAAAAAAAGTCTTATTTCAAACAGTTGTACAGTCTGCCCAGAAAGAGGGTTCAGGGCACAGATTAAAAGTGATAATACTAATAGGACAAAACAACCAGCACCTGTTGGAAAGATCCCATGAATGTATTGGCAGTAACTAGCAAGCACTTCTGATTACTGGAGCCGTGGCCTTTCTGGCCCTGGAAATCAAATTAATGGATTTACTTGTGGCTTGTGAACCTGTATTTGAATACTACGTTTGTATTATGTTGGTTTGAAAAGGCAACGTAATAGTCCTGTTATTTCAATAGCTTCTTGGCTCTTCTGCCTCACTTCAGGGGTACACTTGAGTTTTAGATGTGCAATTCCCCAGCATAGTATAGCAAAAGCTACATATACCTAGACGTTAGGGCTTAGTTTTATTATTTATTTTTCTCTTGAAACAGTCTCATTCTGTTGCCCAGGTTGGATTGCAGTGGCACGGTCATGGCTTACTCCAACCTCAGACTCTCCAGGCTCAGATGATCCTCCCACCTTAGCCTCTTAAGTAGCTGAGACTACAGTGCACCAGCACACCTGTTTCTTTTTTTTGTTTGTTTGTTTGTTTTTTGTAGAAACAGGGTTTTGCCACATTGCCCAGGCTGGTCGCAAACTCATGGGTTCAAGTGATTCACCCACCTCAGCCTCCCAAAGTGCTGAGATTACAGGTATGAGCCACCACTCCTGGCCTGGTTAGTTTCTGATAGTATGTGACATTGATGTTCTTACAAGGCTAAGATTTGAAGTATGGAAAATGGTAGGGCATGGTAGAGTATTTTATTATTACTCTCGGCCGTATGTTTTCATTTGTGTTTAGGTGTAGTTTATTATCTTTTCTCATCCTTCTGACCACAAAAGAGACCTGGAAAAGTATCCATCCTACCCCTTTAGCTCTCACCTGAAGGCCTTGAAGACTCTCCAACACTTTGGTCTCTGGCCTGGAATAAATTTGGAAAATGAAGCACAGCCAGTCAATGGGCTGTTTCCTTCCCTTATAACTTTTGACCTTGAAGCTAAGACACGTGGTTCTCTGGTTTCTAAGGCTCCTGGGGCTATGAGGGAGGAGGAGAGGATAGATGATTTGAAAGCAAGGGTTCCACAGGGGGATATCTGCCTTAGAACAGTGGTTCTTAACATTTTCTGGGTCATTAACTAAAAGCCTGATAGTAAGAATTTGATGAAAACTACTCCAAAGAAAGTAATAAAACATATATGTACATTGACGCAGACTTTGCTTTTTATTTCTGGATACCCTGAGTTTATGGAGTCCTCAGAAGCCCATTGTTATTTATCAGGTTAAGAATCTCTGGCTTAGAGTTTGGAAAGAATTTTTTTAAGAAATGACATAAAAGAAAATGAATTTTTCCGATCGATGTGGTGGTGTCAAAGAAAAAAATAAATAAATAAATAAAAATAAAGAAAAAATGAATTGGCCTTTTCCACCCAGTCATTCCCTGAGCTTATGATGTTTTATTCTTCGCTGTGGGAATTTGTTCTTATCCATGGGGGTAGAAGGCGGTGGTTGGCTTATGAGAAGGTCTCCTAGAGCTTGCACATTTCCTGCCCCTGTACATTTCATGATCCTTTTCCCTTTTAAGGGCAGGGGAATCTCCTATTGGCTCATTTTCTTGGGATCTTAAAGACTCTGGCACTGGTCGGACCCGGTGGCTCACACTTGTAAACCCAGTACTTTTGGAGGTTGAGACAGGAGGATCACTTCAGCCCAGGAGTTCGATACCAGCCTGGGCAACATGGCAAAACTCCATCTCTATGAAAAATACAGAAATTAGCTGGCCATGATGGCACGCGCCTGTGGTCCCAGCTACTTGGGTAGCTGAGTTGGAAGTCTCACTTGAGTGCAAGCAGGTTGAGGCTGCAATGAGCTGAGATCACTCCAATCTGAGCAATAGAGCAAGATTCTGTCTCAAGAACACAAATAAATAAACAAGTAAAGACTGTGGCAGTAATCGATGCAGTTTCTTCTCTTAAATCTAAAGAAGATAATCTTAAATTTAGATTTCTTGAATCAGTGTGTGTGTGTGTGTGTGTGTGTGTGTGTGTGTGTGTGTGTTTTACATGGAGTCCTCTGTCACTCAGACTGGAGTGCACGGGCAGGATCTCAGCTCACTGCAGCTTCTGCCTCCTTGGCTTAAGAGAGTCTCCCATCTCAGCGTTCTCAATAGCTAGAAGTATAGGCAGACACCACCATGCCTAGCCAATTTTTTTGTGTTTTTTGTGGAATTGGGATTTTGCCATGTTGCCCAGGCTGGTTTCGAACTCCTGGGCTCAAGTGATCCACCTGCCTGAGCCTCCCAAAGTTCTGGGATTACAGGCATGAGCCACAGTGCCCAGCTGAGTCGAATTTTTAAGAACTAAGGCAGTTGCTGGTAGATTTGTTTTGTTTTTTGTATTGTTTTCTTCCCCCTGAATTTCCCCAAATGTTTTGCTGTTTCTGCAGTACTATGCTTTGGTCTGGAAGCTCTACAGTAAAAGCCAAGCCTAATATATTTGGTGGCAAGGGCAGCAGGGAAGCTGAGCTGCTAATAGTCCATGGATCAGTTGGAGGTTGATCCCATGAAGCAAGGAGCAGGAGACCAGACAATTCGCTGGCCCTCCATCTGTTTCCTTCCAAACCTGCTATCTTGTTTGTGTTACCTAGCTGTACAGCTTCTCTCTGCAGAATATTTCCTCCTTTCAGAAATAATATATACCATTTATGTGCATTTGTTTAGTTGTTCATTCATTACCTCATGTAGTTAAGGATATTTCTAAACCCCAACTTGTGGGAACAGAGTATGTGAGGCCATAGAAGAAACATGAAATTTACAGAAGTTATAATGGGGGAGAAGGTGTTTACATACGGAACTTTTCTCCAGGGTGCAGGTGATCAGTCGAGTGGATCTGCTGCTTCCATCTCCTCACCTGCCGTGACGTTATATAATTTGTTTCTCTGTGTCTGGACTGCTACCCGGGCCTTAAAAATTTTCTCTGTTTGCTCTCACTGACTTCCTTTAGTAAAATCTCCTAATTACTGTTACCAGAATGTCATTTGCTGCTTCAGACTGTTGGCTGCTCACTGCCCACTCTGTCAGTGGGCATGATGCTGACCTTTTTGGCCCCTTACCAATTGCGTTGTCTTTACCTGACTCCTTTCTCTGGCCCAAAGTACACTTTCCATCCTGGCCAAATAGATTCATTTGGTGTCTGCACTCTGCCTTCCCCTGCCCATGTCCTCTGCCCCTCCTGCAGTGGGCAGTGCTTCCTCTCACCTTCCTGGCTCCCACTGCACTCCTTCCGATATGAAATTCTCATGTTTCCTACCAGACCGTGTTGTTTTTTTGTATTTGTCTGTTCAGCAAATGTTTGTGTAGTAAATGCTGTCTGCCAGGCATTTTGCTAGACAATGGGGAAACAAAGTTCTTTCCTTCACGGAGCTTCAGAGTCCCGTAGGGACACAGACAAGTAAATAGTACTTTAAGTTTGGAGTGATCCGCGCTGGGATGGAAAGTGTTAGATGCCCCAGGGCACATGTTAAAGGGACAGCTTGGTATAGGGGAAGGGAGAGATGTCTGGGAGATGTTCCAAAGGCAGTGAGTGACCCAGGCTCTTGAAACTGAGTCTTAAGTTCCTTAGCCAAAGAAGAAAAGAGAACTGGAGCAAAACATCATCTGCCAAAAAGCCATGTATACTGACCTCACCTGGCCTGGTGCAGCTGGCTAGTGTGCCTTCCTCTTGGCATTTGTATACTCAGTGCAAACTCTTAAAATTTGCATTATACTTTCTGTGGCTTTTTGAAAAATCATTTTTTAAAAATTATGCATAAATGTTTTCTTCAACTGGATTATATGCTTCTAGGGACCACGTCTTCTTCTTCTCATGCCTTGTGCCATGCATTCAATCAAAATGAAGCATCAGAGGCCTGATACGATGGCCACAGCCCCCTTAGGCTTGGGGTTTATCAAAATATTATTCCTCAGGTTTGTGATAGCAACAGGAGGCAGCCAAATGCCTGGATAGACAGGAGTGGGTACCCAGTGAAACCCTACCTCCAATTGGAAGACAGTTTCAAGCCTGAAAGCCAAGCTACGAGTTAAATCTTTGGACCAGATTGAGAATCTGTCTTCCTGTTTGGTGCACTTTTCCCCCGATTGATCCCCACCCTTCACCTCTTTTACATATACCTACCCTTTCCTAATTGGTTTTCTATACTGTGATATCCACCTTTTAGTGGTGTCTTTGCTTTAACCTTTTTTGCATGCTCACAAACCAGTCAGCATGCATGCCCCATCCTCTGCTTGTAAAGACCCCAGACCCAGTCAATAAGAGAGAACCACCTGACTGCAGGGGCAGGGGACCACCCCCCACATCCCCTCTCTACTGATAGCTGTTCTGTTGCTCAATAAAATTCTTCTTTGCCCTCCTCACCCTTCAATGTTCAGTGTATTCTCACTCTTCTTGGGTGCTGTACAAGAGCTCGGGAACCACTGAACACAGGTATGAGCAATAACAGATAAGCTGCGGCACACTCTGTGGCTGAGTGAGGCCAGGGTGAGGCGTCACTGGCCAGGGGTCTCCAACTTGCAAAGTGACCAAGAAAAAAAATCAGTTGTTCGTAACTGTCAACTTTATAAGGTATTTTTAGTTGGTACTTGGACAAGATGGGTTTTTCTTTGTGTGTGTGTTTGAGCAAAATGTTCCCCTTTGCAGCACTTGGTAAGTGGTCATTGACACGTGTAATCTATACATTTGCCCTTTGGTGGTGAAATGGAGATGTCTGAGGCATCAGCTTGGTTTGGAGAGTGTCACTAAAAGCCTTTTAAGCCTGCTTCTTCACAGTAGCCCTGGGAATCAACGAGAAATGTCTCTGAGTTAAGGGCTAAAATTACCAACATCCAGTCTGACCTGATCATGAGGTATCTTACAACATTTCCAACTCAGTGACGTTCGTACTGTAGCACTGCCTCTGTTTGTTTGTTGGTGGTCATTTAATTTTCAAAGGAAGAAGATGTTGATGGCTAAGGTTAAGAGGTAATGTTTTCAGAGTTTGCTCTGTGTTATATGTTTTTATCTGGATCAATAGTTCTTTTGTGTCGTTTGAGAGGGAGAGAGTCTTGCACTGCTGCCCCGGCTGAAGTATAGTGGTGTGATTGAACATAGCTCACTGCAGCCTCAAATGTGGATCAGTAGTTCTTAATCTTTTGGGGGTCATGGCCCTGTTTCACCACTGAGTTACATTTATGGAAAAGTATACACAGAGGCTGGGCGTGGTGGCTCATTATAGTCATAATTCCAGCACTCTGGGGAGCCAAGGCAGGCAGATCACTTGAAGTCAGCAGTACAAAACCAGCCTGGCCAAAATGGTGAAAACTTGTCTCTAGTAAAAATACAAAAATTAGCCAGGCTTGGTGGCAAGCACGTGTAATCCCAGCCACTCGGCAGGCTGAGGCAGCAGAACCACTTGAACCTCCATTGCATTGAGCCAAGATGGCACCACTGCACTCTAGTCTGGGCAACAGAGCTGTCTCAAAAAAACAAGAAAAGTCTACACACAACTGTATATACCATTTCAGAAGGTTCCTGGGTCCTCTAAAGTCCCTCATCTCCCTTCAGCTCTCAGGATTGTTACTGGCTTATTCTAACAAGGTCCATATAAAATGGTTGCCATTTAGCTAACTGTGCTACCCATTGACACTTGGTTCCTTTGTCACCATTCAAGTTTCTTTCCAGTGGATACTCGCACACAAGACACAGTCCGAGGCCCCTTAGACTTCTGCTGCTGAGAATCACTGTCCTGTACTTCCCTTCCTCTCTTCTCTGGAAACAGTGGATGCATATGTATTTGTTGGAGAAGTACAAATAGACGAGTTCTGCCCAAGCAGAGAAAACTCTCTTACATACATTGGAATATACTTGTGCAAATAGAAAATAGAAGCTAGTCACATACAGCTGTCTCCACCACTGGTCTTTTCCTGTGTCCATATTAAAGAAATATTTTTCAGGTTATAAACCTGCTTATAACATATGACCAAAATTATGTTATTCAAAAAGTAATGAAGCTCATGTATCCATGCTTACATATAAGAGAAGGTGAAAGGAAAATACTCAAAAGGCACAGCTACTCAGACCACCATACAGATGATGAGACTTTGCTTTATTTGGAATTTTATTTATTGCGGAATCAGGTGGGACAGAAAAAAGAGGCAGAAGCCTTCTGAGTAAACTGTGTTGCCAGCTTTTTTCTTCTGATGATCCACGGGGTACTTTCAGTGGAGATGAGGAAAGGATGTGTTACAGATGGAAGCCTTTCTGAGCTCTCCTGTGAGCTCTCCAGCTTCTCCATCCATGGGCCCTCATTTTGATTTCTTATTTTAATCTTAATTTATTTAGAAAGGTTAATATTTTTTGAAATGCTTTGAAAACAATCAAAATTAAATTCCAGCTGTGGTGAGTAAAAATAAAAACATAGCATCCTAAGAATCACAGAGTAGTGTGTCCTGGGCTTTCCTAGTTCACAAGAAGATCGTGGATGTTAACTTTTGAAACTTATAGAAGGCATCTAAGGGAGTTGGGTCAAGAAATAGTCCCATGTTACAGGAAACCTAGCTCAGAGATCATGAGGCTGGTCATGGAATTGGGAGTAGACTTGACCTTCTAATTCCCAATCCAGGGTTCTTCATGGCTTCTATGCCACTGGTACTTAGTGTAAATCTCCTTAGGTCTTTGAGTCCCATCTTCCATATTCCCATAGCGTATGTTTGTTTCCTGTGCTTCAGAGTTCCTTTGAGAATCAAATTGTATAATGTGTGCTTCTCAAAGTATGATTCCCCAGGCCAGCAAAGGCAGCATCTCCTGGGAATGTGAAAATGCAGGATTCTCAGGCCCCACCCCAATCTGAATCTGAAACTCTGGGGGTGGGCCCAGCAATCCATGTTTTATCACACCCGCCAGGGGATTCTGACTCACACAAAGCTTGGAAACCACTGATGACATGTGAGATACCATTTAGAATAAGAAAGCATTACAGAAATGTAAGATACCTTGTTTTAATGGGGGTAAAATGTATATATGGTGAAACACAAATATCTTAAATGTACAAAACTGAATTCTGATAAGATATAATCACTGCCCCAGTGAAGATACAGAACTTGTCCATCCCTCCATAGAGCTCCCTATGCCTCCTCCCTTCAGTCCCCACCCAACTTAGGCAGCTAATGGTTAAGTGGTTAAGGACCGACTATCCCTTAGAGAACCCAAGAGAACTCAGTGATGGGTTAAACGTAGAGCAATGTCTTTGTTCTCTTATTCCTTCACTGTTTGTAGGTAATGTTCCTTTTAAAATTGCTAACCATATTTCTCTGTTCTTTTTCAGCCCATGGACCAAGCTTCTCTCAAAAACAGCGATGTTCTTGTTCTGACAGGCCTTACCCAGATCCCCACTGCAAACCCAGATGGCATGGTGGGAGAGTTCTGCAGCAACCTAGGTGTGCAGCCATCTCTCATCTCATGTTGGATGGTCTATCTTGGATTTATTTTACAATAATAAATAATACTTACAATAATGGGGCAGGAAGGAGTGCTTACAGGGTAGCAGCTGTCAAAGTTTAAGGGAGGCGGTACATCTTTGCGAGTAATAGTGCAGAAAAGAGTGTTACACTTTGAATTCACAACAGCAATACAGTGAACAGTTTATATATAATATATATTTTTATATATTATATATAACTGTTGTTTTCTATATTATATA
>NW_022437090.1:1416423-1483129 GCF_009761245.1 Sapajus apella | reverse complement strand
TTTTTTGAGATGAAGTTTTGCTCTGTCACCCAGGCTGGAGTGCAGTGGCATGATCTTGGCTCACTGCAACCTCCGTCCCTGGGTTCAAGCAATTCTCCTGCCTCAGCCTCACAAGTAGCTGAGACTGCACGTGTGTGCCACCACACCTGACTAATTTTTGTATTTTTAGTAGAGATGGGGTTTCACCATGTTGGCCAGGCTGGTCTGGAATTCCTGACCTCAGGCGACCCACCCACCTTGGCCTCCCAAAGTTCAGGGAATACAGGTGTGAGCCACCGCGCCCGGCAAAACAGGTATATTTTTTCCCCACTAATATTTGGTTGGTTTGATTTTTTCTTCTTTTGGGGAAAGACAAAATTAAGAGAGCTGTGGGGCATTTTCTACCTGGAAGAAATTTATTTTCCTTTTTCTTTCACTGTCACTAAATCTGGAAGCTCTGCCTCTCATTTAGACAAATAGATTGGTTGCTGTCTTAGTTTGAGCTGCTGGAACAAAATACCACAGACATTAACTTCTCACAGTTCTGGAGACTGGGAAGTCTGAGATCAGGGTGCCAGCATGGGCGTTTCTTGATGCAGATGAACACGATCTTGCTGTGTCCTCACGTGGAGAAGAGGGGTAGTTCTGGTGTCTCTTCCTCTTCTTCTTTTTCTTTTGAGACAGAGTCACACTCTGTCGCCCAGGCTGGAGTGCAGTGGCAACCTCCGCCTCCTGGGTAGCTGGGACTACAGATGTGTGCCACCATGCCCAGCTAATTTTTGTATTTTTAGTAGAGACAGGTTTCACTATGTTGGCCTGGCTGGTCTCGAACTCCTGACCACTTGCCTCGGCATCCCAAAGTGCTGGATTATAGGCGTGAGCCACCGTGCCCGTCCTCTCTTCCTTTTATGAGGGCATGAATCCCATCAGGGGGCCTCCACCCTCATGACCTCATCTAAACTTAATTTCTTCCCACAGTCCCTGCCTCTCCATACCATCACAGTCGGGGTTAGGCCTAAAACATAAGAATCTTGTGGGGGACACACACATTCAGTCCCTAACAGCTACCAGAGATGTCAATGAGCTCAGACCCTCACCTCTAGCAACCTCAAGCGATATTCTGCTCTAGGAAAAAGAAGTGGTCCTTGTCTTACAATATACATGGATGGCACTGTTCTTTGAAATTTCACTTAGCCATGCTAATAAACCTAGTCTGTTTTTGTTCTTTGATACTAACCTAAAGGTAATTTATTTGTACCTTAGAAAAATAATTGGAATAATCTCAAATAGAGTCTTGGGGTGTGTGTGTGTTTATAATCTAGAATCATAGACTCAAAGAACTTCATGCTTGAAAGCAAACTTACATCTAATTTGGTCTCCCAAAGTGGGGTCCACATGTCTTAAGATCAGTGGGGTTACTTATTAAAAATGCATATTTGGGGGCCGGGCCCTACCTTAGACCTAGTAAGTCAGAAAGTCAGACTCTATGGGGAAAGGAGATGCCCGGAGGAAAAGCTGCATTTTCAACATGTTCTCTGGCATTTTCCATGCAAACTGAAGCTTGAAAACTACTGATCTCATTCATTCTTTTCATGTAACTGATGCAGAAACTGAGGCCAAGGAAGGTTGTAGCAGCTTTATCGTGGTCCCTTGGGTTGGGACAAAGGATTCGAGCCATGCCCTTGAGCTGTGACCAGCGATGTTGATTTTCTTCACTGCACCATACTCTAGAAATAACAAGTCCACCAGCACTCAGTGCTGAGTATGAGCTGAGTATATGAGCTGAGTATGTAAAGTATAGGGGATTTTCCTGCAGACAAATGTTAATGGAAGAAAATAAAATACTACTAACTCATTACTGCAGACAAATGTTAAACAGAAGAACCCGGCCTGTTTCCTTATAGGTCATTCAGCCATGGTCAGAGACTGAACAGGCACAAATCCCGCATATTTTTTAGCAGACTCTAAAACAGGAAGGAGCGTGGAGGCTATGTCCTGAAGCTCAGCTGACATTGGGGAAAACCCAAACCTTTAATCACATAATCTATTCCCAGGGACCTAGATTAGACAATGATGAAAAAATAGGTATCCACCTATGGCATCCCCTGCTTTCGTGTGTTCTTCAAAAGAAGCAGATGATTAGACACGTGAGTGAATCTTGAAAACAGAAGTAGGAAAACAAATGCAAATCTTACTTAACAAGTTATAATCTGTAACACCGTCCTTTTGATGCGATGTTTTTTTCTCCTTTGGCATCTACTTTTCTAGCTCTGACAGTCCGGAATGGAGGAAACGTGTTGGTTCCCTGCTATCCTTCTGGAGTGATCTATGACCTCCTGGAGTGCCTGTATCAGTACATCGACTCGGCCGGGCTCTCCAGCGTCCCCCTCTACTTCATCTCCCCTGTGGCCAACAGTTCACTGGAGTTTTCCCAGATTTTTGCTGAGTGGTATGTCAGTGTGTTTTTCTATGAATTTTATTTGATTCAGGACATGCAAGCAGTAGGAATAAAAATAATCTGTTTTCTTCCTCACAATACTATGGAAATTTCATTTTGTTGTTTTTCTGTGTCTGTGATGAGAAGATGGCATTATGAAAAGTCAAATCGGTTGCACTGCTAAGTTTAGAGTAATGGTGGTAAAAGATAGAAGGGTGCAAGGCAGAGACTTACCTTAGTCCAGCACTTTCAAAATTGGTAACAAAATGTTATATACGTCTCACATGTCACCCTCTGCCTGTTGCTGGGTGAAATGACATTCTAAAAGTTAAACATGTTTTCAAGCCCAAGCTCATGTTGTCCAAAATGTATAGTACAAAATCTGAGAAGAAAAACTAGATTTTTTTTTTTTTTTTTTTTTTTTGAGACAGAGTCTCTGTTGCCCAGGCTGGAGTGCAGTGACGCGATCTTGGCTCACTGCAGTCTCTGCGTCCCAAGTTCAAGCAGTTCTCCTGCCTCAGCCGGCCACGTAGGTGACATTACAGGTACTCGCCACCACCCTGTCTCATTCTTGTATTTTTAGTAGAGACAGGGTTTCACCATGTTGGTCAGGCTGGTCTCAAACTTCTAACCTGTGATCCGCCCACCTCGACCTCCCAAAGTGCTGGGATTACAGGCGTGAGTCAATGCACCTGGCCAGAAAAACTAGATTTAAAAAAATTGAAGTAGTATGATATTTGACAAAATTTTATTACATCAGAAAATTGATCAAATCCTAGAGTTGGTGGAATATTAAACAATATGAAGTCAGTGAACCATTTTAGGGTTATTTAGATGTATGCTCGAATGTAATTCACCTGACAAAAATAAAGGAAGGAGAGGGAAATAACCTTTACAATATCCCCACTGGTGCCTTAGAAGGGTGCTTCCCAAACGCTCCAGGGCTGTGACACAGGCAGTCTAAGGTGCGTTTAATCCCTTTCAGTTGTGTGGTAGCCAGATAGACACAGCACCTACTGAGGTTCTCATTAAAAGGGAATGTGTACACCATCCTCTCGTACCATATTCAGTTACGCTGTCCCCAGCCCTTACTTTTTTAAAGTACTTTTGTCCTTCCCTTCTGTGATCATTTTTCCCCCCCGTGTTTAGGCTCATACGGGCTTCTCTATCCCCTGTACAAATTATTATTCTTTGTCACTTTTTTTTTTTTTTTTTTGAGACAGAGTCTTACTCTGTCACCCAGGCTAGAGAGCAGTGACAAGATCTCAGATGACTGCAACCTCCACCTCCTGGATTCAAGCAATTCTCCTGCCTCAGCCTCCTGAGTAGCTGAAATTACAGGCGTGCACCACCATACCCTGCTAACTTCTATATTTTTAGTAGAGATGGGGTTTTACCATGTTGGTCAAGCTGGTCTTGAACTCCCAACCTCAGGTGATCCACCCACCTCAGCCACCCAAAGTGCTGGGATTATAGACATGAGCCACCACGCCTGGCCCTTTGTCACTTTTTATTCATATCCAGTGCATTTTATCCTTTGTGAACAGCGTCTTTTTTTTTCCAGCAGAGGAAGGTTATCTTGAGTAATGAGCAGTTTACCCTCCGTATCACTTGCACATTTCATCAGTGTGCTCTGAATTTCTGCATCCAGATCCTTAGAATTAATTATACTAAAGAAGATAACCCCGGGCCAGCCCTGTGGGCCTCTGTGGTTGGAGCCAGCAGGGTGTGTGCTCTTCAAGTCCAGTTTTCACCCCACCACATATGTTTCAAGATGTTGGAGTATTTTATTTGACAGAAGTCAGGAATACAAAAATGATAGGAGGTTGTTTTTGTGTTTCTGGTTTTTAGATATTTGTTAGTTTCTAATATATATACAATATGTGTTTACCATAGAAAAAAATTAAAGTTACACGAGACAGTAAAATAAACTGACGCCGGCCAGGCGCAGTGGCTCACACCTGTAATCCCAGCACTTGGGGAGGCCGAGGTGGGTGGATCACATGAAGTAAGGAGTTTGAGACCTGCCTGGCCAACATGGCGAATCCCTGTCTCGGCCAAAATGCAAAAATCAGCCGGGCCTGGTGGCAGGCGCTGTAATCCCAGCTACTCGGGAGGCTGAAGCAGGAGAATCACTTGAACCTGGGAGGCAGAGGCTGCAGTGAGCCAAGATTAGCCATTGCATTCCAGCCTGGGCAGCAAAGCGAGACTTCGTCTCAAAAAAGAGAAAACTGAGCCCATAATCCTGCTATTCAGAAATAACACACCACTTTTAGCATTCTGATTTATTTCTTCTTCCTATGTCAGGATCATACTGAATATTTAATTTTGAATCCTACTTTTAAAAATTAAATATTTGATTAAAGCATTATCAAATCTTAAGAACATAAATTTTACATGACTACATTATTTCATCTTTTGTACATTATTTGTATATGGTGTGATTTAGTTAACTATTACTACTGGATGGAAAGGCTTTCCCCAATTTTTTTGCTCTTCATAATAAATGTTCGGTTAATATTCTCTGTGTATATCATGACACCTTTTGCTTTAGGTAGATTACTAAAAGTAGAATTACTGGAACAAAGGGTATAAATATTTTTTAATGTTTATTGTCTGAATCTAAATTGCTTTCCAGAAAGATTTTTCTGTCAGTTGTTCTCTTCTTCCCCATTTTCTCATTAGAGGTTTTCTACCTCTCCATACGTTTATTCAAACTCCTTATATATGTATTACGGATATATTTATTAGACTTTTTTCTCATTTTTTCTCTTTTTTTCATTATTTAAATAATAAACTGACTACTTTGGAATGATTTTAGATTTACAGAAAAGTACACAGATAGTATAGAGGGTTCCCATATACTCTTCCTCGGTTTCACCTAATGTTAATGTCTCACCTGACCATGTTCATTAGTCCATATTTTAAAAATGACATTAGTACATTATTATTAACTCTGATCTTTATTCTGATTGCACCAGTTTTTCCACAGAATTTTTTTTGTGTTTTTTTTGTCTGTTCAGGATCCAAATCACGGTACCACATTGCATTTAGGTCTTTTTGTTTGTTTGTTTTTTTGCAAGAAGTTTTTTTTTGGTTTTTTATACTGATAGCTTTAGTCTCTTTTGCAGTTTGTTCTTTTGATATTATGTTTAGAAAAGTCTTGCCCCTATAGGTGTCACATGGCTAAACATACTTTCTTTCAGTTTTATTGTAGCTTCTTTCTTTCTTTGTTTACATCACCCCTTAACTATTTTATCTGGAATTTGTTTCAGTATAAAGTATGAAGAGAAGCATTAACTTCATTTTTTTCCCTAAATAGGAAAAGTACTGTTTATGGAATAATGTTGATTTTTTCAGCTGATTTTTTATTAATATGCCAGACTTTCATATGTAGTTGGTTTTATTTCTAGACTGTCCTGATTGAGTGATCCATTCATTCTTTGGCCGTCATGAGGCTAACAAATCTTAATAACTGCAGCCTCACTTATAATTTTACTCTGTGGTAAAGTATATTTCTCCAGCTTTTTTCTTACAATTCCTGGAGCTATTTTTGCTTACTTATTTTTGTGTAAGAATTATAGAATCACTTTATCAGTTTTCAGAGCATCTTTTTGAGTCCACAGACCTATAAATTAGAAACCAACATCTTTGCAGTTTTCCCATGCTGAGACATGAAGTGTGTCTCTGTCTTATAAGCTTGTCAGATATGCCTCCCATAGACTCTTAAACTCAGTGATATTATTCTTGTTTCCATCTATAGTTTTATTTTGTTCAATCCATAGACCTTTCAGTGCCAAAGCACTGAGGATACAAAGGTCCCTGACCTTGAGGAATCTGTACTGTGGAGGAAGAGGCAGCTGTGTCAACCCCTTAGCACTCAGAAATAATCTGATGGAGATACATACACATACCTACATATAGCTGTATGGTATTCAGAGAAGGGGTGGTGACCC
Organism: Sapajus apella; assembly: GCF_009761245.1. Taxonomy (NCBI): domain Eukaryota; kingdom Metazoa; phylum Chordata; class Mammalia; order Primates; family Cebidae; genus Sapajus; species Sapajus apella. The sequence continues at coordinate 1,476,757 of NW_022437090.1, read as the reverse complement.
CATTTGGGGGTTTAGGAAAGGCATTGCGGAAGGAGGTACTCCTGAAGAATGACCACGAATCAGTCAGATAGAAATCCTATTTAAGGATGAGCTGGGTGGGCTGCTGGGGGTGATAGTGTGGGTTGTGAGGATAACACAGGCTGAAACATAGATGGGAGGTTTAAATAGGTTGGTTTGTTCAGAGAACAATCCATAGTTCTTTATTGTTACCGTATGAAGTTCAGGGTAGGGAGTGGCGGTGTATGAGGCTAGAGGGATCCTGTCCATGGTGGGGATTCACTGGAGGATTCTAAGCAGGAAATGAACATGATTATATGTGCATTTCATGTAGATCCTTCTGCAATTAAGTGGAGTTTGTTGCAGGGGGTGGGTAGGAAGGGGTGAAACTGAAGTACAAGACACGAATCTTTGCAGAGGCCTAGGGACTGGAGACTCCAGTCTCTACCATCCTGGAGGAAAGCAAGGCAGGAAGTAATTTGAGAGGCAATTAGGAAGTACAGCAGGCAGGACTTACTGGTGGCTTGATACAGAAAAGGTGGCAATCCAGATTGACACCTCAGTTTCTAGTGTGGTAGACTGTGTTGACCCCAAACAAAATAGGTACTACAAAGGAAGGGTAGGTTCATACAGCAAGGGTGGTTAACTTAGTTTGGTTTTGTCCCTAAGAGCATTCATGGTGCCTGAGGCAGGGGATGTGCAGGTGAAACTTTTCTAATCCAAAGATCTGAGACGCCCAGGCTAGAGTCACAGGTTGGGGTGTCCTCAGCATTGAGGTAGTTGAGTGGTGGGGATTGCCACAGGAATGAATGGGATTGCCAGGGGAGAGGACTTCAGCTTTGAAGAACAGGCAGCGGGAAAGGATGGAAATCCAGGTAAGAAATGCCTGCATTTTCGGGGTCAGTAGAGAACAAATATTTAGAAATGGTTAAAGAAGTAGAAAGAGGCCTGTCAGAGAGACTCACACCTGTAATCCCAGCACTTGATGAGGCCAGGCAGGAGGGTTGCTTGAGTCCAGGAGTTTGAAATCAGCCTGAGCAACACAGCAAGACCTCATTTCCACAGAAGACTAAAATATTAGCAGGGCATGGTGGTGCATGTCCGCAATTCCGGCTACTCAGGAGGCTGAGGCAGAAGGCTTCCTTGAGCCTGAGAGATTTCTGTGTTTCTTTTTCACTTTTCTGTTCTCCCTCATGCAGCCTTGTTATAAAGCACCTTTTCTCCCTAAATAAGGGACTCGGTTACTAAAATGGACAGCTGCTAGCTCCAGACCTGCACTAACTTAGCAAGTCCCAGCCCCCACGCCGGGACCCCCACAGCCTGATCTGAGGGTTTGGCGTCCTCTCCTCTTTGGTGCTCCAAATGGGTGCCACAGCTGGGCTGCTCTGTGCTCTGGCCTGGCCTGCTGTCCTGGGCTTACTCCCTGCCACTCCGGTTCCCTGGCTCTGTGCTTCCTGTTCTCGGAGGTTCTGCTCTGGCTTCTACACGGTCCTGGTTTGATGCCTGCAGAGGCCCAGCCCCTTCCTATCTGGTGTCCGCCCTTGCTCCAAGCTAAGGGGCTTGGTTGTTTGGGTTGGTTTTGTTTTTGCAGGGGATGGAGTTGGGAGAGAATAGCTCCCAAAAGATCTCTCAGCTCTTTTGTGGGGTTTGGGGCATGTGTTTGTTTTTGAGACAGGCTCTCTGTTGCCCAGGCTGGAGTGCAGTAGCACAATCACGGCTCACTGCAGCCTCAACCTCCTGGTCTCAAGGGATCCTCCCACCTCAGTCTCCTGAGTAGCTGGGACTACAGATATCACCATCATGCCCAGCTAATTTTTGTATTTTTTTTTTACAGGTGGGATTTCAACATGTTGCCCAGGCTGCTCTCTTAACTCCTGGGTGATCCTCCCGCCTTGGCTTCCAAGAGTTGGGTGGGATTACAGTCGTGAGCCACCATGCCTGGCCCTGATCCTTTGCTGAACAAGCAGTACAAGGGGAGTGTGTGGTACCTGAGGTCTGGCCATCAGGGAGCAGGAGGGTCTCTCAGATTCCCAATTTGAGATGATCCTGAAAGCATCATTTATTCTTCATTCTTCCTGATAATCTGGTATACACAGCTCTCCTTTTAAACCCCAGCAGCTTCCCCCAGAAGAAACAAACTCTAATCAGGTCCTTCAACCTCTGTCTTAGAAAGGGGGTGGGTCCCTGCCTGTTGGGCCTGCATGAGGATTCTAGGGCAGAGCATGAAGGATCTGTTAGCAGAACTGGCCTAAGCGTTATGTGGGTGAGCTTCACAGTCTCTAATCATACTCTTATCTCTTCTGTACCCCTAGTCTCTGTCTTTAATGGATGTAGGATAATGTCCTTTGGAACAATCGGAATAAGTTTAGAACTAAGCGCTTAACATTTGTCTCTCTTCCTGAGCTAGAAATAAAGACACAACTAGTGCCTGTTTAGATATCATAAGGTAACCCTCCAAAAGCACCTTGCTCTTCCATATTTATATCTTCCAAAAAGGGTATAAAGTGATGTTTATAAAACCAAAGTTAAAGGAAACTAAGGGTAGGAAAAATTAGATACAGTGTATTAAGTTAATACAAAATCCAAGCCCTGAAGTCCTGAGCTCCTCTCCTCAAAGTAGTGACATTTTTTTAAAATGTCAAACCTACACAGCAGCCACATATGTTGATTTATCAGCTGTAAACTTTTTACCTCGTTTGCTTTATCCAGACATCTCAGTATTTCAAAGTCATCTCTACCTAGGAAAAAGCAAATGTAAATTACCAGAATCATTCACAGTGTCTCTAGCCCATGATGCTTGGTTCTTCTCTGGTTGGAGTTAGCAATGCTGCTGTTAAAAAGAATTCATGGGCCGGGTGTGGTGGCTCACGCTTGTAATCCCAGCACTTTGAGAGGCCGAGACGGGTGGATCACCTGAGGTCAGCAGTTTGAGACCAGCCTGACCAACATGATGAAACCCCGTCTCTACTAAAAATACAAAAATTAGCCAGGCATGGTTGTGGACACCTGTAATCCCAGCTGCTTGGGAGGCTGAGACAGGAGAATTGCTTGAACCCAGGAAGCAGAGTTTGCAGTGAGCCAAGATCTTGCCATTGTACTACAGCTGGGCAACAAGAGTGAAACTCCATCTCAAAAACAAACAAGGCCAGGCACAGTGGCTCATGCCAGTAATCCCAGCACTTTTGGAGGCCGAGGCAGGTGGATCACTGAGGTCAGGAGTTCAAGACCAACCTGGGCAACATGGTGAAACCCTTTCACTACTAAAAATACAAAATTAGCTGGGTGTGGTGGTGCATGCCTGTGATCCCAGCTACTCAGAAGGTTGAGGCAAGAGAATCACTTCAACCCAGGAGACAGAGGTGGTAGTAAGCTGAGATCACACCATTGCACTCCAGCCTGAGGAACAAGAGTGAAACTCCCATCTCAAAAAAAAAAAAAAAGAATGCATGGACAAAAACAGAAGCCATGTGTCAAGGTAGATCACATTTTTTTATGAAATTGATCACAACTAAATGCAATATGGCATCTTGGATCCTGAATAGAAAAGGGGCATGATTGGAAAAACTAGTGAAATCTGAGTGAAGTCTGGAGTTTAGTTGATTGTCCTTTCCTGATGTTAGTTTCTTAGTTAACAACTCTGCCACTCATATCAGATGTCAACTCTGGGGACACAGGGTGAAAGATGCATGGGAACTGTGTACTGTCTTGGCAGTTTTTCTTTAAATCTGAAATTATTCCAAAATAAGTTTATATTTTAAGAAAAAATGTATTGAAGAATTCTAAAGTTTGAAAAAGTGCTCACAAGGTACGTCTGTGTTCTGTAGTCACTGGCTTTCATTCACAGTGAAATTTACTGGCAAGAAATTTTTAAATAAACTTCAGTATTTAATATTTGCACTGCTGCCACTAGGTGGCAACAGATGCCAGCGTGTGCTCTTCCTCACATGCTGATGTGTTTTTCCTCTCCAATAGGCTTTGTCACAACAAACAGAGTAAGGTGTATCTTCCAGAACCACCTTTTCCTCATGCAGAGGTAAGAAAACAGAATCACTGGGACATGGGAAGGAAGCAGTGTGGATAACCTGATGCAGGTGCAGACAGCAGGTTGCAGATAAAATAGATCCCTAACTAAACCTGTAGACCGCTTTGCCTCCCAAGTCAGACACAGGGAAGTATTTTAACTCCAGCTTCACTTGCTTTCCTCCTGTTAACACTTTCTCTTGCACACGGGGACCACAGAATTGTTTCAGACTTGGGATTTGGGGGATTTGGGAATATACTTCCTGGTTGAGCATCCCAAATTTGAAAGTCTGAAATAAGAATGCTCCCGTGAGAATTTCCTAACACGTTGGTGCTCAAAAAGTTCAGACTCTGGAACATTTTGGGTTACGGATGCTCAGCCTGTACTATGTTCATGGAGTTTCATAGCCTGCTTCTGTTCTCCTGACTGCGTGAGGAATTATATTTTGATATTTACTACTACTTTTTTTAATTGGATGTATTTATTGTCAGAGGGTTCTTTCTAGTTACATCAGTCATATGTGTACATTTTTAATGATGAAAATAACATTTACAGAACGAGTGGGCATTTTCCATGTAGGTGAACACCCAGCTTTGTTATCAGGTTCTTTTCACCAACGGTATATTGAAAACATCTTCCTGTGTCTCACGTTATTATTTCTCCCTAATATTCCATGGCAAGGCATGAACATACTACAGTGAAGCTAACAAACAGTAGTTACTCCCCATTTTGGGTTCTATTTTCACTCAGAGATTGTCTAAGTTGATATCACCAGGAGCCTGAGGTGGGAGGATCACTGGAGGCCAGGAATTTGAGACCAACCTTGACATCATGGCAAAACCCTGTCTCTACAAAGGAAAATACAAAAAATTAGCCGAGCATGGTGGCGCGCACCTGCAGCCCTGGCTACCCTAGGCTGGGGTGGGAGGATCACCTGAGCAGAGGCTGCAGTGAACTGCAGTTGTGCTGGTGCACACCAGCCTGGCTGACAGTGAGACCCTGTCTCAAAAAAGAAAAAAAAATTAAAATTTTTGGTAATAGTACTGAAATATACTCAAATGCCCATCAACAATAGAATGGATTTTGTGGTATAATCACACAATACCTTACATCACTGTGAGCAAATAAGTTCCAATTATATGCAATGTAGATAAACTTCACAAACATAATGTGAGTGAAAGATCCAGATATAGAACAGTAGTGACAGGAAGGGGACAAAGAGGGGTTTCTGAGGAGCTGATAATGCTTTATTTCTTGATGTACATGTGTTCACCTTGTGAAAAATCAAGGTAAGCAGAGTTAGATATTAAAAAATTGAAGTCTGGAATGAATCCTGTGCTGTTGGATAGAATTGATGGTGTTAGTGTGGACTATTTGCTGTATATGTAGATAGACACAGAAGGAAATATACTTGTGCATGTGTGTATATGTATGTACCTACACATACGTATCTTCCAGCTCTGGCCACAGAGAGGGCCTGGGAGCAGTGACATGCCACCAACTGAGAAACACATTTAGCTCCCAGGTATTGGTTTCTAGCTGCTGTTCTCCACTAAAAGGAACCAGGCCTCTTTGGAAAATACAAGATGAGGCTGGAAGATCGTGTTGTGTGCTCAGAGAATGATGGAGACATGTCAGAAGCCACATCTGAGATCACTGGAACATCAAAATCAGTAATGCTAGTAATGAATATAATCCATTGAATAACAGAAACTCCCGCATCCATGGTGCGGTAACCGAGTATCTAGGAAAGAGGGGAGAGTTCTTCCAACAGTAAACTCACAGAATTAGTGTAGGAAAGAACCATAGAATTAGAAAATCACCATTTGGCAGCCACCACAGTAACAATTTATTCCTCCAAGAAACACCAGTGGGTGCTAAAACCAACAGGTGAAAATTTTATGAAGAACTAGATAATTTGTAGTCCCAAAAAGTATGTCCCCACCAAATTTATGTTTATTACAAAGAAAGAAATAGTAGCTGGAGTTTTGACAAACGTGACATACATGCAGTCAGTGTTAACGTCGTCAGTAACTGGACTGACATTGTGTGGCTCTTAACACATTTACTGAGAAAACACAGCATGATCTCTGTGATCGTTCTCCTAAAAATGCCTCACCTGAATCTATTCATGGAGCTGAGCATTCAAACCGAAGTTGAGGAGGCTCAACAAAATAACTGACCCTTTGAGAATGTCAGAGACCCAGAGGACAAGAAAGACTGAGGAACTGCTGAGAGAATAAAGAGATGTGACAAATAAATGCAGTCCTTGGCCATGGGCTGGATTAGGAAGTGGAAGAAGGATCTGGTTTGTGTCACATTAGGAGCATCGATAAGAGGTGGTAACGCTGGGATTTAGTTTTGTTTTAGAGTTAACTGTTTAACACGTATTTCAACAAATGTCTAAATGCAACCACCTTTTTCATACTGTAAAGGATGGGTCTTTTATGAACCACTGGATGCCCAGGAGAAGGTTTTGAAGGAGTTATTTTTTAGTCCTAATAGACTAAATATTATTTCAGCAGCTGGGGTTTTTGCAAGCTGTGTCAATGCTATCGTGAAATGCAGGCTACAGATATTATAAAAATGTCAGAAAATTAAGTGTGGCAAAACATTTTGTGTGGATTTGGCTCTTGAATGTCTTTTCCTTCCCTTGCAGTTAGCCTTGCTGTCAACCTTGTTTTCTAAGAGTGTGATCACGTTCTAACCACGCACCTGTCACAGATGACCTGGTGCCATTTCAAGTAGGAGTGTGAGTAGACTGTGGTCACACCATCAGGGTTCCTGAAGTGCACTTGTCACTGTTAGGGCACGAGGGAGTCGACCCTTGGTATTGTTACCACGGCCCATGAGAAATGATGGTCCCGTCCTGAGTACTGGTAACAAATTGCTGTTCAGAATTCCTGCCCACAGCTTCATCTCCTCTGGTCAAATACAGTAAGTTGGCTAGAAAGGTAGATCCAATTGGCAACAAATGATGAATTTATCTTAGTTTCCATGCATTGATCAGAGCTACAGGAACTATAGATAATGCTTAAAAGTGACTGGAGTGTGCAGAGACCTGCTGCTATTCTTAGAAGCGCATTCATTATCATGACACCTCCGGATACAATAGACTCCTTTTGACAGCCGCTCACCCATTTAACTGAGACAACTAATGATTTGGGCCATATAGGTTATAAAAAGAATGTCAGTTTGACTTGCAGACTACCTGGAAGGAAAGTGGGAATTCGACGTTTGCTCCATCTTTACTATTCCTATCCCACCCAAGCACGTGACAGCGGATGAAGATCTCTGGGATAGCGTTAGTGTCTTCCTAATACAACCAGGTCTCTAAGTAAAGATTAGATCTTCCAGGTGAAGAGAGTTTGGCTTCTGTTGGGGGCGTGTCCCATTCTAGCCACATCCCCACTGTTAGCGCGATTTCATTTCCACTTCAAGGTGTCGGCCAGGGCCCTCTCATGCTGGATGGGCGGCCACAGGATCGAGCCTGTCACGGGCCATTGCTTTATCCATGAAAGAGTATCTCAGGACAGTGCTTCTTTGGCCTGGTTGAGATTTAGGGTCTGTGAAGTCTCGGTGTCTGCCCTCTGGATGCTGGAGTGGGTTAGGGATGCCTGGGCGCCAGGCACAGTGTCTGAGAAGCGTTCCAAGATGCCATCTCGTCGTGACTGTCTTTGGTGTTACCTTGAAGTGGGCCTGACACTGAGAGATTACTGTCAAGTGTTGGGCTGCAGGGGAGACTCTTGGTTCAAACCATACATTTAAAGAAAGCTTTCAGGCTGTGTGTCACCTGCTTTGTACTTATTTTTACTTTCTTACTTTTTTTCTTTTTGAGATGGAGTGTCGCTCTTTCACTCTGGCTGGAGTGCAGTGGTGCGATCTCGGCTCGCTGCAACCTCTGCCTCCCACGTTCAAGCGATTCTTCTGCCTCAGCCTCCTGAGGAGCTGGGATTAGAGGCACACACCGCCATGCCTAGCTAATTTTTGTAGTTTTAGTAGAGACGGGGTTTTACCATATTGGCCAGGATGGTCTTGATCGCCTGACCTCGTGATCTACCTGCCTCAGCCTTCCAAAGTGCTGTGATTACAGATGTGAGCCACCGCACCCAGCCTTAATTTTTGTTTTTTTCATGACAGGATCTCACTCAGTCACCCAAGCTGGAATACAGTGGCACAATCACAGTTACTACAACCTTGAACTCGTGAGCGCACGCCACAGTATCCAGCTAACTTTTTTTTACGTTTTGTAGAGATGGGGTCTTGCTTTGTTGCCCAGCCTGGTCTCAAACTTCTGGGCTCAAGCAATCCTCTTTTCTTGGTCTCCCAAAGTGCTGGAATTATGGGCGTGGCCATTGTGCCTGGCCCCTGCGTCTTAATATAGCTGTCTGTGTTATGAGAACATCAATTTCTAAAAGCCAATTTGATCTTTGTCGTGCATGTGTGTGAATGGGTGCATAGTGCACATGCTGTACACATTCAGAGAAGCTTTTCTTGTAGCAGACAACAGAAATGATCGTGAAAGGACAGTGTTTGTCCTGGTCCCTATTCAGTTGCTGCAGTAGCTTAACATAGCTCTGGCTTCAAGGAGAGGTCCTGTACTGGCAAACAGTGTTTCTGGTGTGACACATGTGTTTACTGTCACCAGGACTTAGTGATTCACGAGTGTTGGGAAAGTCACTTGTACTTCAAACAGGAAGTGAAGACTTTAGGCCGGGTGTGGAGTGCCAGGCAGCTTATAAAGGAAGAGTCCGGCTAAGTCAGGCCGTAACAATCTGAGTAAGTTTCCAGGAAGTGTGTCAATATTACCAGAAAGACTTGACTTGCCCATGTGTTCCAAAAATCACATTATAGGTAAAAACTAATTTTAATAAGATTCACTTGTATTTTTTAAATTAATACATGTTATTTTTCAGAACAGTTTTAGGTTCACCGCAGTCATACGCCCCTGCCCCCCCCCCCCCGCATCTGCCCACCGTCACCATCCCACACCAGAGAGGTGCGTTTGCTACGGCTGATGAGCCCACATTGTCACGCCACTCGCCCAAAGCCCAGAGTTGACATTGGGGGTTCCTTTTGGTGTTGTGCCTTCTGTGGGCTTGGACACGTGGATGGTGACCTGGATTCACCATTACATCATCACAGAGTAGCTTCCTCGTTCTGCAGATCCTCTTCGCTCAGCCTGTTCATTTCACCCTCCACAAATCCCTGGTGACTGCTGTGCTTTTTACTATCTGGATGGTTTTGCCTTTTCAGTGTGGCGGGCACCCTTCACTTAGGAATAGTTTCCTCCATGTCTTTTCATAGCTTGGTAGCTCATTTCTTTTTTAGTGCTGACTAATATTCCATCATCTGATGTGTCACAGTTTTATTCACCTGCTGAAGGACATCTTGGTTGTTTCCAAGTTTTAGCAATTAAGACATTCATGTGTAGGTTTCCTGTGGACATAATTTTTCAACATATCTTTCTAAGTGGCTGTGTCGCTTTGCATTCCCACCAGCAGTGAAAGAGTCCTTGTTCTTCCATATCGTTGTCAGCATTTGGTGCTCTCAGTGTTCTGGATTTTGGCCATTCTATAATAATAGGTATGTAGTGGTATCTCGTCATTTTAATTTCCAGTTTTCTAATGACACGTGGTGTGGAGCATTTTTTCATATGCTTGTTTGCCATCTGTCTTCTCTGATGAGGTGTTCTGTTTAGGTTTTTTTGCCCACTTCTTAATAGGGTTGTTCATTTCTTGTGCTGAGGTTTCAGAGTCTGTACATTTTGGGTCACAGTCCCCTCTCAGATGTGTCTTCTGCAGATATTTTCTCTCAGTCCGTGGTTTGTCGTCTTTGTTAGTATTTTAAATCCAATCCTGCTCACCCTCCAGCACTTTGGTTCCCCCTCAGCCTGGGCAGGCTCACATCTCTTTTTACTTTTTCTGTTTTCCAGCTCATTCAGACCAATAAGCTGAAGCATTACCCCAGCATCCACGGAGACTTCAGCAACGACTTCAGACAGCCCTGTGTGGTGTTCACCGGGCACCCTTCCCTCCGCTTCGGGGACGTGGTCCACTTCATGGAGCTCTGGGGAAAATCTAGTCTCAACACTGTTATATTCACAGGCAAGTGAAAAAAATAAAACAGTTCGCTGCACCGAAGCCATTAGTGAATGCACCTACAAGATAGAGACCCAGGGAAGGCTTTTGCAGTGAGGCATACATATGAACATTGTTCTATTGTCGGAACCAAAGAATGAAGAAATGCAGGAGAAAGAGTGAAGCAGTGTACGCCATTGGCCAGCTGGGCGTCCAGCGAGGCTTTCATGCCTGTGTTTGCAGGTTTCTGTGAAAGAGAATCCTGCTGAGTGCTTTGCTAGGATACCGTAAGCCATTTCAAGAACTGCAGTGATTCTGTAACCATCTTGTTTTACCTGTTAGGAATTGTTTACAGTTGTAGATCTTTCTCTTCTGATTGTAGTTTGCTCTGGCTGTGGATTTTCTTCTGGAGACAAATCCCTCAGGAGAAAACATTCCTTTGATAAGGTCAAGTAGAGGGCTTACTTAGATAATCTCTGCATCATTTTATCAGTGCAGCGCCTGGCCCTTTGAATCCAGGGACTTTTTTGCTTATCTGTGGTGGGGGTTATCATGCAAGTTACGCTCTGACCTTTTTTATTTAGCTCATCAGCAGCCACTAGTGTTAGTGTGGTTTGTCTGTGGCACAAGACAGTTCTTCCAGTGTGGCCCAAGGAAGCCAAAAGCTTGGATACCCATGGGTTAGGGTCTTCAGTGAGCCTTGGATTTTGGAAATCTTAGAGGCTCTGAAGTTAAAAAAAAATCTGGCCCAGCTTGCAGTGACCTCAGCCAATTCACCAGCAAGCTTGACTGTCCCCCCGGTAAATGAGACTGTCAGTAGCTACCTCTGTGGTCACTCTGGGCACCAAGCATGGCACCTGGCACATCGTGGCTATTGCGAAAGCATCGTGGCCGCTTCTCTCCCTAGCATTAGGAGCTGGGTTTGGAGGAGGGAATCTAGTGACACCAGATGCACAGGGGATCAGGGACACTTTGGATCTTCCCTCAGCCTCTGTTTCTCACCTAGAAGCCACCAGGAACACACCGATAGTCTAACCAAGTTGGGTTTATTGGCTCATTGCAGCAAGGGGAACACACACCATGGGTAGAAGCCTGGGAAAAGACCTCATGGGACTCAGGCTGGCATTTGGTGATGTGTGGGGGGTTCACGGAGGTGAGACGTCACCCTGTATTGGGTGCTGTCAGGAGGCAGGGTCATTCTGCAATGGCTTTCTGAACTCATTCTTACCTAGAACACAGGAAGAATGGAGCCGACATAGCATGGGGTTCACTCATGCTGTTGGTCGCGACAGCTCTGTGTCGTGTGTTTAGGATGATTGTGGAGGGTCTGGTTTTCGGCTGGGTCCATTGTGTTCAGACAAGGCGTTGGTGTTCCAGGAAGTTGCGTTCGCACAGCATGAGGACACTTGTCCTTGTGGGTGCCAAACCAGCTCTTGCTGATACCAGGCTGGGCAGAAATTGCCAGGAGAGGCCCTGGTCACCAGGACAGCTTTCCTCTTCTCAGACCCGCTTTGGGCTAAAGGCAGACCGCAAGATACTGATTCACAACACTCAGAACTTTGTTGTTGCCCAGATGTCATTCATCAGGAGGTTGTCCAGAGAATATTGTACATAGTGGGGCTGAGGTTGGTCTCTCCTGATGAGTGGTGACTCTTGACATTTGCCATGACAGTGGTCACTGCATCTACACAGACAGTAGGTAACCTTACTTTAGTACAGATTTTTCCTCAGCTAAGAGGAAGTCAGGACTGTGTGGTTTCCTGTGACAACTCTGGGTAATGTGTTTGTGTTTCAACTGGTTTCTGGGGCTCCCAGGGCAGAAATTGTGTCGGGGAGAGGTTGGGACCGCCTTTTTTATTGTGTTGTGACTCCTGGATACATGAAAAGGGGGTCAGTATTCTCAGAGAAGCACAATCCACTGGGCTGGGCATTTACGTGCCTGGCACTGCCAGTTTGTGCTGATGACACTGAAGACGTCTGTGTGGCAGGTGAGCCTAAGCCAGGGTCCCTTGTCGCTGGGCACAGCTGCACTGGGAATCGAAGCATCACATCAGTCGGGACCAAGCGAGGTCTTTTGGCCCAAGGCAGGCAGCTCCCTCAAGTGGGGGGAATGTCCCTTGCCAAGCAGGCTCAGCGGCCCTCAGGAGACAGGCTGAGCAGAGGGCGAGGACCCTTCCCGGTTGGTCGGTTGCAGGCGCTGGGCCTGCTGGGGAGCACTGCGGTCTCAGTCTGCAGAAGCATTCACAGCCTGGGAATTGGGGAGCGGCACCCCCACTCGTCTCCTAGCTGCCTCTCACACCTGGGCATTAACTCAGAGCTGATTCTAGGTTCCCTAGGTTTGTGCCAGGCCTCTCCGCCGGGAAGTCACGCTTTTCTCATCATATTAAATCAGTATCTTGTGGGGGACACTTTGAAACTATGTATATATCCTGTTCTCCCTCAAAATGGTATTAATATTGTCAGCATTTATTGATGATTCTCATCTGACTAAGTAGTGAACTGTAATGGTTGCCACAGGATGATTTTGGTTTTTATTTCATCGCTGATGTGTTTTGGCGTTTCGTTGTGAAGAAGAGCTTTCCTTTCTCCCCCACATAGATATTTCTCCCTTATTTACTTCATCTGCCTCTGTTGAAGCTTGGAGCCCACCCCCAGGGTCCATCCCAGCCCAGCTGTCCTTCCACAGGGTCCCTCTGACCTCTGTCCCCCGTGTGTGCTTCCTGTCTCCCTCCTGACCCCAGGACTGTCTCCTGGGCCCTCTGTGCCCCAGCGCCGCCTGGCTCAACAGCTTCTGTGTGGCCTGCATTGTGATATTTCTTTCCTGCACTTTCCCTAGAACCGGACTTCTCATACTTGGAAGCCCTGGCTCCTTACCAGCCGCTGGCCATGAAGTGCATCTACTGCCCCATTGACACCCGGCTGAACTTCATCCAGGTGTCAAAGCTGCTTAAAGAAGTGCAGGTAACGAAGGGCACTGCTCGTGCCTTCACATGATCCTGGCACCTGGGCGTGGCCCGTCGTGTGTTGGGTGAGCGGAGGGAGATCTAGCTGCATTTCATTTTTGTCTTCAGTTCTCACGCGTCTGCATAATGCTGGGACGCATGCCGGCTTCCCTCCACCGAAAAGGAGTGGTCTTTACACCCTGACAGAAGTTTCCATTCTCAAGAAATCAGAAATGGAAGGGAAAGAAAACCATCTCACCCCTGCCAAAAAAAAAAAGAGTCATTCTAGAAACATATTCACTAAGCTGAGACGGTTTAGTTGAAACGCGTAGAGGCCATGCTGCACGTGTAGGCTGTGCCGCGAGCAGCGCTGTTGGGTTTGGGTTTGGGTTTGGGCTTTGTGGTGGTTTTTGGTATTTGTTTCACTTCACATGTTCTGCCCTGGAGAAAGGGAGGAAGTAGCCGGGGTGAAGTGTAGCCCAGGAGAATCCATCACAGGAGCGCATGGCAGGAAAGCGGGCTGCAAAACCACTGTGCTGGGTGAGCCCCTGCTCGCCCGACAGGTTTCTGGCTGTTGAGAGGCAGGAGAGGAACTGGAATTGACAACGATGGCAGCTGAGCACGGGCAAGGACGCACTCTCCCTTCCCACCCCCCGGTGTTCCAGGAGTGATATGAGGGCCCAAGGGGCCCGGCCCCTTCACCCTCAGGATGAGAGGCCCTTTGACAAAACTCTTAAATTTTTGTCAACTCTTAAAATTTTGTGAACCCCAGAAGGGCCCAGAGGCTGGATTCTGGTGATTATTAACGTGCTTCCCAATTAAGACAGAACATTGCACTCTCTAGGTGTGATGAGAGTGGAGAGCCACCGTCTGCAGTGATTCGCCACCACTGCAGGCTCATCCACATGCTAGAAGCAGCGGCGAAGAGCCTGTTGCTTTCCATGACTAACTTCAAATCCCAGTCCCGAAACCTGCTCTTGACCCCCAACAGGTGCTCATCCTGGAAACTGGAGGCCTCCTAGTCTCCACTTTAGTTGAGGAAAACCTGGGAGAAGCCATCAGGCCGCAGTTGTGGTGGGAGACGCTGTGAACCAGATCGGGAAGTGGAGCACAGGGCAGTTTGGAGAAAAGTATTAGCCCTAAGGAATAGGTGCCCCTGGAAGCTCAGCCTGGTCAGCCTGGTGGAAAGCCGTGTTCGTCAGGGAATTCGGGGCTTGGCCCAAGCTCTTAAGTGGAAACAGGGGCGATATAGCGCCCCGTGGGCTGCCAGCATTCCTTTTCAATTGGGTGATACTTGTGGAAAGTAAAAATTGGTTTATAATCTTTTTCTTCTCAAGATAACAAAAGAGACGTTTAAAAAAAAAAAAAAAAAAAGCTCTGTCTGTACGTCTTGGTTGTACACAGTGAGCTCATGACCTGAGCAGCTCCCGCCGCCCAAGACCAGCTGACCTGCAGATCAAGCAGAAACTCCAAACTCACAACGCCAGCCCAACACAGAAAGCAGCAGCTCTTGCTAAGCAGCCAAGAGCTTATACTAGCGGACCTGTGGGAATGTTCTAGAAAGACTGTTCCCCCAGAAAGCTCAGAGATCGCTGGGAGCAGACACATGGAAGTCACCATGAAAATTATGTAAACAGTGAAAAAAATGAAAACAAATGCAGGCTGAGGCAGTTGAGGGGTTTCCAAGACGTTTTTTCTGCCCTGCGCCTTCACATTCCCTCTTCTCTGCGGTTTGTTGGGCTTGAGAGGATGAAAGTTCTCCTTGGTCTGGAGGTGGTGAGCCTGTGATGAGGGGAGTGGATCCGGGTCAAGGTCGGGCCTTCCACAGGGGCCACTGTATTTCACACCTCTTTTCTCGCCTGTCCCATTGGTTCCTCAGCCGCTGCATGTTGTGTGTCCTGAGCAGTACACCCAGCCACCTCCAGCCCAGTCCCACAGGATGGACCTCATGATTGACTGCCAGCCCCCCGCCATGTCCTATCGGCGGGCCGAGGTCCTCGCCCTGCCCTTCAAACGTCGGTACGAGAAGATCGAGATCATGCCAGAGGTAAGCTGTTCTCCTTCCTGGGGTTAAATGAGAGCTTTCCACAGAGGCTCTTGAAGAGGGTTCAGGGTGGCCTTTTGGATTTGTGTCAAATATGAATGAACCAGGCTGGGCACAGTGGCTCATGCCTGTAATTCCAGCACTTTGGGAGGCCGAAGCGGGCAGTTCACTTGTGGTCAGGAGTTTAAGACAAGCCTGGCCAACATAGCGAAACTCCATCTCTACTAAAAATACCAAAAAAAATAGCCAGGCATGGTGGCCGAGTGCCTGTAATCCCAGCTACCCGGAAGGCTGAAGCATGGGAATCACTTGGACCAGGAAGTGGAGGTTGTAGTAAGCCGAGGTCACGCCACTGCACTCCAGCCTAGCTGACATGGTGAGTTTCCATCAAGTATGAATGAACCAAAGAACATGGACCCTTAAGCAAGTAACTGGGAAGCAGGGGGATTTTCAGGCTCTTCTCGTTTTTCAGATAATAAAATAGCAGCTGTTAAAGTCAGGACTGCTCCTTACCTGACGTTCAGCGATGTGACCCCTGGGCCACATCACGGACCAGATCCCTGAGGAAGGGAGATGCTGACACCTACTCTGTCCCGTAATACCGTAGGGTGGTGGCTTTTCTCTTCCCCCGGACCTCAATTATGAGCAAGGGTCAGAGTTCACTGAATTCCGCGGTAGATAGGGGAGATAATAGAAACCCAAAAATAAGGATTGTGAACTTGGTCCTTATTCACATCCTCATTAGCATACTTGCAGGCTTTGGCCTATCAGAGTCTAAGTATGTTGTAGTTCTGTGAACTCTGAGCTTCAGTTTTGGCAGGGAACACGCAGAAGCATGCTGTCCGTGTGGAACAGCTGTGACGTGCTGTGCTCGGGCCACTCCTCTGAGAGGGAGACAAGGAGGAACACGGCTTCTCCTGAAAGCCAGCGTCCAGGACGCTCGGAGGCTGCCTCTGCCTTCCCTTCGTCTCTTGAGGCAACTTAAACATGTTTTCAACAGACAGGACAAAGAAATACAAAAACCTAATGTTGAAACCAGTGTGCCCAAAAATATTTTGGAGTTTGAGGTTCAGAAATGGCCTCTAGACCTTGGGTTGGAGGTCTCTGCTCCTGAATGTGACGCATTCCCACGGGCCTGGAGAGGCTGCTAGAGACCACCAGGTGCCATCTTTATGGTTAATATGTTTGTATTACTTTGTTATGATTTTGTTTTTCAGTTTCTCTGGTTTCGTTTGGCATCTTCTCTGGATGTCTCTGGATTGTTTTTGTCTCGTATTTTACAGGGGCTGGGATTGGCGGCCTCAGTTTAGATTTCAACTCTCATTCCTTAAACCTGTTGGTCTCAGGCATCCTTACAAATAGAACTCCAAAGAGGTTTTGTTTATGTGGGTAATGTCTATTAATATTTGCTATAGGAGAAATTAAAACTAAGACATTTAAAAAATACTCATTTAAGAATAATAGTACAAACCTATTATATGTTAACGTAACTAAGGGATGAAGACAAAAGCAAAAATCAGTCCCCAAACCAGGGATAACTGTTAATATTTTGATGTATTTGCCTTGTCTGTTCACTGTGTGTGCACATACTGGAATCACACCTCATACACTGTCTTTTTCACCTGGCAGTAAGTCTGTCATTAAAGATATTTCAGCCGGGCACGGTGGCTCACACCTGTAATCCCAGTACTTTGGGAGGCCAAGGTGGGTAGATCATGAGGTCAGGAGTTCAGGACAAGCCTGGCCAAGATGGCAAAACCCTGTCTCTACTAAAAATATGAAAATTAGCTGGGCATGCTGGCGGGTGCCTGTAATCCCAGCTACTTGGGGGGTGAGGTTGCAGCGAGCCAAAATCACACCACTGCACTCCAGCCTGGGCAACAGAGCAAGACTCTGTCTCAAAAACAAAAAGATATTTCAAAAGCTTCAGCTTTAATGGTTGCATAATGGTCTGTCAGAATTTATTTAACAGCTCCTTTATTCGTAGATTTTCATTTCTGGTTTTTCTGTGTTATAAATAGCACTTTCAGGAACATTGTTTTACATAAATCTTTGTCCACATATGTTTATTTCCACAGGAAAATTTTCCGAAATTAGAATTTCTGGGTCAAAGACTCTCAACGTCTGTTTATGGCTCTAGGCCATCGTCGGCCTGTCCTCTAGGAGTGTGGCAGTTCACACTCCCGCAAGAAAGCTGGAGCCAGTTCTTGTTTCTGCCTCCTTGCTAATATTGGATGCTGTCCTTTTTTTGTTCTTTTCCAATTTTATTCAAGTCTTTTCCAGTTATGTAAGCATACACTGATATCTCATTTTAAATTGTCTTTTTTTTTTTTTTTTTTTTTTTTTCTGAGACAGAGTCTTGCTGTGTTGCCCAGGCTGGATTGTAGGGGTGCAATCTCGGCTCACTGCAGCCTCTGCCTCCCAGGTTCAAGCAGTTCTCCTGCCTTGGCCTCTAAGTAGCTGGGACTACAGGCATGTGCCTCCATAGCTGGCTAATTTTTTTGTATTTTTAGCAGAGATAGGGTTTCACCATGTTGGCCAGGCTGGTCTCGAACTCTGATGAACCCACACCAACCTCCCAAAGTGCTGGGATTACAGGTGTGAGCCACTGCATCCAGCCAAATTGTATGTCTTTCATCATTTATGGAGATAATGTTCTCAATCCAACTTGCTGCAGTGATTTCTTTGCCTTTAAAGTGGACATTATGGCCAGGCACAGTGGCTCAGGCCTGTAATCCCAGCCCTTGGAAGGCCAAGGCTCCCAGCATTGGCATGACCTGATGCCAGGAGTTCGAGACCAGCCTGGACAACACAGCAAGACTCCCATGTCTACAAAAAAAAAAAAAAAGCAAATTAGCCAGGTGCAGTGGTCCTTACCTCTAGTCCCAGCTGCTGGGGAGGCTGAGGAGGGAAGATCACTTTCCCAAGAGGCGGAGGTTGAGGTTGCAGTGAGCTATGATCACACCACTGCACTCCAGCCTGGGCAACAGTGAGGCCCCGTCTCAAAAAAATAGACTCCTTCAGAGTTTTCTTGGAAATAGTGCATGGCTTCCAGGGGAGTGTGTTGTACCCACTTGGTTCCCATAATGCCAGCCCCAAGGCTGTGACCCCAGCTAACCTGTGAAGGGCATGATCGCAGTGCAGAGAGGAGGGCCTGAAGTGAAGAACGGGCATGTGGCATTGTCAGGAGACTGGCGCACACCCTGCTCTTCGGCCAGGGCCGCTTCACGCTGACCCACAAGCAGTTTTCTTCTTTGATGGACCAGGCCTCACATACCATTTGCCAATCTGCTTCCCTGTCCTAAGCTGCTTCCTCCGCCTGTTTGGTATTGACCTTCATTTTACATAATGGCCTCTTGCATGTTATTGTTTTTGAATAAAGGTGGCTTGGCTAGGTAGAGGGCTGCGTGTCTGTTAAAAACCATGCAGCTAAACTCAGCAACAAGCATCTAATAAGGTCAGGCTGCACAGCAGGGCACCCATCAAGTACAGGTGGTCAGAAAGACACCACTCCCCCAGGTAAAGCTGTAGCTTCCACTATTGGGAGAAGTCAGACCTTCAGGAAGCGGAGCGTTCCCTCAACCCCCATGCAGCTATCCCTGTCCTTCCTGCCACTGGTCACCTGGAGAGGGGCTGAGGGTGAGCGAAAGGCCAGAATGAATGAAAGGCAGCTCAGGTAGGTTCCTGCGACACTGTAAAAGGGTCATCAGAGTTGTATGGAAGCCACTGGAGAGGTGGGCGAGGCCATGCAGTTGAGATGGGTGCCTTAGCCGGGTGCTAGCATTCTATTATTGGTGGGGTGACCAACCAGAGGGAGATGCAGAGGGGTCAGCAGGCTGGGGTTCAGCAGGCGGTGATGTGGCTGCCCCGTGACCTCTGCTGCAGAGCGCAGAAGCCACAGCTGCTATGTCATCTGGACCGTTGGGCTCAGTCGGGTTCATGCCCCTTTTTCTTCCTTCCTGTCTGAATTCTGATTGATAGAGGTGGATGTATGTGTGATAGATTATTTTTTACTTAAATTCTTTTTACAAGTTGTTTACCTTTAAAGTTATTTTCTCCTTAGACTGCAGTGATGTAAATAGATTAAAGGAAAAGTCAGTAACGAGCATCATTAAAAGTCCCCAGCCTGAACTGTGCCCTTTGCTTTCAGCTTGCAGACTCACTGGTGCCCATGGAGATCAAGCCTGGCATCTCCCTGGCAACTGTCTCGGCCGTGCTGCACACCAAAGATAACAAGCACTTGCTTCAGGTATGGGGTGCTGGGCAGGCATGCAGGGGACCCCCTCCCCAGCCAGAGACCCTGCCCCCCAACAGAGTATATTTGAAACAAAGAGCGCTTCATAAGAAGTGTTTCTCTGGCCACGTGCCTCAGAGAGGCTGCTGTCTCCCAAGGGCTGCCCCAGGCACGTTCTGCAGGGGAGCGCGGCCGTGCTAGGCTGGCTGTGGGGAGACGTGCAGCTGCAGCGCTGCCCTGGGGGGCTGGAAACAGCGCAGCTGCGTGAGGCTGTGGCAGCCCGACTGCCTGGCCCTGCCACTGACCCATACACAGGTGGTGGCACTTTGGCTCCAGGGCAGGTGCCGTGTCTTTAGAATTCCTTTCAGGAATGGTGTCACCCTGGACTGTGTCACCTTTGTGCCATAGGTAGAACTGCTCCTAGCTACCACTTAAAGTCTGTTAGACCCCGTGCTGGGTCCTTGTCTTACTGATCCCTCAAATAATGTGCTGCTGTCACCATTTCGTAGGGTGACAAAGCTGGGGTTTCCCCCTTTGGTCTGACCCCACAGCGAGTATGCCCAGCCACGGCGTCACGACAGTACCTGCAACACAACAGTATCATGTGGAAAATTTATTCAGCAGATACTGCAGTGAATCACCTGAAGGTTTAAAAATGGATCTTGATAGAAGGCGGAGAGCTCAGTGAATAAAGGTGTTGGTTGGGTGGACAGTTGAGCACGTGGCTCTGGGGCCCCCAGCAGCCAGGGAACCTGAGCCGAGTGCCGGCTGAGGAAGCCAGGCCGGGGCCTGTGAGGATGGGATAGTCTCAGGCTCCCTGTGGGGCTTGCGATGGTGCTTGCTGCTCAGAGGAAGCTCATGAGAGCCACTCTTTCCTTCTGCTCCAGCCCCCTCCTCGGCCTGCCCAGCCCACAAGCGGGAAGAAGAGAAAGCGGGTGAGCGATGACGTCCCAGACTGCAAAGTCCTGAAGCCTTTGTTGAGCGGCTCCATCCCCGTGGAGCAGTTCGTGCAGACCCTGGAGAAGGTGAGCAGCTTTCTCGGGCGTCATGGACACGCCCCACGCAGCAGCCTTTCGCTGGCTCACTACGGTCCCTGGCGGCAGCGTGGGCATGTTGCTGCTTGGACCTGCTTGGTCCGAGACCCTGCGGGGAGACCCAGGAGAAAGTTAGAGAGTGGAGTGAAGAGCGCCCCCTCTTCCCTCCCAGGCATGAGGTCAGCAGGCCTCTCTAGACTGAGGAAGAAGCTGCTTCCACACACAGACATGACGAGCCGAGCCGGGGAGGGTGGGACAAAGAAGGGTCCATCCCTGCCAGAGCCTCGAGCTTCTACAGCTGACTCCCTGTTGTCGGAGGGGAGCCAAGGCTTCACTTGAGTGTCAGGATTTTGGGGAGGCAGCCGCCATGGTCCTAGATGCCCAAGAATTCAGAGAATAGGCCCAGTCATTCAGACAGGGTCAGGGCAGGCACCTGGGGGGCACTGGCCCTTCCCCTCTGTCTCAGCAGCCTTGACGGCTGCTTCTCCCAGAGATGAGATTTCTTGACTCTGATTAAAAGAAAATAACCTTAGTTAAAGGTTGTAATTTTGGCTTCAGAGATCACTGTTTTTTTATATTAGGATTTGGACTTCAAAGATCACTGTTTTTTTATATTAGGATTATAGAATCCTTGATTGAAGGAGAAGGAATTGGCTAAAGGTAATGCTGTTCATGCTGCTTCTTGCAAGAACTGCAACAAATTATAATCATTACAAGGAAGGAGATTTCTATGAGCGTTTTATCCAGTGTAAATATCACAGTTGCTGACCTTCAAACCTTAGAGGTTTTCCCTTTCCTAGGATTGGTTTTCTCCACCTATCATCTTTGATTTTCCTGCAGGAAAGGCTCTCCTCCCCTCTCCCCTGACCTTGCAGGGCTCCTGGGCCTTATTGCCGGCGTCAAGCTGGACTTCTTTAAACTGGAGATGAGGACCTTCGGCCTGGCCCAGGCTGTCTTGACACAATGTTCCACCGTGGCTCCTCTCTGCAGAAGGAGCAAGCCCCTGTCCAAGTCCGTAGGGGAGCCTGAGCCACGAAGTGCAGGTGGCCTCCCCACACGATGCCCTTCACTGCTGTGTGTCCATTTCGGGCACATGCCTCCTTTCCACATACAGTACACCTGATCTGTAAGGAAATTCTGTCCTTGGCGGGAGCAGTAGCCGAGAAACGTGTGCTCTGCTGCCTTCTCCTTCACTCGAGAGGGCTCTGCCAAGTCCCACAGTCCAGGGTATCTTGCTGTCACTGGCATTTTCCTGGGAGCTCAGACAGCCAAGACTTAGGAGGAAGCTTTGTCACCAGGGAAGGGCATGGCGCGAGCAGCTAGGGTCCCAGACTCCTGAACACAGTCCTTGGACATGCCCGCAAAAAGCTGAGGCAGGTTGTAGAAATTCTGTTCTATTTGGCATGAGATTTTGCATGTTTAGGGTCTCTTCTCAAGCATGTGAAACTATTGCTGCGTAGGCCCTATGACTAGTCTGAAGAATTCTGTTGAGGCACGTCAGCTTCTGGAATGTTCGGGCGAGTCTGGGAGGTGTCGTTGGTAGGTCTCACAGCCGTAGTCCGCTCACCCCCGTCTTTCTTTTCTTCTGGAGCAGCACGGCTTCAGTGATATTAAGGTGGAGGACACAGCCAAGGGCCATATCGTCCTGCTCCAGGAAGCTGAGACGCTCATCCAGATTGAGGAAGACTCGACCCATATCATCTGCGACAATGACGAGATGCTCAGAGTGAGACTGCGGGACCTCGTCC
Organism: Sapajus apella; assembly: GCF_009761245.1. Lineage (NCBI taxonomy): Eukaryota > Metazoa > Chordata > Mammalia > Primates > Cebidae > Sapajus > Sapajus apella. Next base: position 1,454,657 of record NW_022437090.1, on the reverse strand, counting down.
TCAAATTCTTACAGAAGTTCTGAGTGGGCCGTGCGCCACCTCCCTGAACTCCTGTAGGCCCTCACTAGCCACCTGAGGAACAGCATGAGGGGCCGTTCACCGTGTCTCAGGTGTCCTCTGGCTTGAGTGAAGCGGCAGCTCTGGAGGGAAAGGGTCTGGACTGTGGCCGGGACCCCCGGTCTGGAGTCCCAGCTGTTGCAGGCAAGAACTTTCCACGTCAGGCTCATTTTCTTCTCGACTCTGGCTCTCTTGATGAGCTGAGGGGTGGCAGAAGGGGACAGAAGCAGTTTTCCAAGAGGCTCATGGTGGCCAGGGAGGCGGAGATGACCAGCTGGCTGTCTCCTGTGGCCTGTTTCTCATGGGTCCCAGGCCTCCAGCAGAGGAGCCCATCTTTGGTTTAATGCCTACAGTGCTGCGCCTAATAAGGATGATCCCAAAAATATAGTAAAGTAAACCCATCAACCCGCCTTTTCTACTGTGAGTCCATTTGTTAATAAAAACTTATTTTTATAAAATCAGCTGTCCTCTGTTGAACCTACAATCTATATATAGATTTAATAGCTAAAAAATATGAAAATATACAGAACAGCATGAACTCAGAAAACACCACAGCAAATTCAAGTGTGATGTGTGTATTATAGAATTTTTACTGCTTACAAAAGCATAGATCTGTCTCTTCTTAAATCACATGAGGAGGTGCTCACCTTTAAGCTGGGTCTGCACGGCAGAGTGATCCCGCTCAGCACCCCAGCCTCAGGCTCCATGCGCGCTGCCTCTCCCACACATCCTCAGTCTCCACGTTCCACCGTGCATTGCTCACGGTACCCACAGAGCCACTGGCCGTATGAAGGTTTCAGACAAAAGTAACTTCACAAAAGATGGCTGCTTGTGAAATGTATAAAACCAACAGTTATCAGAGCAGTCAGCATGAACTGTGGCACCCATGCCAACTTTGCCAGTATTACGAACAAGACTTAGCCCTGGCGGGCCATGCTAGGCAGTATGCCCGGCACAGGCTCTGTTCTTACCATCTCATTGGAGTGAGTGAAATTCAGTCAGAAGTCAGTCCTCCAGCTCGAGCAACAGCTAAACAGCACACAGGGATTCACGAGCCAATAAATACGTAACATGAACGGCTGCAGAACTGACTGCCCCGGCTCTACGGAGCATGACCACTTCTCAGAACGATCACATCCATGGGAGCGAGTGCTTCACGTTTGCCGTCTCCACCCTAGCCAAACTCAGGCTCCGGAATGCTGAAGCAGGTTTCTGTTTTCTAAGGTTTCGGTCCATTCCAGTCAACGGACAGGCTACGGAATAAATGAGGCTTCCAGCCGTGGGGCAGGACTGACGTTACTAGAGATGCATGCCATGACTGGGAGCATTTTGCTTTGAGAACCGTAAATGGGCATCTCAAGTAGGCATACTTCCAACAGAACCTTTGAGATAATCAACTGAAATTAAATTGTAAAAACATGTGAAGTACAAAAACAGTGTCAGCTAGAGCTCAGGAGAAACCAAAAATGGTAATTTTACTTAAATGGCCTAGCAGTGCTGTCTAGGAATGATGGGATCTGTCGAGCCCGACTGCCGGGATAGGGCTTGATCAGAGAGCCCAGTGCTGGGGGCTGCGAAAGAGGTGAGCAGCAAGAGCAAGTGAGTTGGTGGACACCAGAGGAGCAGGGTGAAACTTAGGAGGTTTTCATCCTGTCATCACCACCCACTTAGTGGCAGAAGTCAGAGGCAGGAAGCAGCCAAGACTCACACTTTAGAGCAGAGAGAGAACCCAGAGCCAGACTTCCCAGGTGTGAGGAGAGCAGTTATGAGTAACTCTGCCTAAAGCTCAGGTGTGTGGATACCATGCCAGTTTGGTTAGTAGAAAACTCAAAAGTTAAGTGGCACAAGTGGCCTGGCCCTGAGATGCAGCCCACTGACACTGACCGATACTGACTAACCTAACACAGACCTGGAGAAGACTGACATCCAGCAAAGTTTCTACTCAAACCCAGTGGAATCCTAGTGATGACTGAACAAACCTTAAAAGATAGTGCAGACACCTCGCATTATTTCAGTCTTAGTACAGAGTGATATGTTAGGCATCAATTGTTGCACAAGTTACCCCAAAACAGTGGCTTAAAACAGCAGATGTTTCTCATCTCACGGTTTCTATGGTTGGGAATCTGGCATGCCGTGGTGTGCCATGGTGTGGTGTGGCGTTACGTGGTGTGGTGTGTGTGGTGTGCCGTGCCATGGTGTGGCGTGGTGTGCTGTGGCGTGATGTGTGATGTGGCATGGTGTGCCATGCTGTGGCATGGTGTGACGTGCTGTGGCATGGTGTGACGTGCTGTGGCATGGTGTGACGTGCTGTGGCATGGTGTGACGTGCTGTGGTGTGCTGTGTGATGTCGTGTGGCGTGGCGTGCCGTGGTGTGCCTTAGCTGGACAACCCAGCCCAGGGTCTCCTCCCCACACGGCTGCAGTCAAGGTGTTGGGTGAGAGAAACAGGTTACATAATTTTCCCCAAAACAGCCAGAGTGGCTTCTGCCTTACCCCAACACCATGGGTGAGCATCAGGTCAGCAGCTGGCCAGGAAAAGGAAACCTGCCTTTTCAAGTCACATCTGATCCCTGGAGTGCTTGAAGCTTTTCAGGGCCCTCAGAGTTGTCTAAGGCGTTTCCAAACTGTACGGAAGTATCAACAGAAACGAGTGAAGACACCTTTAAACCTGCAGGATGACACATTAACAAGAGCCAAGCCACCGGTGGGAAGGAAAGGAGGACACTTTTCCTCTGACCCTGAGTCCAAGAGGAGAAGGGAATGCTCTCTTGCCGCTTTATGCCATCTATAAGAAAGTAGACAGCACTTATCTTCAGATGCACTGCAGCGGGACTACACATCAAGAACAGTAGTCTTGAACCTAAAATAGAGCGGAAATAACCAATGACAATTCTGGAGGAAGTCACAGGTAAATCCTGGAGACCAGCAGTGCTGAGCGGAGCCGGAGGGCCAGTCTCCTTCAGGAGCTGATCTTCTGAAGTCAAATGCCAGAGTCTACTGCTCCATGGCAGTCTATTATGGGTTTTAGTCACACCATAAAACATTATATACATTAAATGTAAACTCGAGTCATAGGACCACAGATCTTTGAAAGGCGTATAAACTCTCATCTCATTAGGCATAATATTCCTTGCTTCTCTTAACATTGGTATTGGAGGCCACTGAAAAACATGCGTAGTCCTTGTGTAATGATGCTTGTGTTAGCAGGATTTACCCTTTACCTTTCTCTACAATAAAAATTCCGAACTCATGTATAAGCATCCCTGATGTAGTTATCAATCAGTAAGAAGTGACTTAATTCTCGTAATATGCAATAAATTCTGAGTTACCAAACACATTATCAACTAAAGTTTGCTAACATTTTGTTAAATTATCCAATCTAAGTTTTAGTGACTAATTACAATTGTTCCACATACTTTGGAAATAGTGGACTTCATTTCACAAAGCCTTTCCCAGTCATCAGTGAGCATCAGTCGGCACCTGCTAGTACATTCAGTGTGTGGTGCTGTCTCTCACGGCTTTAGCTCACCATCACAGACGACTTTCTCCCAGACTTAGAGTTAGAGGGACGCACATTTCCAGGACCATGAGTACCCTGGGGGCAAGGTCTGTTTTTTCCACCTTGTCCCAGCATGAGGCTTGGGGGAAGAAGGGAAAGGAAGAACATTTCAGAAATACTTAGGAATCACAGGCCAAAACAACCTTTCTTGTGGGTCCGTTTTAACTGCAATGTTCTAAACATGGAACCCTGCATATACGCGTAAAAACCCCTATCACTCAGCCCATGCTTTAAAACAGCTACTTGACTCAGTGGGCAGCTTCCTGATGAGATGGATTGGAGGTTGGGAACTGTGGCTGACAGGCCACATCTGGCCCACAAGCAGAGTTGGTGGAAAAAAGGTGCAACAGAAATCGCATGTGGCCCACAAAGCCTAAAACTCTGACTAACCCTTTACAGAAAAAGTATGCCAGTCCCTGCTCAAGTGTTTTCTGTTGAAACATTTTTGTAGTACTTATTCAGGTAAAGGTTAAATAATGGAATGGCTATGTAACAGCTCCCATCGGAACTGACTCTCCTAAAGGTAAAACTATCAACTCCAGACGTAAGTAGGTAGGTAGAAAGAACAACCACCTACCACAAAAAGCAATTCCATTAGCATAGAGATTTTATCACCCTTCTCGTAATAATTAAAACCATTTGACAAAAAATAGTAAATTCATAGATGACATGAACAAAATTATCAAAAACTGTGACCTGATACTTTTTAGAGTGCTTACTCTACCTCAGCGAATGTTTACTATGAAAACCATATGCTAGGTGATAAATCTCATTACATCTAAAAGGACTGAATGCATACAGAAAACCTTCTCTTACCACAATGAAATTAAGTCCACTCAACAAAATAGTTTGGAAAACCACAAATATTTAGAAAGTAAACACTTCTAAAACAGCTCTTGAATCAAAGACGACATCACAAAATGAATTGGAAAAATATTTTGAACTGCATAAAATTAAACCTCAAAATTTATAGAATACTGCCAAGGTAGTGCTTAAAACTCACCTTATACCTTTAAATGCTTACAGAAAAGATGAAAAGCCTAAAATTGACCTAAATTTTTCTTAGATGACTATAAAAAGAGCCAAGTAGACCCAAAGAAAGTAGAGGAAAGAGGCTGGGCGCACTGGCTCACGCCTGTGATCCCAACACTTTGGGACGCCAGTGCAGGCAGATCATGAGGTCAGGAGTTCAACACCAGCCTGGCCAAACTGGTGAAACCCCCAACTCTACGAAAAATACAAAAATTAGCCGGGCACGGTGGCATACGCCTTTATTCCCAGCTACTCAGGAGGCTGAGGCAGGAGAACTGCTTGAACCCAGGAGGCAGAGGTTGCAGTGAGCCGAGACTGCCCCACTGCACTCCAGCCTGGCCAACAGAGACTGTCTCAAAAAAAAAAAAAAAAAAAAAAATAGAGGAAAGAAATCATAAAAATAAGAATAAATGAACAAAACAGTACAGAGAAAACTAACAAACCCAAAAGCTGGTTTTTGAAAAGATCAGCAGAACTGATACACACCTAATTAGATTAATCTAGGGAAGATGGGACATATTTCCCATATGGGCAGTGAAAAAACTTTGGTTATCACTACAGATCCTATGGACATGAAGACGACAACCAATCAGAAATGAAAAGGGGATTACTAAAGAGACTACAAATATTAAAGGGATAAGAAGAATATTAACAAACATGCCAACAAATTTAACACCACAGATAAAATGGAAAATCTCCTTTGAAGACACAAATAGACAAAGCTCATTCAATAAGAAAAAACTTGATATTCACTTAAGCATTTATTATCTTCTCACAAGGGAAACTCTAGGCCTAGATGGTTTCCCTGGGAAACTGTCTCAAACATTTAAGGTGGAAATAACAACAACCTTGTACGACCTCTATCAAAAAGAAGAGGAGGGAATACTTCCAATCCCTTCTAAGGGGCCAGCATAACTCTAATACCAAAACCTTATGAAGTCATTGCCGAAAAAGAAAATCAGAGGCAGCTTTGCACAGTGGCAGTATCATAGCCAATGAGGTTTATCTGAGGTGTGATTATTGCTAATTGAAAACTTTTCCCAATAACCCGCCAAGACGACTTGAAATATAGTCGACGTTGGCAATTTTTGCCAGTGTCTACGGAGACAGAATAAAAATTTTTTAAAAAGAATTTAAAAAATTAACATTTAAAAAAAATTTTTTAAAAGGTAAATCTCTCTCATAAACATCACTGCAAAAAAAAATTATCAGCAACCTGAATCCAGCAATACACAAATAGGATAATATGACATGAGCAAGCAGGGTTTATTACTGGAATGCAAGGATAAATATTTGAAAACCAATCTATAATTTACAATAATAGCAGAATACAGGAGAAATCCCATATGATCATTTCAATAGACACAGGAAAAACGCATTTGATGAAATTCTCATAATCGCACTCAGCAGACAGGAATAACAGGGAACATTCTCAAAAGGCCATGGATGAAACACTTACAGCTTTCCCCCAAATATCGAGAGCAACACAAGGGTGCTGATCCATACTACTATTCTATATTGTCCTTGAAGTCCCACTCATTGCAATAAGGCAATAATGAAGAGGAGAAGAAACGAAGGCATACAAACAGAGAAAGCATAGAGGTAGGAAAGAAGTGCAACTGTTTTCAGACGACTTTTTATATGGAAAATTCTAAGAAACCTAGAAAACTACTGGAATAAGTTCACAAGACTGCAGAATACAAGGTTAGTATACAAAAGTCAACTGTCTTTTATATATTAACATGTTTTTGAGAGAAACTTGCTCCGTCACCCTGGCTAGTGTGCAGTGACACAGTCATGGCTCACTGCAGCCTTAAACTCCCAGGCTCAAGTGATCCTCCCACCTCAGTTTCCCAAGCAGCTGGGACACAGGCACATGCCACCACATCCAGCTATTTTTTTTTTTTTCTTTTTTCTTTTGTAGAGATCCACCTTGGCCTCCCAAAGTGCTGGGATTACAGGTGTGATGCACCACACCTGGCCTGAAAAATAAAATGTTTTCAAAACAGCAACTTCATAATAGTATAACTTTTGAAAAGATATGTAAAATCTCTACCCTACAAGTCTCAAAACCTTGCTGATAGTAATTAACAATCTGAATAAATGGAGAACTATACCATATTCATGGATTAGAGGACTCAATACTAACATTTTAATTCTGCCTATTGATTTACAGATTTGATTGAACAACATCCAAGCAGACAGCCACACCACAACCTAACCCACTGTTTTAAGTAGGTAAAGGACTGGAATAAACATTTGTCCAAAGAAGATATACAGATGGCCAATAAGCACATAAAGAGATACTCAACACAAGTCATTAGGGAAAGGAAAATCAAACCCTTCATGAGCAACCACTTCACACCGACTAGGACGACTATAACATTTTTTAAATTTTCTATCGGAAAATAAGTGTTGGGAGAAGTGGAAAAATTGGAACCTTCATACACTACTAGTGGAATATAAAACGAGACAGCCTGGCAGTTCCTCAAAATGAAATGGTTTGGCAGTTCCTCAAAAAGTTAAATACAGAATTACCATATTGTCCAGCACCTCCACTCCTACATAGACACCCAAAAGAATTGAGAGCAGGACTCAAGTATTTGGCCACCTATGTTCTTAGCAACATTATTCACCGCCTTAGTAACCAAAAGGTGGATGCAACCCAAATATCCACCAACAGATGAACAGACAAACACAATGTGGAATATACACACAATGAAATATTACCCTCCCACAAAAAAAGAATGAGATTCTGATACATTCTACAACATGGATGAACCTTGAAAACATACGAGCCACGCACAAAAGACCACATATTTTATGACTTCATTTATATTCAAATGTCCAGAATAGACAAATCCATAGAGGCAGAATAGACGTTATCAGATGCTGGAAGTAGTGGGGGAATGGGAAGTTATTGTTTAATGGGTTCAGAATTTCTGTTTGAGATGATGGAAAAGTTTCAGAACTAGTTAGTGGTGATGGTTACACAACATTGTGAATGTACTTACTGGCACTATAAGTACATTGGGAGCACTCTGGGAGGCTAAGGGAGGCAGATCATGAGGTTAGGAGTTCAAGACCACCCTGACCAACATGGTGAAACCCTGTCTCTACTAAAAATACAAAAAATAACCAGGCGTGGTGACACGTGCCTGTAATCCCAGCTGCTCAGGAGGCTGAGACAGGAGAATCGCTTGAACCTGGGAGGTGGAGGTTGCAGTGAGTCAAGACTATGCCAGTGCACTACAGCTTGGGCAACAGAGCAAGACTCTGTCTAGGGGAAAAAAAAATGGCTAACATGGCAAATTTTATGTTTAAATTTTTTTAAATCTGATAATCCCAGGTTTCTTAGAAGAGACCAACAATATTGAGATGGATTTTATGTAAGTATGAGAGCTAATACCATACAACTAATTCTAAATTTTAAGGAGAAATACAAAGTAACTACAATATTGAAAGCAATCCTGGAGATGAACAAGGTTGGAAAGCTCCATTCATCAAGACAGTAAGGAACCGGCACGAGGACGAACAAAGCAGCGTAACAGCAAAGATGGCTCAGAAATAGAGCCCCGCTTCTACAATGACCATATTTTCAACAGAGGCGCTAAAGCAATCCAATGGGGAAGGAAAAGTCTTTTTAACAAATGGTGCTGAAATACCCATATGGAACAAGTATCAGAAACCTGACCCATGCCACACTCCATACTTAAATATTGAGACACATCTTTGGCCAGGTGCAGTAGCTCACGCCTGTGATCCCAACACTTTGGGAGGCCAATGCAGGTGGATCACGAGGTCAAGAGATGAAGACCATCCTGGTCAACATGGTGAAACCCCGTCTCTACTAAAAATACAAAAAATTAGCTGGGCATGGTGGCATGCGCCTGTAATCCCAGCTACTCAGGAGGCTGAGGCAGGAGAATTGCCTGAACCCGGGAGGCGGAGGTTGTGGTGAGCTGAGATCGCGCCATTGCACTCCAGCCTGAGTAACAAGAGCGAAACTCCGTCTCAAAAAAAAAAGAAAAGAGAGATGCATCTTTAAGTTTAAGAGCTAAAACAATAAAGCATTTGATGAAAAACACTGAAAATATCTTCATGATGCTGAGTAGGCAAAGGTTTCTTGGGTCAAAGAAAGTAGTAACAAGAGAATTGAATCTCCTCAAAATTCTGTGAATGAAACGACACCATAGAGAAAATGATTAGGCAAGCCACAAGTTACAAAAATAATTTACAAAACATATCTGACAATGGACTAGTGTCCAGGGCAAAGAATTCCTGTAACTCAGCAATAAAAAAGACAATACATCCATACAATATTATTCATTGAGGAAATAAATTAGTTATCAAACCGTGAAAAGATACAAAAGAACCTTACATGCATATTATATTTTATGAAAGCAGCCAATGTGAACAGGGTACATGCTGTATAATTTTATGTGACATTCTGGCAAAGGCCATAGTATGAAGACAATAAAAAGATCAGTGGTTGCCAGAGATCAGAGAGGGAGGGAGGGACCAATAGGTGGAGCACAGCAAGTTTTTAGGGGAGTAAAACTATTCTGTGTGATACTGTAATGGTGGCTGTCATTACGTATTTGTCAAATGTTAGATAATTTCATCAAATGCTTTTTTCCTGTATCTATTGAAATGATCATATGGGGTTTCTCCTCTATTCTATTACTGTAAATTATAGATTGGTTTTCAAATATTTAACTATCCTTGCATTCCAGTAATAAACCCTACGTGTTTATGTCATATTATCCTATTTGTGTATTGCTGGATTCAGGTTGCTGATAATTTTTTTTGCATTGATGTTCATGAGAGAGATTTATCTGTGATTTTCTTTTTTGATAATGACTTTGTAAGATTTTGGTATTAGAGTTCTGCTGGCCCCTTAAAAGGCACTGGAAGTATTCCCTCTTCTTCTATTTGATAGAGGTCATACAACACAATCAATGAAATGTAATGTAAACCATAAGCTTTAATGAATAATGTGTCAACATCAGCTCATCAGTTGTATTAAATCTGTCCCACTAATGGCAGATGTTAATAAAGGACAAGTGAGGGATTGGGTGGAAGAAGAGGAAAACTCTTTGTACTTCCCATGCAGTCTTGCTGTAAGTCTAAAACTGCTCCCCACAAAATCTATTAAAAATGTAGGAAGAAAAGAAAGCAATTCAAAAAAGGGATAATCCAGTTAAGAAAAAACGGGCAAAAGATGTGTATAGATAATTCACAAAGGAAACATATATAAATGGCATAAGTACATGAAAAGGTGCTTAAATCATTAGTCATCAGGGAAACACAGAAAGAAATAAGACACCATTACTCACCAGAATGTCTAAAATTTAAAAAGATTGACATAACCACGGACTGGTAAGGATGTAGAACTGGGAGTCTCATCATTACTGGTGGGAGTACAAAATGGAATGACTGCATTGAGAAAAGGTCTAGAAGTTTCTTATAAAACTAAATATGTATACATCTACCATAATACCCAACAATTCCACTCCTGGGTATTTATCCAAGAGAAATAAAAATCCCCATTTCTTTCAACTTGCACATGAATGCAAAACTCCTGTTGTATGCTGTGTTCTGGAGAGGCTGCAGTCTGGTGTGGGGAGCAGAGCAGTGGCCAGCACAGCACAGTGAGGCGACAGAGCATGGGGGCTCTAATAGGACGTGGACAGGGCACACAGCCAGGCGCTGGTGTTCAAACCAGGTGGAAGGCAGAAAGAGCCATGAAGAAGTGGCCACTATTCTACCCCAGTAATAGTCTATTTTTGTTGTGTCAAACTGGACTTTTTACATTTATCATGTTATTTAACTTTTAACATATGCTTAAGAGATGGGCAGAACTTCTGCCACTGTATGTGGGATTCGAGCCTGAAATATTAATAGGTCACTTGCTCTCCACCAGTGTGATGGGCAGCCCAGGGTCTGTACCCAGTCCGCTCCAGAGCCCAGACCTTTCCCCAAACATTTCCCCTTTCTTCTTTGCAGTATCTTCACAACATTCTATTCTTAATTTTTTTTTTTATAGGGATGGGGGTCTTGCTGTGTTGCCCAGGCTGGTCTTGAACTCCTGGCCTCATGTGATCCTCCCGCTTCTGCCACCCCAAATGCTAAGATTAAGACATTAGGCACCACACCCCGCATCAACATTCTTCTTAACACCATTTTTGTAAACCTTGTGGAGCCTCCACTTCAGTGACAATCCCATCAACAGCTGACATTTGCCACATTGGCTGACCATAAGTCCAAGCCACAACTCGACAGGAATAGACTCAAAGTAGACATCGTATCTCTAGGCATAGCAAGGTGCATTTTCCACAGCCTCATGCCATCTTCTCAAGTCTCCCTGGTCCCAGGACAATCATTAACATGGCAATGGATGGCTGGCAGAACAGGAGCTGACAGCCAAAACTCCAGACCCAAAGAGAAACACCCCTCAATGACCTCCCCCCCATCAGCTGCTGCAAACCTGCCTGATCAGTCATGAAGCCCACTTGAAGAGGGACAATGACCGTTAGGTCTCACCCATTCTTAGGGCTGTCAGTGTGACTGAAGCTGCCACCTGCAGAGCGCAGGAGAGGAGCCTTCGCCTTCACCTCCTTTCCCTTCTCCATCTGTCTCCCTGAAGCCCCTGGTCAGTGCCCTCTCTTGAGGAAGCCTCTGATCCCATAGCCAAGGACAAGTTCCAGGCCCATGGGCACCAACAGGATGGGGCTCTGTATTCGGGGAGCATCAGCTCGGTGCAGGTCCAAGTGCAGGTGGCTTAGTGACCTGTAGGCCAGGGACACGACCTGTGGACCAAATTGAGCCATTCCGCGTGAGGCGTCGCCTCCTTCCTGGGATCACAGGCACACACAGCTCCCCACAGCCACTCCACACACACTTCTCAATTCCCGTGAAAAATTTAACTGCATATCTGAGCCACATGCCTGCCACATTCCGCTTAGAGCAGGTCAACAGCACCTGAGTTCCTGTTTACTAAAAATATCTTGCCCTGGAACTGGGCACAGGCCAGGCTGCCTGTGTGAGTGCGGCTCCGCTCACCTACCGCTGGTCTGCAGGCTGCCCATGTCAGTGCGGCTCCGCTCACCCACCGCTGGTCTGTAGGCTGCCCATGTCAGTGCGGCTCCGCTCACCCGCCGCTGGTCTGCAGGCTGCCCGTGTGAGTGCGGCTCCGCTCACCCACCGCTGGTCTGCAGGCTGCCCGTGTCAGTGCGGCTCCGCTCACCCACCGCTGGTCCACAGCCCACACCAGGGCCTGGTCTTTCTCTGCAAGCAGGCAGCTGGCAGACACAGGTGGTGACCTGGAGTCAAGCAGGTGCCTTCTTTCAGGCCAATCTTCCATACCTGCCGAGAAAAACCACAAAAGACCTCCAAACTGCTTGAGTTAAAGTCTCCATTTATTTTTTTTACAAAAATCCAATGTAAGACCATTGTGCTCATGACGAAAAGGGGTGGGGTGGATGGACGTGACACAGATTCCAAAGAGCTTCCCCTCCAAACTAGGAGCTCCCCGCTCTGTCCGGCACACCTCCCAGGAAGATCCCCTTCTCCCAGACAGGACCCCAGCAGGTGAGCCCTGGCCTGAGGCACAGTCCACACAGAGGAGCTTTGCCTGGAAGCGTCCTGTGGAGCCCTGGGGCAGCGTCACAGGACAGCCCAAACCAGTGAGCAAGCCAGCCACCTGGACAGCGAGGCAGTCCCGCACCCTGCGAGCCAGGACAGGATGGCCAGGGGTGCCCCATGGACAGCCAAGGAGACCCAGGGTCCGCGGCACTGCTTTTCTGCCTCACACAAGTCACAGGTCAGCGGCTTTCCTGTGGTGAGAAGCACCTGGCCAGTGATGCCACAGCCGCCTTGCCGCCTCTCACCGAGGAGGGCGTGCCCCTCAGCACCTGTCTGCAGTCCAAGCCTGTGTTCCTTTCAGGGCCAAAGAGGGCTGTTCCTGTGGGAGGTTCCGGCACCACAGCCCTCCCTATGGCACGTTTTGGTGACATGTCACTTCAGCCCACTCTGCCCTTCCTGGATCCACCAGTGACACTCGGGGATCCAACAACTGGCTCCACTAAAGGGACAGGGATCCAACAACTGGCCCCGACACACAGATGGCCCCGGCTCACTGAGTCCCACTGATGTCAGTATATGAGTTCCTCACATTAAAAGAAACCAGATAAAATAGCAGCCACAATAAAGCCCCACACACTACTCTCTTTGGCTCCCCGAGGGAAGGCTACTGCCGAAGGAATCGAGTCAGGAGTCCGGGAAAGGGCAACTAGAAAGTTCCGAGGAGGGCGCCTAGCCCCCACTGCTGGGCTGCTGGGAACAAAACCACACTTCCTAGGTGGCTGCCTCAGCAGGGGAGCTACAGACTGAGGCCGGGGGAACCTCAGGAAACACAGTCCTGGGAGCAGCCGGGTCCTGCTTGCCAATGGGGAGAGTTCCCTTAAGCCGTGCTAGAGCCGTACAGGTGGGTGGGAGCTACACAAGAGAACCCAGCTTCAAAGCAGTGCTTGAAGAGGCCCCATGTAGTACAGGCAGGTCAGAGGAGAATGGATCCCGAGAAACAGAAGCACAGGATGCCAAGGTCAGGGAAGACGGGACTGGCTTAAGGCATGTGCATGACCAGGACAGACCTGAGCTTTTGTTCAGTTGCTAGAAACCTTCAGAGTCAACTCCACTTCCAGAAAGCAGGGCTCAAGAAACAGAAGTCATGGGCTAATCCCTGACAAATGCCACTAACACCCTCGTAAGTTTCCCTACTGCCACCAACGCCCCCAAAATTAGCTTATTTCCGTTTCAGCCCAGGGAATGGAATTCCAGAGAGCGGAAAGTGGTAACATGGGCTGGAATGCCTGTTCGACTCCAAGGCTGCATGTGAGCTTCCGCAGCAAATCACGGCCTCCCACTGTTCCAGCACATACCAAACCTTAGCAGGTCCTACAGCCACACTGGCGTTAGGGGTCCAAAAACCACTGGTAACACAGGATGGGGCTCCAGACAGAGGCAGGGGGAAGGTGAATTTCACCAAGGAATTATCCCAAGGCAGGCGCCTTGCTGTAAGACTTCCCGGCCAGCCGGGCGGGGTCCTCGAAGGACACTGGCTTGCTCTACACCAGGGAGAGGAGGCTGACCTGCAAGCCACTCAGACCACAGCGACGTGCACCCTGCTCATTTCCTGTCCAAAATGAGAGACAGCACTTCAGTAAAGCCTGAGGCCCACAGCACATGTCTTTCAACAGAAGAGCAGGATAAAAATAGCCATCTGGGAGAGCCGTCCTCAGGCCCTATTCCTTTCTCACTCTTTGCTTCCTCATTCTTCTCTCAAACAAAGGAGAAATGGGAGATCAGGGATAAGTACTGGGGCAAGCCTGGCCTAAAGATAAATCCTCAAAACCACTGGCCCCAGCAGCAGGAGGCTGAGAACCCCGCCAGGGTCAGGTGCTCCCTGGGATTCCCTGGGAGGGGAATGTGGCGTTACAGGGTTGCTGACTGGCAGCGGAAAGGCAAGGGAACAGACCCACAGATCTTATCTCGCCCAGGCCTGTAAGAGGGCCAAGTTCATCCCTTTCTTGTTTCTGCACACAGAGGGCCCTGGGGAGGATGGAAGATGATCGCTGAGGGTAAGCCAGGGACACAAGGCCAGGACCCATCTCCACCAGAATACAGAACAAAGGAGCCTGCGGGGTCCCTCCCTTAGAGAAGCAAAACTCAAACTCCCCCAGCCAAAAATATATATATGTATGTGATTGTGTGTGCATATATATACACACACACATATATATATAAATAAGCCTCGAATGGCAAATCTGAAACTTTTTCTTTTTAAATAATCATAATAGTTGTTATTGAATTTAAAAACCACAAACCAGCTGTCCTGGGCATATGAACTGTGTGAGTGACTCTGCAGAGTCCCCACAGTCCTCAGTGTAAGCTATCAGTCAGTGCCCTGTGTGGGGAGCCCCGGGGCCTCCGCCCAGGGCTCCAGGCCCAGTGTGGTTGACTTCAAAATAAAGGCAGCGGTTTCCTTCCACTCTTCCTGCTGCCCCTCCCAGCGGAGGGTCTGGGTCACCCACCCAGCAGATGGCCCCAATGTCCTGCAAGGCCTAGGAACCTCGGGTGCCATCTCCCTCCCTCTGCCCATCCTATTCCCCAGACTTTGCGTTGCCCCTAGATGAACTTGAAGCACTTGGTCTTGTCATGGGGCAGGCGCGTCTTGAAGAGCACAGAGTCCACCCTGAACTGCGTGTACAGGAGGGGCATGTAGCCGTACACCTTTACAAAGAAGTTGATGCACTTGTGCCGCTCATGGAAGTGGGAGTCATCATGTGACAGGGCCTGAGGGCATCCTGGGCATCGGAAGGTCCACCGTGAGGTCACCTGGAAACAGGAGAGAGAGACAGAGTGGGAATTCTGGCTAATGCCAACAGAAACCTTGCAGCAGAGCCGATCCCACGCCCCCATGGCCATGGTGAAGACGCCGATCCCTGCAGAGATGTTGGCAGGAGCCAGAGCCCTGGCGCAGGCCTCCTGCCTACCAGGTGTATCCAGAACATCATCAGGTTTTCTGCTGGGACGGCCTACATGTCACAGATGCCAAAAGCCTTAACGTGTATAGTGTCAGCTGTCTCAGTAATTCTACTCCTAGTGTCTACTTGGTTGCACAGACACAGGCAGGTACCAAGTTGTTCCTTTCATCAATGTTTTGAAACAAAATACTGAAGACTACCTGAAGAGGGGCTAGTCAAATGATTCTTGAATACTGTCCATAAAAAAGATACTTAACTCCATTTAAAGCCATGGGAAAGTGGTCATACTATAGTCAAATTAGTATTCATTAGAAAACTTCTAACTAGAAAAGTACGAAGAGGGACAGCTTCATTACAATGTGGCAGGCCAAACAGCATAAAAACTCAGTACAGAACACCTGAATGTGCAAGATGAAATACAGAAACCATCTCTTTAAATACAGGGCTGAGCCTGTAATAAGAAATGAAATCATCTGGTGATTAACCCCAGCACTTTGGGATGACACGGCAGGAAGATCAAAACCAGCCTGCTCACATTTTTATCTTTTTTGGAAATGAGGTTTTGCATTGTTGCATCTCCACAAAAGATTAAATGTTAGCAGGGCGTGGTTGCATGCCAGCTATTTAGTGCAGTCCCAGTTACTTGGGAAGCTGAGACAAGAGGTTGCTTGAGCCCAGGAGTTTGAGGCTACAGGGAGCTCTGATGGTACCACTGCACTCCAGCCTGGGTGATAGTGAGACCCTGCCACTCACTCATATACATGCATGCATGAATGAACAATGAATAATGAAATGAATGAATGAAATCCTCAGAGGCCAAACAATGAAAGAGCAAATACTGTGAGGTAGCCATGAACTTGGTTTTAGATGGGTTGGGGGAAGTGACACCTCCAACGCAGGCTTGTGGCCTTTGGAAACACTGGCTTCCATGGAAGGGAGCATGGAAAGGAAGAAGCCCCACCAAGAAAGATGGGAAAGAAATTTCTTTAAATTTATCTTCTACTTCCTTAATTTTCTTTTCACCTAAGTCTGATCTTTTATCCCATTTCACAGAGATTTTAATAACCATGATTTTCATTTTCAGTAGTTCCATTCAGGGCTTTCCAATCTCTGTTCTTTCTGGAGTGATTTGTTGCTCTTTTACGTTTTCATGTTAGTCGTTTTCAGCATACTTGTTGTATAGTCCATTTAACGGCTGGCTTCCTTATTTGGAATCCCTGGAGAACTATAACCTGTTTGTTGTATGTGTTCACTGTTGCTCATCATCAGCTGTTTCCTTGGTGGCTGACTAGCAACTTTATATTTCAAGCTCATCTTCAATGAGGCTTTACCTATGAGTGTCTTATATGGCCTGAAGTGAAGAAATTTCTTTTTCTTCAGTGGAAACTTCCCCTGCTGAGAAAAATTTCTCCTTATAACAGAGTTTTGGTTTTATTCTGTGAGACAGTCCAAGGGTATCATTGACTGGGTCTAGTTTTCTTTTTTTTCCCTCTGGGGACTCCCGATTTTGCTTAGGCTGGCCTCAAACTCCTGGCCTCAAGAAATTCTCCTGCCTCAGCCTCCCAACGTGCTGGGATTACAGACTTGAGCTACCTCATGTGGCTCTGGGTCTAGTTTTCATATAGAATAAGTCCTTAAACCCATGGAAGCTCAAAAGACTATTAAACATTCTCAACCTACACTTTCCCCCCAAAACCTGTCAGAGTCTAAGTTAAAATAAACAAGGTGCACGTCATCTCCCTGAGGCAACACGCAGATCTCCATTCTAATTCTCTGCCTTCTTCACTGCTTCCAATGAGTGATAAAACCCAAGCCCCTAGACAACTAAGGTGAGAGCAGCCCCACATGGGGGCCTCCGTGATGCCGCCACACTTGCGACCTTGAGTTCTATTCCTCCTATCTGCTTCCTTTCTGGCAATTCTCTTACTTTTTTATTAGCTCAACTATACACTGAAAATAGAACTTTGTTACTTATAGTGATCAGGTTTTTAAATTACCGAGTTCACTATATTACAAAAACCAGAAAATTTACTATCAAGTTTTTAAAAAGCAGACTGCAGAACAAGTATATAAATTTAAAATATAAAAATAAGGCCAGTTGTGGTGGCTCCCACTTGTAATCCCAGCACTTTGGGAGGCCAAGGTGGGTGAATCACTTGAGCTCAGGAGTTCGAGACCAGTCTGGCCAACATGGCAAGACCACGTTTCTACTAAAAATATAAAAACAATCAGCTGGGCATGGTGGCATATGCCTGTAATCCTAGCTACTCTGGAGGCTAATGCAGGAGAATCACTTGAACCCAGGAGGCAGAGGTTGTAGTGAGCCAAGACCATGCCACTGCATTGCAGCCTGGATGACAAATCAAGACTACATCTCAAAAAAGAAAAAAGAAACCATATATATATACACACACACACACGTATGTGTGTGCATATATGTGTGTCTATGTGTGTATATATATGTATATGTATAAATAAGTAAGTCACAATAGACAGGATACCAGAGAACCAAAAGAAATAAGCCAAAGGTTTTAGTACTTTTGAATTCTTTCTCCATGTCTGTCTTTTCCCAAATAATTTTTAAATTGTTATTTCTATTATAAATTGAAGGGAAAATTTTTAATTGAAAGACACATCCCATGACTTATAGCAGAAGAATAATCACTGTGTACAGCCAATATTCACCGTCAGAGCCCAGGTCCCAGAGTTTAAACCGGGAGGAGACAAAGGCCAGCAATGGAAGGGTGGCTCACCTCAGAACCGAGTGTCTGGGCAGTCATGACCTCCGCAGGTCCCCTCCGGGGACCCACCTGTCTCCTCGCTTCTCCCTTCACTCACTGGCTGCTCTCTTACAGCCTTTCAGGGTCACGTCAACACTGAGTTACTACTCTTCCCACAGTTCCCACTGGAACAGGAAATGGAGGTCACGAATCTTGGGAAGGACGTTCTCAAACAGCATCTATGTCCAGTATTCCATCGGGCTCTTGCTGGACCTAAAAACCCTTCTCATGCCAGACACCAGAATCCAACCCCAGGAGAAACGCCCTCTAACCTGCTGCACGTGATTCCATGCAACACAAAAAGTGACTTGATAACTGTTGTTTTCAAGGAAGCAGAGGCTTCCAAATGTTTTAAATTATGTAATCCATCAGTAAAAAAACGACTACATCCCCAATATATATATTCTCAAAACTTTCTGGGTGACTTTTTAATCTCTTATTCTGAATGAAGCCTATTTACATTCTGTGTTCTCCTCCTTGCAAAGGTAGCACATTATTCAAAGTAATAATATGACATTAACTCCCCATTCTTTAGTCAGCATGGTTAAGAGATTAACATTATAGAAAGACTACCAATCATGCAAAGCAGTCAAACATCCCAAATTCAAACAAGGAATAGTCTGACAGTAAAAACTTGAGGTACTGAAAGCAAAACAAAAAAATTATTTTTGAACACAAAAGAGGACATATGCCTGATACCATTACAATTAGGTAAATAAAATATTTAATTCAAACTGGTTCTATATCATGAAGTAAATAATTAGATTCATAAGTTGACGGAATTAACTAAGACTTTGAAAACACTCTTAATTTCAGCCCTTGAATTTGAAAAGTCATCCCGGTCTTGAATTCTTCATACATTCCTGAAAGATCAAGAAAATTCAGCCGGTCGCAGTGGCTCAAGCCTGTAATCCCAGCACTGTGGGAGGCCGAGGCGGGTGGATCACGAGGTCAAGAGATCAAGACCATCCTGGTCAACACGGTGAAACCCCGTCTCTACTAAAAATACAAAAAATTAGCTGGGCATGGTAGCGCGTGCCTGTAATCCCACCTACTCAGGAGGCTGAGGCAGGAGAATTGCCTGAACCCAGGAGGCACAGGTTACAGTGAGCCGAGATCGCGCCATTGCACTCCAGTCTGGGTAACAAGAGCGAAACTCCGTCCCAAAAAAAAAAAGAAAATTCAGAGAGAATACTCAGTTTTGAAGTTTTCACTTGCTAAGAATCTTGTCCAGATTACTTCCACGTGCACTGAAGAGATAGCTTAGCTAAAGAAACACTGGCCCAACAACACAGTAGACAAACACATTTCAACAAAGATGAAAAATTCCCCATGTCTGTGCCTCCTCAGGTAACCGATGCTATTATTAGGTACCTAACCACTCAGATATTGAAATTTTCACTTCTGGTCTACTGGGGAGGCATAAACTGATGCATACATCTTGAATCAAGTCCAGTCTCTGGCTATATAAGAAAGGATATATAAGGAATAGAAAATTGCACTCATCATTAATTGCTTTCTCAAAACTTTGCCTCTCTACCTCAAAGTCTACAAAGTCTTTTCACTGTTTAATATGAGACCTACCGGCCGGACGCGGTGGCTCACGCCTAGAATCCCAGCACTTTGGGAGGCTGAGGCAGGTAGATCACGAGGTCAAGAGACCAAGATCATCCAGGTCAACATGGTGAAACCCTGTCTCTACTAAAAATACAAAAATTAGCTGGGCATGGTGGCGCACACTTGTAGTCCCAGCTACTCGGGAAGCTGAGGCAGGAGAATTGCTTGAACCCAGGAGGCGGAGGTTGCGGTGAGCCGAGATCACGCCACTGCACTCCAGCGTGGGTAACAAGAGCGAAACTCCGTCTCAAAAAAAAAAAAAGAGACCGACCTACCACTCTACCTGGAAAACATACTATTCTTATATATATACTTGTGACTATTATTTTTCACAGTTAAAAAAAAATCAATACATTATTTTGCTAATTTTTTTTCTCTTGTGAGGCTTTAACAGAAGTCTCGGCAATAGAAGGAAATGTTCTGGGACAATCAGGAGTAATGTTCTGCCCAGGAGCCACCGTTGGCCTCCAAATGCATTTTCCATGCTTTGCTGCATGGAACCAGCATCCTCTGGTGACCACTCTGCTTAGCACTAAAGATACAACTTCCTTTTCACACGCTGCCCAAGATGGAGTGCAGTGGCTGTTCACAGACACGCCCATAACACATTCAGCCTAGAACTCCTGGATTCAAGTAATCCTCCTGCCTCAAACTCCTGAGTAGCTGAGACTACAGGTGTGTGCCACTACACCCCACTTCTAAAGATACGATTTGACTATTAGTACATGGTGGTGGGTACTTAATCCAGAACACAATTATTATCATCATTACTATTTTTTTTTTTTTTTTTGAGACAGAGTCTCACTCAGTCGCCCGGGCTGGAATGCAGTGGCACTATCTCAGCTCACTGCAAGCTCCGCCTCCTGGGTTCAAGCAATTCTCATGCCTCAGTTTCCAGAGTAGCTAGTACTACAGGCACATGCCACCACGCCCAGCTAATTTTTTGTATTTTCAGTAGAGATAGGGTGTCACCATGTTAGTCAGGATGGTCTAGATCTCCTGACTTCATGATCCACCTGCCTCAGCCTCCCAAAGTGCTGGGATTATAGGCATGAGCCATGGCACCTGGACTAATTTGTATATTTTTTAGTAGAGTCACGGTTTCACAGTGTTAGCCAGTATCGTCTCAAACACCTAACCTCAAGTGATCTGCCCTCCTCGGCCTCCAAAATGCTGGGATTACAGCAGTGAGCCACCGTCCTGGCCGAACACAATTATTATTTATTCATGGCAATGACATCCATGAAAGTCAACTTATTTCATAAAATTAAGTAATGTGCTTTTATGATAATCACAAAAAGAAGATCTCATTAGTTTGCTGACCCTTCTAAGGACATCCGGTATAAATCTATGAAACAAACACAGACAAAACACAGTCACAAATATTCATTTGAAGTTACAGATTCTGTAGCATTACTGGTTCTCATAACGTCTCCTTCTGTAAGGACTGAGCTATGCTGACCCTTACCAGCATGCTCTAACTTGCTGACAGAGCCCCCATGATGACAGGAAGGGGGTGGAACCAGGCTTTCTGTGCACTGAGTGTACTTGTTAATTCCTCCAAGAACAAAAAAGAACAAGAATGTCTAGACTTCTGAGGGTATTTTTGGCTCTGAGTAAATAATTTATGTAGTACTTATGCGCCGGGCACTATTCTTTGAGCTTTATATATATTAACTCAGAAATTCTTAAGGTTTTTGTTTGATGGATATCCCCTGTGCCTCTGGCTTGGCAATCGGGTCACGGCTGTGGACTCCTCAAAATAACGTTTTTAGATATATAAACTGCAATACACAGGATGACAATGCAAACGAGTTACACTAAACACAGTGATATACATGCTCTTTTATAATGCATTAAATAACAAGATCTAAAGGAAGCGTAATAATGGCCGTGAATTCAAAGCAGTAACAAACAGAAACAATATTTTTGCAGATACTGCAACATGTGATAAGAAGATATCTATGATTTCTACTGGTAACAAATCAGTTAACTACAAATACTCTTATGAATTGTATAGCCTGTTTCAAAATTGAAGAAAATGCTAAACTCCAGTAAGAGATTAATAAAAATTATGATGCAACATCTTTCCAAACCTTCTGGTTTCTCTCCATTGGCCTTTGGAATGAAGGGCCCCTGTCCTAACATCTCACGAAGCCCACGGACAATCCTTTCATGAGGTAGGACAAATGAGGACTGAGGTCCAGTGCAATTATATGTCACGCGACTGCAAAGCAAGTGAATTAAACATGCGTGTATCTGCAGCCCCACCAGCAGCGGGACCTCACCTTGATGGGGGGCTTCCGAGTGATGTGGGAGACAAGAAAGTTCATGGCAATGTCCTCACAGTTGATGTATTCATCCACCATGTCCCGGATGGCCTGGGGCATCACGTAAGAATACAGGTAGGCGTAATACTGTCGGGAAGAAAAAGAACCACATGCTCTGTTAGAGGACACAGGCTGTTGGCTTTCAGACAAAACACGCATGACTAGAGGGGCTGTTTGGGTGTGGTAGTAACTGGGAGGTATTACTGGCACTTAGGGACTCGGGCTGGGGGGTGCCAGACATCCTGACGGGCAGATCTTCTGCAGTGAGGAATTTATCCCATTCAAATGCCATCATCACCCCCTTCAGTAACAGAACATCATGTCATCTCCTTGGTACCGCAGCGATTTTGAAATCAATATAAAGATTTGTCAAACTAGGTCAGACGCTGGTTCAGTTGAACACTATTTTATCTCTAACAATGGCAAAAGGAAAAAAAAGAGTAAGTGACGGGGAAAAGCCTGGTTATTTTCTCAGACCTCAATAAATCACAGAACCATGAAGCACAACATCCCTCGTGGCCTTCCACAGAGATTCTTGAGTCTGGTCACTTCTCACTATTGGCCCTGGCTATTCACTGCTCCCAACCCCGCCTTCATCTCTTGCCTGGATTGCCCGCACTGGCCCCTAAATACCCTCCCTGCTGCCAGATACTCTTCCCCATGTGCTAGTCCCAGCACAGCAGGTGACTGTGTTAACACTCAAGCCAACTGAACATGTCACCGCTTTGCTTTAAAGCCTCCAAGCCTTCCCCTCTCAGTTAGAATAAAAGGCAAAGTTCTTTTGCAAGCACTTTTTCACAAAAAAAAAAAAAAAAAAAAAAAGAAAGAAAATTTTTAAAATGGCAAAGTTTTCAGACTGTTCTACAGGTCCACAGAGGGAAGAGTTGGGGCCACTGACACCTGCTCATGAATGTCAATTGCTACATTTTTAGAATGTTGTGAGCTTGTTGTTAAACACAGCCATTATTAAAGATGTAATTATATAAACTTCAAATTAAACAAATTAAAATTACACTACAAATCCATGCAATGAATACCTTAAATTCATTACTTCCTAATTTATTATATCTTGAGGTTACTTATATCTACTGTTGATGTTGAAAATACTACATAATGGGCCGGGCGCGGTGGCTCAAGCCTGTAATCCCAGCACTTTGGGAGGCCGAGGCGGGTGGATCACGAGGTCAGGAAATCGAGACCATCCTGGTCAACATGGTGAAACCCCGTCTCTACTAAAAAATAAAAAATAAATAAAAAAAAATAAAAATCAGCTGGGCATCGTGGCACGTGCCTGTAATCCCAGCTACTGAGGAGGTTGAGGCAGGAGAATTGCCTGAACCCAGGAGGCGGAGGTTGCGGTGAGCCGAGATCGCGCCATTGCACTCCAGCCTGGGTAACAAGAGTGAAACTCCGTCTCAAAAAAAAAAAAAAAAAAAAAAGAAAATACTACATAATGGTGTACAACTGTACATCTCTTCCCAAATCCATGTTCAGTGGCTCATGCTAAGTTCAAATCAGCCAAGGTAAGAATATTTATACCACAGAAATCAGCAAATACTACAAGACAGGGCACACGTTAACTGCTACATGTTGCACTTTGCTGTAATGAACAGATGAATAGGTGATGCTCCCAGTTAAACCAGTGCACTATTAGCATACTTCATTACCTACAGTATAATCTGTTTAGGGAAATAATGATCATAAAATGTTTTTGTGACACAGAATAAACGTGCTTTCTTAAGAGTTGGTAAACTTAAAAAATGTATTGTACTTTTTATTCTTTTAACAAAAAGGTGATCCAGGCTGGGCATGGTGGTTCATGCCTGTAATTCCAACTACCAAAAAACTAAAAAAAAAAGTACTAAAAAAAAAAAAAATTAGCTGGGCATGGTGGTAGGTACCTGTAGTCCCAGCTACTTGGGAGGCTAAAGCAGGAGAATCGCTTGAACCCAGGAGGCGGAGGTTGTAGTGAAACAAGACTGTGCCACTGCGTTCCTGCCTGGGTGACAGAGCGAGACTCCATCTCAAAAAAAAAAAAAAAAAAGTTTAATTTGGAAACAGACCTGACTTGCTGTAACTCACTATAACTTGCTATAACTTTACCAATCATGGTAAAACCTTGATTGGTATCCAATCAAGGTTTTCAAAAATAATAATATTCAATTATACCACTTTAACTAAAAATTAAGATCTTGACCAATATGGTGAAACCCCATCTCTACTAAAATACAAAAATTAGCTGGATAAGGTGGCACATGTCTGCAATCCTAGCTAATCGGGAGGCTGAGGCAGGAGAATCACTTGAACCTGGGAGGCAGAGGTTGCAGTGAGCCAAGATCGCACCACTGCATACCAGCCTGGGCAACAGAGCGAGACTCCATCTCAAAAAAAAAAGAAATGAGTGTAAGAAAAACAAGGAGCCACAGGCAGGTGAGCTCACACCCGCCCCATTATAGGCCCCATCGACAGGAACAAACACCACGCAGCCCAGCCAGGCCTCACAGGGCCTGATCTTCATTTGTATTGCAGCTCAAATCTTTCTGTGAAATCTTCTGATTTTTAAAAGTTGTCAGTGTATGGGACAATGCTGGAGGGCCCAAAAATCTCTCTGTGAGTCAACTGAGACTTGGAGGCTGCTAGTCCGTAATCTTCTTTCTAGATTTTCACACAGGAAAAATACTAACTTTCATTAGGTAAATGATTTCTTGAAAGGAGAGGTATCTGACCATTTGTGTTTTTAAACAGTCTGAATCTGAGAAGGCAGACTTTTCAGAATTTAAGTACATCCTCAGGATATGAGGATAGACACTGCTAAGATCAGTGGCTCCTTCTGAGCTGAGCAAGTGTGCAGATGTTGGCCAGTTGCTAACACCCTATTCCTCTCGCCCTAATTGCAATCCCCAGCCCAACCAAGGCTCACCCAAGGAAGGAAGTCCTGAGGTGACGTGCAAGAATGGGATGATCAACTTCACACATTAAGTTTTTAAAATAAAAAGAATAGCTGAAAGTTTAATGACTGCTTAGATGGGCTCGAAATGTCCCTGTAGGTTAGGCATGGTGCCTCATGTCTGTAATCCCAACATTATAAGAGGCTAGAGCGGGGTAGATCACTTGAGCCCAGGAGTTCGAGACCAGCCTGAGCAACATGGTAAAACCACAACACTACAAAAAATACCAAAAAAAAAAAAAAAAAAAAAAAAAAAAAGCCAGGTGTGGTGATGCATTCCTGTAGTCCCAAATACCCTGGAGGCTGACTCAGGAGCATCACCTGGGTGAGGCTGAGGCTGCAATGAGCCAGGATCTCACCATTACATTCCAGCCTGGACGACAGAGACCCTGTCTTAAAAAATAAAACAAGTCCCTATAAAAATGAATGTTATTGTTCTATTTGAGGTGACTGGCAAGATGCCACCATCTGAGATGTGAGATAGGTACCGGAGAAAAGACTTCAAGGAGCTGGGGAGAGATGGTGATCTTTTGTGGGAAAAGTTGGTATGAAGTGCTGAGGGACAAATGAGAGAGGTCCCGTAAACAGTGAAAATACACAAATGCAGACCTCAGCGAGAAAGGCCACGGCTGGAAGAAGATGAGGAAGTCACCAGTCTGCAGATGCTAAGAAAAACCTCGAAACCTTGAGTGTGTGAGAGAACCCCAAGGGAAAAGAAGAACAACAACAGAGGCTAGACCCCGGGACATGACACCTTCCAGGCAGAGAGAGTGTGGTGGGAGGGTCTTCTGTGAGGACAGTGAAGGCGCCAGAACCACAGAGGGCGTGGACGCAGACAAAGAGGTGGCGGCAGGTGCCACCGTCTTTGGTGACTGTCAGGGCACAATGAAAAGGCTAGTCGATAGCAGCAGGACAGATGACAGGAGTTGCAAGTGAGACTTTATGTGACAGTGGGAGGGAAGTGTCATTGGTAAGCAATGAAAATGTTCCCTACGCCTGCCCTGTGCTGAAGCACAGATGTGGGGATATGAGTGCCTCAAAGTATACAGGAAAAGGCTAAAGGGAGCACTGTCCTCAGGGAAGACCCAGCGGACAGAAGAGGTGCTCTGTGAGGTGGGCAGTGGGGGTAATGCCAGCGTAGTCTTAGAACAGGGGCTCCTCAGGGCCTGAGTAGGATTTTAGGAGGGAGGTAGAGTGTGGCACCCACGGACACAGAAGCCACATACAGCATTGTAAACTTTCTAGAAGCCACAATAACCACATCATTAAACAGTAAAAAGAGACAGTAAAATGGAGTAATTTTAACCCAGGATATCCAAACTAACTGCATTTCCACATGCAATCAATATAAACAGTTACTGAGCTGTCCGACACCCTCTGTTACAAGTTTCTGAAGCTGTTGTGCACTTTACACTGAACAGCACATCTCCATTCTGACCAGTCACACAGCAGTCACACATGGTCAGGGGCCACTTTACAGAATGGAAGAGGTAGACAGGGAAGATGGGCCAGGAGCAAAAAACACAGAACAGTAGAGGAAGAAAGACTGCAGGGTCGTAAGCTTCGGATATTCAGCGAAAATCAGATTATGAAGCACAGTGAAAGTAATGAGCACAGAAGCATCACAAAGAACCGGCAGAGCCACACAGAGGCTCGTTGTGGGGCCTGAGACAGGCGTGGTACATCTAAGTCAGAAAAGTGCCCAGGTCATTTTCTGACGGCTGGGCCACATCTGGACTGGCAGTGTTAAAACTGTAAGGTATTTGAGGGGTCTTTTAGCCCAGGGTCCTCAGCTTTACAGAGGGAGAGCCAACGCCCAGAAAAATAAAGTAGTTTCCAAATGGCCAACGTGCTGCTGTACAGGCAGCCCTCTCATCCTGACTTTTTATCCCAGAGTTGTTCTAAGCATCTTGATCACTGTCTCTAAAAATGGAAACAACTGACATCTAGCACAGAAGAGACACAGAAAAAGCGTTAGCAGAGCTAAGCTGAGGGCAGCATTCCACTATCACACAAAGGCGAAACTCTTACCAAGTCGATGCCATTCTGACCAGCTTTTTCTTACCTTGTGAAAGAAGGCAGCACCTGTCAGCACCATGGACAGCTCACAGGAGTAGTTGGAGTTGTAGAGCCAGGACTGATGGGGGATGTCCCATGCGTGGTAACGGCCAGGGAAGCCCACGATGCGGTCCCGAGCTTCTCTCCACACCCTCAAAAAACACAAGTGCATATGCAGACCTGAGTACAGAGCTTCTAGGGTCATCAGAAGTGTTCACAATTATTGCCTCTACCTTACAAGCTCTGGCTCCTAGGCTTTTACTTCTTTTATCCTTTCAAAATAAAACAAAATAAATAACAAGCCAAACAGGATAAAAGCAAATAAGGTAACATATTCAGCTTCCTTAATAAGCACCTGCGCATTGTCCCTCTAGCAGTCAGCATCCTCCAGCCCTTCCAGAAAGAATAAGCCCTAACTTGGGAAGGGCATCTCCAGAACAGGGTATGCACAATAATCTACTAAGGGGGTTCCCAGAATGGGGTATCCCCAATAATCTACTAAGAGGCAGAAAGATGATATCAATTTCAATTCATTTTTTAGTTTATTTAATTTCCAAGAAAGGGCTGGGCGAAGTGGTTCATGCCTGTAACCTCATCACTTTGGGAGGCTGACGAAGGATTGCTGGAGTTGGTGACCAGCCAGAGCAACATAGCAAGATCCTGTCTCTAAAAAAAAAAATTTTTTTTGTAATTAGCTGGGCATGGTGGAGCACACCTGAACTACTAGCTACTTGAGAGGCTGAGGTGGAAGGACTGCCTAAGCCTAGGAGTTCAAGGCTGCAGTGAGCTATGACTGCACCACTGCACTCAGCCTGAGTAACAGAGCAAGACCTGGCTCTAAAAATGAATGAATGAACAAACAAACATTTTCTAAGAAAGGCTTTGTTTTCTTTTTTCTTTCTTTTTCTTTTTTTTTTTTTTTTTTTTTTGAGATGCAGTCTCACTCTGTGACCAGGCTGGAGTGCAGTGATGCGATCTCAGCTCACTGCAACCTCTGCCTCCCGGGTTCAAGTGATTCTCCTGCCTCAGCCTCCTGAGTAGCTGGGCTGGGACTACAGTTACGCACCACCATGTCCAACTAATTTTTCTATTTTTAGTAGAGATGGGGTTTTACCATGTTGTCCAGAATGGTCTCAATCTCCTGACCTCTGATCCACTTGCCTCAGCCTCCTAAAGTGCTGGGATGACAGGCGTGAGCCACTGTGCCTGGCCAAAAGGCTTTGTTTTCAATGAGCGTGACGTATTAGTTCAGTAGGACATGTATGTAATTTACATATATTGCACACTTCTACTGAGAGGGTACATAATAAAAAGGTTTAGAGACCACTGGTTTAACCACAGACTACTGAACTGCGCCACTCCTAATTCAAAACAAGCAGGGCTGAGGGAGAAACGTGTATCATGAGATGTGATCTACAGAACCACAGAACTGAAAGGTTTCATTAAATGGAAGAAATAAATGGAGAATTCAATATGTTTCAGTAGAAACTTTTATATCATCTCCAAATTTATAGGTAAAGTAGAACAAATAAAATTGGTCCCCAGTTTCCCAGGATAAACTGGAGAACGGAAAGCACTTAAGTTCCACAGAACCCGACAGGCCTGCAGAAGGGCTTCCAGGGATTTAAACTGCCTGCAAACGCCCTCATCACTTACATGCAACTTCATTTCCTAAGACACAGAAGATTTCATTTCAAGAGTTCCTCTCCTAGTAAGTCTGAAAGCATCAAATCTAATCCAACAGAGGAGGAATCCAACTTCTATTGCAACGTAATAGCCTTCTAGGTGGGCTTTTTTTTAGACAAATGATTTTAATTGTGGCGAAATAAACATAAAATGTACCATCTTAATCATTTTCAAATGTACAGTTCAGTGGCATCATGCACATTCACAGTGCTGTGCAACCATCACCCCCATCCATCTCCAGAACTCTTTCATCTTCCCAAATGGAAACTCTGTCCCCATTAAACACTGATCCCTACTCCCACCTTCCCCAGCCCAGCAGCCCCTATTCCACTCTCCGTGTATATGAATGACTACCTAGGGACCTCACATAATGGAACCACAGTATTTCTCCCTCTATGTTGTTTGCACTTCTGTTGTAAATAATGCTGCTCTGGCCATTCGTGTATTCCCTTCTGTATGGATACATGCTCTTAAGTCTATTGGTATACCTTTTCTATCTGTCCCTTACGATTCTATCTGCCTCTTTCTTGGCTACGTAAGTTGAAATGAGTCAAGATCTATCTTTGCCAGAGGAAAGAATTCTCAGACTTACCCTTTCCTTTGAACTTAGGTCTGTTTCATTCCCATTAAGGTGAAATAAGCAACTTGGGGAGATGAATAAGAAAAAGGTTTTAGATCAAAGGATGCCCAAACACATGAGAAAAGAGTCCAGGTGGGAAATGGTTAGGATGTACAGACAGCAATGATGATTCACCAGCTCCATTACCAGAGGCTAAATCTCAAACGCAAATGATGGTTAAGAGACACATTAAAAGGCCTCCCGTTATTCTCTCACCACCTGCAAATCTGTTGGAAAATAGAACAGGCAAGGTCAGAAGCCCCTAAATCAGGGGCTTAGAAGATAGCTAATGCCAAATATGCTAATAAGCTTCAAATTCCTCAAAGCTGGGCTCCTTATCGAAATCATTCTTGGATCTAAGGGTTGGCAGTTCTCCTGTCAACACCCCACGACTCTGCTCACCGCACAGTCCTTTAGCATGCTCCAAACCACATCACGCTGCAACAGAAACACCCCCTACCACCCACCCCCCACCACTACCACCTGCAGCAGCAAAGACCTCACCTGGAGCTACCGCATGACTTTCTTCCTTTCATAAAAACAAGTGGAGAGGGCCAGCTACTTATTATCATCAACAAAGAAATACACCTCGGTTCACCAGGATCTTACCCAATACTATACTGGGCAAGAGGTCAAAGGAAATGTGAGAGGCTGAGGAGGGTAAGAACAGATGGTCTAATTTGTCAGAAATGTGTCAAATCATTCTTTATAGATGGATTTAAGACAGATGAGCAATAAAGCTGCTGTTCCTTTTATTGGAGCATCTGCTCTTACAAGCCTAAGCCAAAGGCAGGGCCAGAACCATGTAGGTCAGGTTAGGCCTTCAGTGAACAGAATGGAAGCACAGAGAAAGAACTCTCTATCCTGGACTCACACTTAATTTAACAAGACCTCCAAAGAAGCCTACTCCAGTGGTTTTGTTTTTGTTTTGTTTTGAGCTCTGTCACTTAGGCTAGACTGCAGTGGCATGATCTTGGCTCACTGCAATCTCCACCTCCCGGGTTCAAGCAATTCTCCTGTCTCAGCCTCCTGAGAAGCTGGGATTACAGGAGCACACCAACACGCCCAGCTACTTTTTAAATTTTTAGTAGAGACAGCGTTTCGCCATGTTGGCTAGGCTGGTCTCGAACTCCTCACCTCAGGTGATCCACTCGCTTCAGCCTCCCAAAGTGCTAGGATTACAGGCATGAACCACCACACCTGGCCTCCAGTGGTTTTCAAACGATATAAGAACTAATTTTTCCCCAAAATTATTATTATTATTATTATTTTTTTGAGACGGAGTTTCACTCATGTTACCCAGGCTGGAGTGCAATGGCGCGATCTCGGCTTACCGCAACCTCTGCCTCCTGGGTTCAGGCAATTCTTCTGCCCCAGCCTCCTGAGTAGCTGGGATTACAGGCACGCACCACCATGCCCAGCTAATTTTTTGTATTTTTAGTAGAGACGGGGTTTCACCATGTTGACCAGGATGGTCTTGATCTCTTGACCTCGTGATCCACCCGATTAATACTTTGGTAAAATACAACAAAAATGAACTGCATGATTTCTTAAATATGACACCTAAAGCACAAGCAACCAAAGAAAACAATTACAGTGAACTTCAAAACATGATCTCTGTGCTTCAAAGGACACCATCAAGAAAGTGAGAAGCTAACGCACAGAAGGGGAGAAAATATGTGCGACTCGTATCTCTGATGAGGAACTTGAATCTAGAATACATAAAGAACTCTTATACCGCGATAATAAAAAGACAATCCAAACAAACATGGGCAAAGAATGTGAAAAGCCATTTCTCCAAAGAAGATATACAAAGACGAAGTGGTCAATAAGCACATAAAAAGATGCTCCACGTCGTTAGAGAAATGCAAATCACAACTGTATGGCTGGGTGCTGTGGCTCAGGCCTATAATCCCACCACTTGGGAGGCTTGCTCGAGGCCAGGAGTTTGAGACCAGCTTGCACAACAAAGTGAGACCCCATCTCTATAAAAAAATTTAAAGATTAGCCAGGTGTGGTGATGTGAGCCTGTAGTCACAGCTACTCAGGAGGATCACTTGAGCCCAGGAGTTCAAGGTTACAGCATGCTAAGATTGCACCACTGCACTCCAGCCTCAGCAACAGTGTGAGATCCTGTCGCTATCAAACTATATATATATATATATATACACACACACACACACACATATATACACACATACACATATATATGCATATACATACACACATGAACATACATACATATATATATATATATATATAAAAAATGAGTTGTCACTTTACAATGACTCGGATGGTTATAGATTTTAAAAACGGAAAATAACAAATGTTGGAAAGTACGTGGAAAAACTAGAAGCTTCATACACTGCTGGTGAGAATGCAATATGGGGCTGCCACCATGCATAACAGTCTGGCAGGCTCAAAATGTTAAAGCAGCTATCATGCTCCAGCCACGTTACTCTTAGGTATACGCTCAAGACAAATGACCTGCTCGTACAAAAACTTGCACATGAAGGTTCACAGCATTATTCATAGTGGCCAAGAAATAGAAATGACCCAAATATCCATCAACAGACAATGAACGAAGAACTGGTACCTGGGTCAGGCTCCATGGCTCATGCCTGTAATCCCAGCACTTTGGGAGGCCGAGGCAGACAGACTGCCTGAGCACAGGAGCTCAAGACCAGCCTGGGCAACCCCATCTCTACTAAAATATAAAAAAAATAATTAGCTGGGCGTGGTGGTCCATGCCTGTAACCTCAGCTACTTGGAGGCTGAGGTGAGAGAATTGCTTGAACCCAGGAGGCAGAGGTTGCAATGAGCTAAGATCATAACACTGCACTGCAGCCCAGGCAACAGAGCAAGACTTCGTCTCAAAAAAAAAAAACAAAACTGGTACCTGCTATAAGATGAACTTTGAAAACATCGTGTTGAGTGAAAGAAGAGAGTCACAAAAGGCCATGCATGGTTTCTATTGATAGAAAAAGTCCAGAATAGGCAAATCTAGAGAGACACAAGGACAGAGTGGCTATCTAGGACTCAGAGGGGTTGGAGAAAAATCAGGAGTAGCTGTTAATAGGTACAGGGTTTCTTTCAGTAGTGATAAAGATTTCTAAAATTAACGATGGTGATGTTTAACACAACTCTGTGAATGTTCTAAAACCACTGAACTGTACATTAAATGAGTAAATTTTACGGTATATGAATTATATTGAAGAAATGTTGCCAAAAAAAGAACTGCAAGAAAAACGATCATATACTTGGATTTCACTTTGTCAAGTTTCTTTAAAAGTTTCTGAATGCTTACCATCAATTTTTGTACTTACCTCACCATAAACAAGCAACAAAACCGACATCACACTCCCTGATACACTTGGAGTGGCCTTCATCTACTCCACCCTCTTCCCTGCAATGACCCTCAAGTGGGATCCTTCAGCAGTTACTAAGACTCAAGAAGGCAGAAGGGTTGAAGGCCAGGTGAAGCTCTGGAGTGTGACAAACATGCCTTTGAACCTACAGCTCTGCCTGCCACTTTCTAGCTTCTACATGGTTCTGTTCCCTTGGATCTCAATTTACTCCTATAGGAAATGGAGACAGATACAATTTACTTCATCAAATTTTAGGAGGATTAATGAGGTAAGACAAAGTCCTCAGCTAGTCCCTGGCACACAGTATAGGTTCAACATATGTTCAGCAGCAGCATCATCATCATCATTACCACCACCTCCTTTTCTTCCTCCCCTTCTTTTTCCTTTTAAATCATTGCTTCCGACGCCTTCCTTCCGCCAAACCTTTTTGGGTCCAGGATGCTGGCACTTTTCCATTGCTCCAACACACAGCAGCAAGTTGCTTCTGCCTGCCTGGGAGTTATTTCCCATTCCTCTAACGACAAAACCCTATTTCCTTTAGAGAACTACCCAATGCCTCTACTCTCTGCCCATGTGGTTTGGGTTTAAGGATGATACACCTGTAGCACCAGGAGCAGGCAGGTAACCATGGTCTAGCCAATCAAAGAATTTCACCTCCCTGGCCACAGAGGAAAGGCCTGTGGGAGCGCAGATCAGAACCTAGAGATGAAGAGAGACAGACTCCTCCAGGGCCATCTACGAGCCTGCATCCAGCCACGTCTTACAACAGCCCTGACTACCTGTAAGGGTTTCTCAGTTACCATCAGCCAAGAAATTCATTTTGCTGCCTAATCTAGGTTTTCTGTCACTTGCGACCTGAAGTGTTTGCTTGGAAATTAGTCTCTCACCGAAAGCCAAACATGATTTCGTCATGGCGGAGGTGAGCATCATCATCGATGGACAGGATGGCCTCGGTCTCAATTTCGTTCCAGGGTAAGAATCGGTTGTTCAAACTGTTCTTCTCAGTGCGGACCACCTGTGACAAGGAAGGAAAAACATTAAAAATTAAAGATGCATTATGGAAGGCAAAACAAAACCTCTATTTAGGTCAAAGAAGACCATGGCTGGATTTACTGAATAATTGTGGATGATCTCCCCACTTGCAAAATCTAGCATAAACGTTTCAGGAATCAAAGCTGCCTTATACTTCAACAAATGTTTACGGATTTACCTTTTAAGCTTCATTCATTTGTTAGCTAATTTTCTTGTGAATCAAGTGAAAGCTGAGGATTATTTTATATATGTAATAAACACGACGTAGGGAAATTAAAAATAACTCTCCCAAGAGAACACAAGGTGGCAGAGTGGATCTGAGATTCCGATTCCTGGCTGTGGAATTCCCAGCATGTGGGTTAATTTTAAAACTGAACCCAGAAACCTCATGAGTCTGTCACTTCTGACTCCCAGTTCTAATGCCTTTTTGGGATATACACCCAAATAAAGAGCACAGCCCATTTTGGTCGAGATTAATTACTTCACCTATGCAATTCCTACCTACAACGCTGACTACGCATACACAAACTTTTTCTTTCTTTTCAAGGTGTCATGAACTCAGCACAACAGCTTCTACATCTTCAGCAAATCCCAATTCAAAAAACATCTAACCTAAGTGATTCAACATATACGCAAAGCAATATTTTCTTCAAAAAACAAAACTTGACGCGTCAAACGGTACAACTACATGACACAAAAATTGTTATTTAACCATCTTAATTTACCCACAATGTGGATGGGTAGCTGTGTTATTTACCTTGCCACCTAATGCTCACATAAACGATGATGACAGTCAGTACTTGGATGCCTCATTTTATTCTTATTTTTATCTAATTAGTCCAACCAATGGGGAACCATTATTTTGTTCTCAAAAGCCAAAAACAGCATCTCACGAAGAATAATCTTTTTAGAATGCCACGAAAGATCACCTTATTTCCAACAGACCATTTTACATGTACTGAGGACAACCTCTACCTGGTATGACAAATTAATTGCACCTGAGGGCTTAAATTTATGAACGGTTTCCAAGGGGCTCTGCGACCTACCAGTTTGTCTCTTCGGCTTCAAATACCTTCTCTTCCATCCTCCCCCTGGAGGCCAGCCAGCTCAGATGCCTCTTGCCACACCCTCCTTACCAGGAAAACCATTTATTCTATGTTCTTAATGCAGACTCCTCATACTTCAATTAATTCATTCTAGCACACTTAGAATCCAATTAATTCAGAGCTAGAAGGGCTTTGGAGATTATAGCATCTAACCTTCACTTTATACATGCAGAAACTGAGGCTCGAATGATATAATACAACTGGCTAATTGCAAGAGCCAGAACTCTAATTCATACCTTTTTTAAAAAACAAAAACAAAAACAAAACTGAGGTCCCCAAGTCTCATCAATATGTTCTCTAGGCTCGTCTTGAACTCCTGAGCTCCAGTGATCCTCCCATCTTGGCCTCACAAAGTTCTAGAATTACAGGCATGTGCCACCACACCTGATCCTAACTCATACCTTCTGATTCCAAATCCAGTCCTTTTCCTGCTAAAGTTTTGCTAACTTTATAAACTTCTTCAAGCCAAAGCCATCATAGGAAATGCTTTTTTTTTTTAAGATAGAGTCTCACTCTGGCCCAGGCTGGAGTGCAGTGGTGCGATCTCGGCTCATTGCAACTTCCACTTCCAGGCTCAAGTGATCCTCCCACCTCAGCTTCCCAAGTAGCTGGAGTTATAAGCAGGTAACACCACACCCAGCTAATTTTTGCATTTTTGTAGAGACAGGGTTTCACCGTATTGCCTAGGCTGGTCTCTAACTCCTGATTTCATGGCATCTGCTTGCCCCAGACTCTCCAAGTGCTGGGAATATAGGCGTGAGTCACCATGACTGGCCTGAAAATGCATTATTATTAATCTGTGTACCATTAAGGAAAAACAATGCTGCCAATTAAGAAAGCATGTGGGCCAGGTCCCATGGCTCACGCCTGTAATCCCAACACTTTCGGAGGCTGAAGCAGGTGGATTACCTGAAGTCGAGAGTTTGAGCCGACTGACCAACATGAAGAAACCCCGTCTCTACTAAAAATACAAAATTAGCCAGGTGTGGTGGCACATGCCTGCAATCCCAGCTACTCAGGAGGCTGAGGCAGGAGAATCACTTGGACCTGGGAGATGGAGGTTGTGTTGAGCCAAGATTGTGCCATTGCATTCCAGCCTGGGCAACAGAAGCGAAACTCCCTATCAAAAAAAAAAAAAAAAAAAAAAAAGAGGGCATGTGAAATTGTCAATCCTTTGTTTACTTTATTACAGAACTTTTATTTTATTTATTTATTTACTTATTAAGAGATGGAGTCTTGAGTTATCACCTAGGCTGGAGCGCAATGGTGCTAGTATAACTCCCTGCAACCTAAAACTCCTGGGCTCAAGTAATCGATCCTCTTGCTTCAGCGTCCCAAGTAGCTGGGAGTACAGGCATGCACCACCACACTTGGCCAATTAAAAAAAAAAATTTGTAGAGACACGGTCTTGCTAAGTGGCCTAGACTGGCCCCAAACTTCTGGTCTCAAGCAATCCTCCTGCCTCAGCCTTCCAAAGAACGTGATGGGATTACAGGCGAGAGCCACTGCTCTTGGCCAGAGCCTTTTTTTAAGACTTCACCTCGGACCCAGAGGAGTTCCTGCCCAACTCAAGACAAAGAAGGATCTGTAAAAGATTCACCACTACGGTTAACGCATGTCCGAGCCAAGCCACAGACCACAAAATCCACCTTGCCCTGCAGCATGTATGACCAACATAAAAACCCCTGAGTGTACAGCGAAGGGCGTCCTAAGCTCAGACTCCACAGTGACAGAACGAAGGACTGAGTGAGGCCTCGGTCACACAAAAGAGAGCGACAAGGAGAGGAAACGCCAAGTGCTCACCTTACTAACTGACGGCTCCACTCGCCACAGGGCAAGAGAGTGGCCAGAAGGGGCCAGACTTGATGGCAAGCTCGGTGATGGTAAGAGGCCATCCAATGTAAGACACGTCTCAATTTCAGAGATGACAAAATGTAAAATAAGGTCCACCTTGGAAAGGACAGCATTTGGTAGATGTTCATAAACACCCTCAACAAACTACCCCCATCGTTCATTTTACCTTCCTAACACACCTAGCATTCACTCAGTACAGAACTGTGATTCTGCCACTTCAGCTGAACAAAGCTCCCCCTCACATGCAGCAGTGAACACACACAGCTTAAAATGAAGAAAAACTACTTGAAAATGTCAATTCTTGAATATTTGCTTGTAGATGATCAGTTTTGTGGGTTAACCTTCAGAAGGATTATCTACAGCACAATTAGTAAACCAGGAATCTAGTAAGGAGCCTCAATGTTCAAAGTGTGAAGACCAGCAGCACACATGGGGGCTGGAGGGGTGCAGGGGGACAGACCCACCCCAAGCCCATCTTAACATGCCCCCAGGGGATTCCTGTGCACATTGAATCAGGAGAAGCACGAGTACAGTGGGAGACAGCATGGCTTTGGAGCCAATCAGAAAAGCCTGGGTTCAAATTCCAACTCCTCCGCTTACTAGATGTGTGAATCTAAGTACCCTCTCTGCTAAATCAACATACCACCCTGTTGTTTGCAAAATCTGAGGTTACTTATCAGCCAAACTTGACCATACTAGAAACAACCTAACTCTGCACCTAAAAGTGAAACCCAAGAAAAACTAAAATGATCATGATTTGATACCTAGATCATATCCAAAATTATCTAATTTACAAACAACCAAATCAGGAGAAGCTACTTGGGCTTTGGAAGACTTAGGTAGGATCATGGAGCCAGAGGTCAAATATCCAAGTGTTTTGGCCTAGATTTCACACCAGTTTTTTTAGTAAGTTTATTAAAGTCCATTACTTGGATATCAAGAAGCAACAAGAGAACAACTACTAAGGACTCCAGGAACACAGGGCACCTGCCACCTCTGCCCACCCTCTGAGCACAACTGCTCTGGTCTGGATGACAACAGCTATTCAGGTATAGCAAACTGAATTTTAGCAATCAGAATAAATGGGCCAGGCATGGTGGCTCATGCCTATAACCCCAGCACTTTGGGGGAGGCTGAGGCAAGCAGATCACCTCAAGTCAAGAGTTCAAGAACAGGCTGGCCAACATGGCAAAACCCTGTATCTACTAAAAATAATTTTTTAAAAATCTAGCCAGGTGTGGTGGAGGGCACCTGTAGTCCCAGCTACTCGGGAGGTTGAGGCAGGAGAATCTCTTGAACCTGGGAGGTAGAGGTTACGGTGAGCCAAGATGGTGCCACCGCACTCCAGGCTGGGCAACAGTAAGACTCCATCTCAAAAAAAAAAGAAAAGCTGTTAAAGATTCACAGAAACACAACACCAAGCACTACAGTTTATTTGTGGTTAGCTGACAAGCAACTGCAATAAGTCGGCTTTAAGAATTTAGAGCAGCCGGGCGCGGTGGCTCAAGCCTGTAATCCCAGCACTTTGGGAGGCCGAGGCGGGTGGATCACGAGGTCAAGAGATCGAGACCATCCTGGTCAACACGGTGAAACCCCGTCTCTACTAAAAATACAAAACATTAGCTGGGCATGGTGGCATGTGC
>NW_022437090.1:1394236-1416323 GCF_009761245.1 Sapajus apella | reverse complement strand
AAAAAAAAAAAAAAAAAAAAAAAAAAAGAATTTAGAGCAGTGGTTCTCAAAAGTGATTTTGCCCCAGGGTACATGTGGCAATGTCTGAAAGGATTTTTGGTTGTCACAAATGGGGAGAAAGGAGTGCACTACTTGCATCTATTATCTAGTGGGCAGGAGCCAAGAGTGCTGCTAGATCCTACAGTGCACCAGACACCCCCACAACAAAGAATTACCTGACCCAAAATGTCACTGCACCACTGCTGAACACCCTCATTTAGAGTCAACCTCCAGGAGACAGTAAACCAAACCGAACTTGGAAGAATAACTATAGTTTAGCACCTAAGACAATCCCCTTTCCCCCATAACCATAAAAAGATTTTGCCCTCACAAACTTTGCAAACACAAACTAAAACTAAGTGGGTGGAAGAGTAAAGGTTTTCTTCTAACAGTTTTGCTTCCAAGCTGTTGAGCATTTTCTGTGTGCTAGGCACTGTGGATGGTCTTTATCTGCATTCTCTCATTTGCTGCTGACCTGCTCACCTAGGCTGTTTTACCTGCACTTGCACTGGAATCACTGGCAATTTTTTCTCTTATAAGTTAATGGCTAAACTAAAGCTCAGCAAACCAGCTACTATGTATTCTGGCACCAAAATCAGAGGAACAGAAAGGCTCAAACATTTCTAAATGCAGACTCACGGATCAGCAATGCCTCTAGGAATATGAGAAAAGGCAGACTGAACATAAAAGAAACAAGTCAACCAGAGGGAGTGTGTCATGTTTAAGAAAGGTTCTCATTTTTGTTGATGCTGCTTTGTTTCAAATTAAAACAACACTCTTCCCTCGACTCCTCAGTACTGGCTGTTTCATGTTACTACAGCATATAGCTATTAGATGCCTTATGATTACACCTTGGTAACTTGTGAACAGGACGACTGACTTTCAAATTACTGCTTTAATTACTGGTATGACATTAACCAAAAGGAACAGACCATAGTGCCTGGCAATAAAGCAAATGTTCAACAAATGTTTCATAAAATGAATGAATGAGCAGAAAATAGAAAATAATTCAGCCCTGCCATTCTATTTACAGAATATGAAATAAAGACTTGAGAAGTTACTAGATCAAAATTATAGGTAAATAGTATCTTTAATAATCTTAAAGAATGATAACTAAAGAAAAATTAGGAAACCTCTTAGTATTTAATGTAGTTTTCTATAGCAAAAAACCCATCCACCTACAACAATCAAGCCAGGAGCAGATGCCCACACTTTGCCTGGCTTGTCTCACACAAGCTCCCAATGGTGCCTTGCTAGCTCTTTTGCACAACATCATTCATGGGACCCCTGACTTTCTCCCATCACAAAGGAAGGGGAACAACAATCGT
This sequence comes from Sapajus apella, assembly GCF_009761245.1. NCBI lineage: Eukaryota > Metazoa > Chordata > Mammalia > Primates > Cebidae > Sapajus > Sapajus apella. Next base: position 1,414,956 of record NW_022437090.1, on the reverse strand, counting down.
GGCCTAGAACCCTGCCACCTACGAAATTTGGCCATTTAAATACACTTTAAATGCCCTTTTATCCTTTAAAATTACATCTGGCTCAAGTCCGACAATCTCCATCCTCCAACAAAACATATCCATGCATAATATATCCCTACAGTAAATCCGTATCTGAGAATGAAACTTAACATCAAGCCATCACACAAGCAAGAAACAAAACAGCAACTAACCTTAGTTCTCCATCATTCCCTTCCTCCAACGTAAAAGAGGAAACCATCAGAGAACTCCGGAATCAGGAAAATGAGGTCCACGAAGAGGCACACAGTCATGCCCACCTAACTCAGGAGGACCAGGTAACAGAGCTTGGAGCAAGTGGGGAGGGAGGTGACCAACAGAGAGAAGATGATACAACGAGGACGACATTATTTAAGGACATCATACATTCAGTAAATGTCAAGTGATGAGGCAGAAGGCAAGGAAATGCAAACGAAGGAAAAGGAAGTAAGAAGGTAACAGTGCATTGTTTTCCATTTATAACTTTACATGGAGACGTCATTCAGTACAAACAAAATTGTACATGTTTTAATTTATAAGAGAAAAAATTGCCAACGATCCCAGTATAAGTGCAGGTAAAACAGCCTACGTGAGCAGGTGAGCAACAAATGATAGAATGCAGGTAAAGACCATCAACAGTGCCTAGCACACAGAAAATGCTCAAACACTGCTAGCAATTATTATAACATGAGATTAGCACAGCCTCTATTTCAAGTGTCATATGTTTTACATGTATATTCTATATTCTGTACGTATTTTAATTTTGATACATTTTCTTATATTTTATATACATATTATTTAAAAGACAAGCTTTTGCTTTTCCAAGAAATTTAGACATGAACAAAAATAAAGAGAAGAAAAAAATACATCCTGACCTATTGCCAGAAGTCCTGAGACCTGGGGCCGGCGGTGGCTCACACCTATAATCCCAGCACTTTGAGAGGCAGAGGTGGGCAGATCATCTGAGGTCAGTATTTCGAGACCAGCCTGGCCAACATGGCGAAACCCCAACTCTACTAAAAATACAAAACTGCGGTTAACACCCCTCATGGACACGGAGGAAGGAGAACTGTCCAGACCCAGGCACAATTAGTGCCTGAAGAATATCTTGGTTTATAGTGTTATTACTCAGCTACGTCCTTTATATAATCCTTTATATATAATCATATATTAGTTTACAGAATTAGTGCCTAAAGTATAACTTACTGCTTACATATATCTAGCTTATATAATCATTCTTAATACTTATATCTAGCATAGTTAGTTCTGTACAATCATTCTATATAATCATATAGGTATTGTAGTCGGAGCTGCACTGACACATTCAGTGCTGATTTACAGAATCCTTCTATATAACCATATAGTAGTTTGTAGCAGGAGGAATGCCTAGAGCAGTGACAGAACAGAAGCAGTACATGGGAAAACAGCCGGACCAGCACAAGAATCAAAGACCCAGGCGGTGGCATCCCTGCCTGAAAGGGCATACACTGTATGGCAGGCTTGGAGCAAGAGCCTCTCCTCCTGATAAAGGAGTTGTAGTACCTTGCATCCAATTTCTGTGGAAAGCAGGCTTCAGGTCTGAGATCCTGGAAATAACCGAGGGAAAAGAACCCCTCTGGTGTGACCAGTCACGGTGGCTATACACTGTCAGTCTTTTCTCGCTTCTGTGCTAGCTCAAATCATCTTCCCATAAATATCTTCAGAGAAGTGCACAAGTCTGTCAGCTCCCACTGCATTGGCTTACAGTGTCCTTCTATTAGAAATCCTTTGAAGTCTCCAGCACCCAGATAAGAAGTGTTATGCAAGACACCTGTTGCACACAGCCCACCTCCTTGCCTCGGTGACCTAATGGGAGCAGACCCTTTTTCTGTACATGACCCTCTACTACTGCGCATGGCCCACCTCTGCCCAAGTGACATAATTGGGTGGTCCCCCCACTTGTGACCCACTGGATTATGTATGCCCTATTACTAAGCCTATGGATGACAGCCTCACTCACAACCCTGCCCCTGCTTATATCTAATAAATACAGATGCTCCCGGGCATTTGGGGCTCTCGCTGAGCTCCGCTCACAGGTGGCACGGTCCCCCGAGTCCAGATGCTCTTCACCAGTTCTTCAGTGTCCTGTCTCTTTACTTCTCGATCCTGCACCTCAGCACAGCATAAGGGACACCCCATAACCCTGTGGGGTCCAAGAGCCGTGCACAAAAATTAGCCGGGTGTGGTGGTATGTGCCTGTAGTACCAGCTACAAGGGAGGCTGAGGTACAAAAATCACTTAAACCCAGGAGGTGGAGGCTGCAGTGACCCCAGATCACGCCACTGTACTCCAACCTGGATGACAAAGTGAGAATTTCTTAAAAAAAAAAAAAAAAAAAAAAAAAAAAGGTCTTGAGCCCTCATTCTAATACAGGTTTCAATTAGTCAAATGACCTGAAGCAAGAGAATTCTCACAGCCTCACATTCCTTACTTTCAACTAGCAAAAAGAGTACATATAAACTAAGAGGGGAAGACATTACCTAAAGAATCAATTTGCTGCAAGTTAGTCAATTATGCAACATGACTTTCTGGCAATTTCTTTAAACTTCTCTATTTCTTGCTATTCATTTTTGGTTGGAGGTAGCCCTGTTTTGTATAATTTTCCTTTGCAGCCATACAGCCCATTTGCAACATAAGCCATAGCTATAGCCACCATGTTACTAAGTAAAATGTTGTCAAAGAGAAAAACAAACCACCCAGATGTGCCAATCCCTAGTGAGATTCACCAGACCTTGCACAGTCTTGGATCTGGAGAAGCTGGACAAGGCTTTCCCTGCTGGCTTCACCTAGATATCACAATTTTGGGAAATTATTGTCTCATTCGTTCAAGGGATATTTTTAAAAGTAGAGTGTGCAGAGATAAAAAAAAAAAAAAAATACAGCTTATCAATACTCTAAGGACTAAGCCCTGAGAACAATCTCCCATCCTGTCTGAGGTCTAGTCAGAATCCAAGCCTCTTGGCTTGAGGCAGAGTCCCCAGCTGGAAAGTTCATAACGCCAAGAGCGCACTATGGATGCAGCTTCTCTTCCCTTTTCCCTAAGAGACGACTGGGGAGAAAGTATGAAAACAACTCCCCTGGAATGATATTTACATTCCCCCAAATAATTCTCCCTGTTCAATTTGAGTATCAAGGGCTGGGAGAGAGGGAAAAGGGCATTGAAAAATCTCATATCTTTTTTTTTTTAAGAGACAGGATCTCACTCTATCACCCAGGCTGGAATGCAGTGGCACAATCACAGCTCATGGCAGCCTTGACTTACCAGGCTCAAACAATCCCCCCACCGCAGCCTCCCAAGAACCTGGGATTACAGGCATGCATCATGATGCCTGGCTAACTTTTTTTTCTCTTGTTTGTAGAGATGGGGTTTCTCTATGTTGCCCAGGCTGGTTTCAAACTCCTAGGCTCAAGCAATCTGCCCGACTCAGCCTCCCAAAGTGCTGGGATTACAGGCATGAGCCACTGAGCCTGGCACTATCATTTTCGCTTGGGAAAAAAAATGGTGCATTCTGACCTCATCACTTCCAGAGAGACCCTGCAGTCGGCAAAGACGTGTGCTATGCTGATCTCTGAACTGGCTCTCTCCACCATCGTTCCTCACCTAGGCTGTTGCAAGTCTTTTACTGCTTCTGCTCTTCCCCCCCCCAGTCACCCCCAAATCACGTGCCTCCTCTGCTTAACACCCTCCAGGGGCATCCTAAGGCACAGAGGATAAAACCCAGACTTCCTGACCACATGTGTGCCGTCCTGCACCTGGCTGGCCATGCCGCCTTCTCCAACCTCCTTCGAAAACGCACCACACAGATGCACTAGACATTGCTTCTGGCACTTGCCATTCCCCCGTACATCCCTCCAGAATTTACGTGGCCTGCTCTCTCGCTTCATTCAGGCTTCTGCTCAAATGTCACCTCTTCTAAGAGCCCTTCCCAGGCACCCTGCGTAAATTAGCCGTACCCTTTATGAAGAAGAGAATGAAAAACTAAGACTCAGGGACGGGCTGCCAAGAGACTGTCTCAGCAATCAGTAAGTAGACAGTGTGAAGAGAAGCAATGCCTTGAGCAAGCTAGGCTACATTGTTAGTCACAGAAAGATGTCCCTTTCCTAACAACCCACATGTTACAACTCCAAAACGACTGATTCTAAAACGGCCACCCTACTTCCTATTTTCCAGAATATAAAGCAGAGTAAGGAAGATGTGTAAACTGGTCAGTATATAGTAACTCAAACTAAAGTTTTTAATGGGACTATCTATCAAGGGATGACTTGGCGTTTCTGCCTCCAGAAGGGTTGAGTAAGCTCCTGCCAGACCCAGTCCTCCCTCAGATGACTACAACCGCTGGACAAAAATACCGAAAAAGGAATTTCCAGAAGGCACTAGAGAGTAAAGAAAAGACAACCAACTATGGAGGGGTGCTAAAATTCAGAGGGAGGGAATTACTGACACAGGGAGAATTACTGCTGATTTTACCCTGAGAGTAGACCAGATTTGGTACCAAGAAAGGCAGCCAAAACTACCATACAAAACCTCTGGTCTTTCCGGCCTGTAAAGGAAATGTGTAAGGTAACCATAGCCCCTAGTAAGAAAGGAGAAAATTCCAGAAAGGAGAAAGCCAGGAAAGGGGTGCTCCAAGTTCTTCAACGAAACTGCCCTGTCTCTGGCCGACTCCTAAGCCACGCATGCTTGGTGCAAGTTGCAAGCAGAGCAGCTAAATAGAAAAGAACAGAGCATGCGAGTGGCCACTCAGAAGACAGGCTTTCAGTCTGAGTCAACATAACTAACCACCTGCTAAAACACAAATATCAGCACTTTCCAGAATAAAAATCAAAGAAAACCATGCTGAGGCATACCACAGCCGAACTCCTGAAAAACAAAAATAAAAAAAAAGACAAGATTAGCAGCAGTAAGAAAATACAAAGAACAAAATCTCAATAGCAGCCAGAGAAAACCACACCTTACATACAAGGAAACAAAAATTGGCAAACTACTGACATATCGTCAGAAACCACGGAGGCCTGGAAACAGTGGAACATCTTTCAGGTGCCATGAAAATGGTGGTCCCCAGCATAGTGCAATTTTTTTCAAAAGCCTAGACCTGAAATCCCTTGGCATAATAATACTCTCTAGCTGGCTTTCATTAAGATATCTTTGTTAGCCGGGCGCGGTGGCTCACGCCTGTAATCCCAGCACTTTGGGAGGCCGAGACGGGTGGATCATGAGGTCAAGAGATCGAGACCATCCTGGTCAACATGGTGAAACCCCGGCTCTACTAAAAATACAAAATATTAGCTGGGCATGGTGGCGCGTGCCTGTAATCCCAGCTACTCAGGAGGCTGAGGCAGGAGAATTGCCTGAACCCAGGAGGCGGAGGTTGCGGTGAGCCGAGATCGTGCCATTGCACTCCAGCCTGGGTAACAAGAGCGAAACTCCGTCTCAAAAAAAAAAAAAAAGATATCTTTGTTGTTATGCTCCAGGAGCTAAGGGACCTGATTCACATGCTTACAAAATATGCAAGAGCCAGGGAGAGAGCAGACACCCACCATCGCCCCTGTTTGGTAGTCCCACCCCATTCAATGGGAAATCCACTTCAACTGGTGGCACTTCTTCCATCTCTATGCAAGTCCTGTCTCCCTGCCTAGCCACCATCCCTTTTGTGAAGCTGTGTCAGAGAGCATTTGAAATCGGAGTGACCAAGCATGCTGCCAATAAAGATCACCTTCACTTCAAGCTAGACCTTTTTTGTAAATATTTAAAAGAATGAGGAATTTTAACATGTAAGTCCTATGAGGCACCCCTAAGACAACCCTTCTCCACTTAAAATAGTTGGAGCTCATTACACTTCACAGCCCATACACATTTGCACTTACGCCTCTTGCTTAGTGGGAGCCGAGCATAAGAGAAGCCTGTATTGCCCAGCACTTTCTGAAATGGCAGGAACGTTACTGGGTAGATTCATTGATGCCTGGGAACCATCCTGGTGCTAAATTTATAAAGATTTACTAAGCTTAACATACCGAACTGGCTATATCTACATCTAGATGGAGAAACCACTCTGAGGTAGATCACAGTAGTGCCATTTCTCTATAGGAGAGAAAGCTACCAGTCTCTTTCTAGCTCTGATACCTGGGTACATCCCAGATGTTAGCAACTTCAACTACTGCCCAGAACACCTGCCCCTCCTAGACAGAAAGCACAACCAGAATATTTACAAGATGGAGTGAAATTCTCCAGCTTGCAGCTATTTCCTGTTTTTTAAAAGGACCAGAAAATAACTTGTTTTGCTAATATGAGAAAGCTGTTTAGAGTGGCCAATTTGGAAAGTTTCTGGCATTTTCCAATTAGGTATTATTGCAATGGACTGCCTAATTACCAGGAGTACTTATTTCTCACCAGAGTTTTAACAAAGGATTCATTCTGGTAAGTTCTCTGATGAATTTCAGTCAACTTAACTGTGGTGACACCAACTGATCTACATCCCTATCGAAATCAAAGAAAACTCAGGAAAATTGGAAAACAATGGCTGCTCTATATTCTACTATTTCAGGAGCATATACCTTTCGCAGAGTAAATGCTTTTTTAATTTCAATAACATTCATAAAGCTGTTAACAAAGTGAACTTTGAGAAGTCTATAAAAAAATTCCCTATTTACTTAATATTCAAAATAAACTGGGATAAAAAGGATTTATAACCCTATGGTCTTTGAATAGCCTGATTATAAAATTAAATTAAATTAAAAAAAAAAAAAGACAAGATTAGCAGCACTAACAAAAAATTTAAAGCAAAGACGTACTTTGCATAGGAGGAAGTAGGCAGTAACGAATGACACAAACAGAAATGATGTAGAGGATACAAGAAGCCTTTATGAGTGAGGTCAGTTAAAGCTGCCCACAACATAGGCAGGACAGTCATACTGCTTCCATCTCCTTTAACATTAAGGGGTAAGAGGGAATCAAGTAAGTGAACACCTTTCTAGAGTCCTTAGTTATCTTATCTTAGATTCCCCTTTAATGCTGAGATCAAAAAAGCTAAATTATCAAAGATCACAAAATGACTACTTAGTCCTAGGTCTGTATCACTCCAAATCTCATTCTTATTACACCATGCCGCTGCCTAAAAAATAATTCAAATGTATCAGCTTCCCAATGAAATACACTTTTTAAAAAAAACTAGACTTCTAGCAATGTATGGCCCATCAGACCTTTTGCTACCTTTTGCCGGAAAGTAACTATATAGGTTGCAGGGTAAATATTTGGCAGTCTGCTTAAGACTTGCTCTAAGGCTACACATTTAAGATGGTTACCATCTCTCTTCTAGAATCTAAGTTTAATTCTGCAGGTGGATTACATCCTGCATATTTAGCTGTTATTTTTTTCTGTAAAATACAGCACTAACCATGAGATGGAGTAAAGAATAACAACCTACAAGACACCCTAGAACGTTCAACTGGAGTTGGTTCTCCAACTCCAAAATACCAAACCCCAATTCCAGTCTTATAAAAGACTTCTATGAATACCTGGAAAAAGACACAGGCCTCACTAAACCCTTTTGGAGGTGACTAAAGCTGCAGTTTATGGAATTAGACATACTAAATTCAGCTTTTTCATTACTCCGATCTTGGGCAAATTTATTAACCTAAGTCTCAGCTCCATACAAATAAGCTGAAGAAAGAGTGATAATGATAAAATGCTTATTTTAGTGCCAAGATGCTAAGTGCTTCCTAAATGGTAGCTTATCATTATCGTCATTACCACCTTGTCATGACATGGAAGAAGTCCATGGGATAACGGATGGGATAACCCACGAGGTCTATATATTGACTATAGAATCAGTTTCAGTTTTGGGGATCTGAGATTTAGGAAGTAACAGCAACAGAACTACCAAGGCTTGAAAGAGCAGCAAGCAAACACTTCAGGAAGAAAGGAATCTATACAGGCTTTTTAAAAGTGTGTGTGTATTCTTCTCTGCTAGAACTTACAACTGCTAAAGTGAAGGAAGACGGAAAAGGGATTAAAAGTGAAATGCTATTTCATGCAGCAAAACGAACTGCTCGTTTTCCTATTACCATGATGGGGACGCCAATGTCAGGCCACAAAAGGTCCTCTGATGGTAGCTTGGGAGAATTCCACACCACCACCACCTTGTTCAGGTAAGGGAGGCCGTTCAGCCTCTCTAAAGAGTTCATAAGCACTTCCTCCCGCTCATAAGTCAACATCACCACTGTGAACTGCTCTCTAGGAACATTGCCTCCAAGGGCAGCCTGAAACTCCTTGCCAGAACCCCCAGCTCCGCCGCCAATAGGCCGAAATCCAGTCCCTGAGCCCAAGAATTTGGCCTCTGAGGGCAACACAGGGTCAAAGGGGGTGTGGGGGAAAAGATGGAAAGGCCCTGGAGCGGAGTTCCAGCTGCGGTAAAAGTCAGTGACAGTCAGCGTGAAGTTGCGGAGGTATCTGGGAGAGGCATAGGGCGGCTCCGTCTCCACTGGCCCCAGGTCCAGGTCCCCGTTGTCAGCCATGTTGGGGTCGGTTCCAGCCGCCTTGCCTGAACGGTGGGGGATCTCAGCTGCTGCCTCTTCCCGGATGGGAGCAGCTGGGATCTGGATGCGAGTCCTAATCATAGCCAGCATGGTATTAAAAATACTGTCAGCGGTGGAGAAGTAAGTCTCCCAGAGAAAGCGGCCTTGCCGCCTCATAGCCAGGAGGTCACTGTCGGAGAGGCTTCTGAGCAGGAAATGAACCTCGGTAACGCGAGGCTTGGGCACCACCAGGGCCGCCTCGTTCCACTGCAGCATGTCCTGGTACGGAAGCTGGACCTGCTCCCCCAGCACCACCGGGACGGCACCGACTTCCAGGGCTTCAAAGAGCCTCGTGGCACACCCAGAGGAAATAATCAAGCGAGGGTCCCCGGGGGTGATGATGAGGGCGAAGGTGGAGAGCTTCAGCAATTCCAAGCGGTCCTCCCGCTCCCCACACAGCGCCCACTCAGTCGGCAGGCTGGGTTTGGGCTGGTTTTTGCAGGTGAATTCCACCAGGACCTGATCCAGCTTGCTGTCCTGCACTGCCTTCAGGGTGGCAATGATGCGGTCATCATAGTCGGCGGGAGGGTCGCCCTCCATTTCCTCTTCGAAGGAGCGGGCCTCCTGAAGGCTAGACCTCAGAGACTCAATCTTCTCCCCCTGGAAGGTGAAGAGGTATTTCCGCTTCACCGGCACCTGCGGTGGGATTTCCATGAAGTTAGGCTCAGACATGGCATGGACCAGCGGCGACACGACCAAGTCAAAGTCAGGTCTGTACTGGACAGCGTAGAAGGTGGACTGGGCCACCATGGCACGGCCGGTACTGACATTATACAGGAGGTTCTGTGTATCTGACTTACGCGACAGATTGATGATGAGATGGTTGTGTCCATCCGTCCGCCAGTGCGGCAGGGAATACAACTGCTTCTCCAGCTCGGCAGGCCGCAGCACCACTGGCTCCTGCATCTCTCCCACTAGGACCACGTAAAGGCAGGCAATGTCTGCGTTTTCTGTAACATACACGTTAGCTCGTGCTGTCGCCTGAAAAGCCTGCTTGACCAAGGGATCCAGGTAGCTGCCAAAGACAAACTGGTCACTGTCATAGACGTAGACTGGGAAGCCAGAGGTAAGAGGGCAACGAGAATAATCGAAGCAGTTGTGCAGTCGGCAGCCCCGGGTGGCCTTCGGGGGAGGGAGGCCGGCGTCGTCTTTCTCCGGGAGCAGTCGGATGGGCAGGGACAGCTTGGGCTGGTTCTGGGCCATGAGCTCCTTGTAGGAATGCTCGGTCTGGCTGATGACATTCTTCAGCTGCAGCAGGTCCTGCTTGGCATTCTCGATGCTCTTCTTACAGGCTTCGATCTTCAGATTCAGCTTGGCAATCTCACTGTTCAGCTCTTGGCGCTTGGCCTCCAGCTGCAGCAGCTCTTCGCTCACCGACTCGCGGATGCGGCACAGATCCAGCACGTGCTTCACCTCACACAGCTCGTTCCCTACCCGGGGGCCAAAAATCCGCTTGCCAGCCTCGTCGGCCTCATCCAGAGTGGTGAGGTAATAGTGGGCAATGAGTGGGAAGAACACCAGGATGACGAAGAGCGTGAAGCTGAGCCACGTGAGGCGGATGCGGTTGGACCAGCGCAGCATGCAGGTCTGACCTCCGTTCCCCGCACCCCCATTCCGCAGCATGGTATAGCCCGTCATGAGTCCTCTGCTGCCTGCCCGCCAGATCACGTCGGGTCACTCGCCATAACTATGGGTTGCTATTCCACAAAACGATCTCTGTTTCACTGGCACGTTTCAGGAAGAGTGCCTGCGTTCCCTGGACAAGGCACCAAATAAAATGGAAATTTCATTTTCCTCAGCTGCAGCTGAAACAGTCTCTGACCCTATTATAGCAGATTTTAAGTTCTGGCTGTTGACCAAAGAACATGTCCTTAATCTTTATCAAAAGGTAAAAGGTGCCACATTCTTGCTGGGATGAAAGGGAGGAGATACCTGATGATGAAACCCAGGAAAAACACCCTGGAATCAGACAGACTGTTTCAACCGCCATAGCTCTTGTGTCTTGGTTTTGCTGACCAACAAATATGCATAGTGTCTATTTGGTTATATAGTAATGGGTTAGAACAGAAATAAATGCCAGCTTCTTACTGATGTCTTTGCCAACAATCGGGCCTGCAAAAGAAAGAGAACCACGTCAGTCTTGATGAGATTACACTGAACACTCCCACCATCGTACATTTCTAGAAAATGCTTAAATCTTAGATGGAACAATGGCTGGAACACTGGTGTGTGTCGCAAAGAACATTATGCCAATGTAGAGATGTTGTTTGTTGTTTGGTATGAGTATTTTACTTGGGGAAATAAAAGGCGAAGTGCCTCCAAAGCTGCAGTTTACACCCCCTCCCCACTTCTTATGTAACTGCATATAGAGCAGCATTACAGCCCTATAACATGATGACCAACTAAATTCATGGGGCAAAGATGTCCACAGTCTCATTTTCTTATCCTATTCCACACCTGGACATCATCTTCCTATGAAGAGAAATACCTTCCTATCCAACCTGGGTAGCTTATGTTTACTCCTAACCCGTTTTCTTTGGAAATACTTAACAAAAAAAAAAACTCTGAAAAGCTCAATTTGTTCAATGTAGAGTTGAAAGGGGTTGAAGAGAACTCTTTTGATCTTTATCCAGTAGTAGATGCAGTAATCCTGAGACAAAATGTATTTCCCAGTTTGCTTCTCATTTATCTTCCATTAGCAGACATCATGTGCTCTTTCTTAAAATATAAATAGTAACTTGCTCTTTTAGAAAGAACACTATACTTAGAAATGAGAGGCATTCGTTCTCATTCTCTGCTGACAGATTTGCTATCAGACCTTGGTTTCCTAATCTTCTCAGATGGAGATAGGTACACGGAGACGGCAATGCACCACATTGCTGTGATACACAGTGCAGTGGGTGGGAGGGCACTGAGGCGACTCAGTCCCCCAACGACACTCCCGGCCCTGCCCTCTCACTAGGCCTCACTGCCACTGGCTACGGTGGATTGCTACTTGCTTTCCTTCAAATTCAGCACAGCTAGAAGCAAATCATAATATCCTATGCTAGGGAATATTGCTGGTTTCTTTATTCATTCTTCCAAACAATATTCACCATACTCTTAACAGGGCTAAGACATGCTAAGTGTAACTGTGGGAGAATCCAGGGTGTATAATCCTTGACCTCATGGAACTTCCTTTAGCCTAAGAGATAAGATATAAACAAACAAGGGTACAGGCAGCATAAAATGAGTAGGACTTCACAGAGGCACAGTCACTCTCTAGCTTCTACCTCTGTCAAAGATGTTTAACTGTTGAAGGTGTGATCATCTTCTCTCCTTCTTACCATATTTATAATCATAATTTTTATTATTTTTCAGAATGAAAATTTCTTGAAACAATCTAACATTTTTTTCAAGTTGATCAAATTTCACTGTAACATCTGATATTAAATTTTAATCAATAAATTATAACAACAATTTCTAAGAAAAGGGGATATTACAATCAGCTAACAGCAAAGAATGAAAGGAGGGAAATGATGGCATGAGTCACTGCATCCATTAGAAAGAACATCTGACAAGACATCAGACCTAAAGTTGATGACGATATTACTAAAATGTTTAAGTATTTGAATAATCGAAACTTGGATAATTAACGGCTGCCCAAATATCCAAATTTACATTATCCTTGTGATTCAAATGTTTAAATCTCTTGTTGCTTTCAAAAGAATATTCTTTGCACTCATGACCAAATCATAACAAAGAAACAACAGAATGTAAGAAAAAGAAAAGGCGGCATAATCACGGCAATCCAGCTGACTCATTCCTTCCTCACCATGTGTTTTGGGATCCTTCCTTCCTCTGACTTGTGTAGCATTATACTTCAGCACATGATTTCTTGAAAGAGTGAACCTCCAGGGCTTGATCTCCTGTTTAAATTTAAAAAAAAAAAAAAAAAAAAAAACCAGAATAGTGACACACTATTAGAAAAATAAGAAAGTGCTAGTAAGTAACTTATTTACTGTCCCCTCTGAAAAGATTTCTCTTATGTATATAAGGTGACCGAAGAATTTACTGTCCAAACAGAGACTCTTTGAAGTGGAAAGGGGGACTATTAATAAATACACCAGGACAAGAGGTATATACAGGGACTCTCGCAGGCAAACCATCCAGACAGACGTTACCTGTTTATGAGCTTTAAGGGGGAATAAAACCAAACACTAAAGTATGGCAAAGTTCTTACTTGTTGGAAGTATATACTGAGATGTTGACAGATGAAATGATGTACTTGGAATTTGCTTCAAAATAAACAGGATGAGAGTGCGGGGAGAGTTTGGAGGTAGAAAGGAACTCAAGATCAGCCGTGAGCTGACTGCCACCAACACTAAATGATGGGCACCCACGGGGGCTTATGACATTAGGCTCTCTGCTTTTGCCTAGGTTGAAATTTTTCATACCAAAAATTCGAAAAGACATTACATACAGAGTCTAAACAGAGGGTTTTAAAAAGTCATTTGGAGCCTGACTATACTTAGTCTAATATTTCTAGTGCTATCAACTTACCTATAAGCAGAGCTGAGAGTAGAAACAAATGTTCTCACAGACACCAATAACTCAACAATAATTCCAAAGAATGCATACCCACTAAGTTCCCATCTCTTTTATGGGAGCCAGGCAAAAGCATCATCCATGTCCAATCACATGAGCATTCCTTCCTGAACAGCTAAACTTCAGGCACAAAAGAAAACTCTCAGAATCTCTTCTGTGATTCTCCAGAAAATGAAAATAAATATATCAACCTCTAGAAATAAATGTCAAACAATGCTAAGGAGCAATCTTCAGGAATTTTTTTATTCCAAATACAATGTACATGTCTAACTCATTCTCAGTCACTTGCCATGACATTTCGCACTTAACTTGCCAGCTGGCCTCCGTTCCTGCCCAACGCACTCCACACACAGCAACCAGGACCGCCTAGAAACGTGAGTAAGACCACGCCTCCCCTCTCCACTGACTGCCCGGCCCTCCAGACTCCTCTCAGTTCCATCGCTCTTCCCCTTTCTCTCTCAGCTTCAGCTGAACAGGCCTCCTCTCACCTCCTCGACTGTGCCAAGCTTCTCACTCTCAAAACTTCATACCTGTTTTGTCTGAAATGTTCTTCCCCAGGCTTCTGCCTGACAGACTCTTTCTCATCCTCCATGTCTCAACTTTTCCTGGCATTCCCAGGTAAAGTTGCCTTTCTTATACCCTGATGCTCTCTAGGACCGACCCATTGATTTCCTCCCTAATATCTTTGAATTCCCTCCCTTTCCCACCAAAGCTTAATCCTCGAGGGGAAGAAACCTGTGCGCCTGGCTCACTGCTGCATGGCGAGCATCCAGCCCAGTGTCCAGCACACTATACACACTCTATAAATATTTGTTAAATAAATCATTATCATGGATCACTTCCTCATCCTACAAACTCTCAATTCTCCCCTGCATTTCCACGAAGCTGTGTTTTTTTAGTGTCCCATCTACTTCCCTGACTCATCCTCCCTTTCTGCTTCGCTGGGACCTAGTCGTCTTACCTCATACTAAAAGTGTTTCCCATGGCTCTCAAGGTAATCTGTTAATGAATCCACTAACAAATAATACATTGTATTGAATTCAGGTAAGATACAGAGAGAGAACTTCAGAGCCAGGAGGCATCTGGATGGCCATATGGACCTGCAGCTAGACTACCTGGCTCAGGACGCAGCTCAGCCTGGAGAATTTGGGAATGTTATATATCTCTCTGAGCTCATTTCCTCCTTTGTAAAGTGATGCTAAAAATCTCTACCTACCGCCAGGGTTACTGCACAAATTAAATAAGTTACTATAGATGGAAGGGGAAAAAATGGAAACATGGCTAAAACAGTGCTAAGAGGAAAATTTATGTATGAATTCTTGCACCGAAGAAGTCTCGAATCAATAACCTATGCTCCTCAAGAACCCCCCCCAAAAAAACAAAACAAACCTAAAGAGCAGAAATCAATGAAATCGAAAACAAAAGCAGAAGAGAAAAAGCAAGAAAACAAAGGGGTTTGTTACCAGTTTGACAAACATGCAAGAACAACAAATAGAAAAGACACAAATTACCAATAGTAGGAATGAAACAGGGGCTATTACTACAGTTCCTGCAAGCTACATAACTCTACACACTTCAGTGAAATGGACCAACTCCTTGATAAATACAAAATACCATAACTCATCCAACAGTTATAACTATCAAGTAAATTGACTTCAAACTTAAAAATCCCAAAAAGGGGCCAGGCACGGTGGCTCATGCCTGTAATCCCAGCACTTTGGGAGGCCAAGGTGGGAGGATCACAAGGTCAGGATATCAAGACCATCCTGGCCAACATGGTGAAACCTCTACTAAATCTCTACTAAAAATATAAAAATTCACAGGGCGTGGTGGTGTGTGCCTTTAGTCCCAGCTACTTGGGAGGCTGAGGCAGGAGAATAGCTTAAACCCGGGAATCAGAGGTTACAGTGAGCCGAGATCATACCACTGCACTCTAACCTGGTGACAGAGTGAGACTGTCTCGGGGAAAAAAACAAAAAAGAATTCCAAAAAAGAAATCTCCAGCCCCACATGGTTTCACTGAAGAATTCTACTAAACATTTTTTAAAAAATACACACCTATTCTACACTGTCTCTTCCAGAGGAGGGAACACTTCCCAGTTCATTTTATAAACCTAGCATTACCATGACACTAAAGCCAAAGACAGTACCAAAAAAAAAAAAAAAGAGAGAGAGAAAACTACAAGCCAGGTGCAGTGGCTCATGCCTGTAATCCCAACACTCTGGGAGGCTAAGGGGAGAGGATGGCTTGAGACCAGCCCTGACAACATAGTAAGACCCCATCTCTACCAAAAAAACAAACAAACTTAAATTAGCCAGGTATGTTCCCAGCTACTCTAGAGGCTGAGGTGGAGGATGACCTGCACCCAGGAAGTAGAAGTTACAGTGAGCTATCATCACACCTGGGTGACAGAGCGAGACCCTGTCTAAAAAACAAAAACAAAGAAAAACCTACAAAAAAAATCTCATGAACAAAGGCACAAAAATACTTAACACAATATTAGGGTTAGACTTCAGCAATATATAAAAAGAATCCCATTATATTGCATTTCAGCAGGGAAGTCTTAAGTATTTTAATATAATCTTATCCAGAAGCATAAAAATTCTCTCCACTTATACCTTCATTTCTCATATCAAAGTGTCCCGCCATTCTCACCCATGCAGTGCACCTCATATCAAGTCAGTCTGCATTTTACACTCCTCCCCCATGCCCTCTCCTGATTCTCTTTCTCTGACCCCTTTCCACCACTCCCTAAATGTAGCTGTTCCCACAGGCTTGTCCTAAATCTCTTCCGTCCTTCACCTCCCCGAACTTCCCAATGAGCTTCGGTTAGCTGAGACCGGATGACTCTCAAATTCGCTTTTCCCATCTTTGCCTCCCTCCTGATCTCCCTTTTCCGGTGGTCAGAAACACAAAGATCTACACCTCAAAGGTCGAATGGCAGCAAGCATGTCTTCTACGATTAGAAGGGGGTCATAACAGCGTCTTCTCCCGAGGGAAAAAAATGTAAAACAGTTGTACACAGAGATTTACCATTCAGATTGTGGCCAGCATCCTACCTTTTACTTTTTTCTAATCAGACACTTTGCTGACAAAAGCAAAGTAGAAGTCTCCATCTGCTAGCCACTCACTAGAGGGCTCAAACAAGCTGTAGCCCTGGAAAGCTGTCATGTAAATCACTCCGTTCGAGAGTCTGAACAGTGGGCTGAGAAGTCCAGGCTCAGAGTTCCAAAGCACAACTGTGCACATGCTGGTGTTCCCCTTTACCTCCATGGACCAGGGCCCTCCTCCGCTCACATCCCTTATCACAACAGCAAGCCGAGATAATCAGCAGGAACATTACTCACGGCCTTGCTTTCAAGAGTTTGTTGATATAACAACCATCCTACAGACTCAACTTTTTTCCTTATAAAACTAAAACACTGATAGTGAAACTTCCCATCGCAGATCTGGGATATGTCTCTATTTAGGTCTTCTTTCTTGTCGTTTAATAAAACTGTAATTTTTTTTACACGCAGAAAATTATCAGACTACAATAGAGCACTAAAAGAAAGAAAAAAAGTTAAACGACGACACTAAAACACTCACCCAGAAAGACAGGAGGCACAGGGGGAATAAGGGAGCTGCTGGTCCATCTGGCTATTATGCCTTCCACATGGAAGGAATGAAGAGAGAAGTCGGCGAGAAAGAGAGGCTAGACGCTTTCCAGATGTTCCCAATGAAATCTTCAATGGCCTCTAATAGCTTAAGTAATTAGAATAATAGCTAACAGGTATTGAATGCTTGCTGTATACCAGCTAAACCTATTACCACATATTCCTCAACACACTCACTTAATCCTCACAACAATCCTGTGAAACAGGTTTACTGTTATTCCTGTTCTGTACATGAAGAAACCAAAGCACACAGGCTAAGTCATTTGCCATAGGTCGTCCATATATTAAGTGGGGAAATGTGAATCCAAACCAAAGCAAGCTGACTCTAAGGCTCAAACTTTTAATGCCTTAATTGCGTTCCAATGTCTGTATTAATTCAATTAACAGTGCGAGCAGGCACACACACGCCTATCACGTAGATTATTTTTACATTCTCCATAACACTGCGGCTCCACTGTAACCATGAATAATGATTATAATTGAAACACACAATATTCCTCCAAAACCCAAAGCCAACACTATATTCAAAGTATTTACCTGCTAAAGAGAACAACATACTCAAAGTATGTTTGCCAGCGTGCCTATGACTCACCTGTATATTTGTGCTTGTAATACTATTTTCTTTTTCATTTAGGGCAAAATGGGCCCATCTAGTGGCCGAATTCCATGACACCCCAGATGCGGGTTCTACAGAGCTGTCTGCATGCTGCTGCCGATGCCACCATCACCAGGAGCCCTTCCAATTAGGTAAAGAGAGTTCTGCACAGGAAACCATTTCAGTGAGGTCGTTGGAAGCAGTATTTCATAGGATTGTTTTGTTTTTAAGTACTAACAACCTAAAAGAGCATCATTTCCCGATTTCCTTACTACGTACAGGCACGATAAACAGCCTGTCAAGGCATGATAGCACCTAGTCCATGAAATCAGGAAGTATGTTAATAAGCACTAAAATGCATTTCCCACACTATCACTGATTTCTCTCTTCTGTTAAAAAAAAAAAAAAAGGCACCTCCCAGGGAAGCTAATTGTAGATAAAGAATAAGCTGTAAGAACTACATGTAGGCAGTTCCCAAGTTACAGGAGATCAAGGCCCTGTGTCACAGTGGTTTCTTACTGGATAACTTAACCTGGATGAAGAAAGGGAAGCAGAATATCCTCAGCAATTAAAAAGCAAAATGAAGTGTGAAAAACTGGTTGTGCCTTGACCTACTGACTCGAGAGTGAAGACTATGATGCAGCCAGAGAACGAACGTTTGAGCCACCCTTATTACAGGCTGCTATAAAGGGAAAAAAAGTTATTCTTTGGGCTTAGGAGCAGATTTCTAAATCCCAAGGTGTTTCACAAATGCCACTAGCAGACAAGTCACAAAATACAAAAGGAACTCATCAATAAGTGATGATCATTCCTTCCGTTGCTCAATATATAGATATTAACAAGGAAAATGAGGCCATTGATTATTCCAAGTTACCTGTTTACTTGGCAATAAACCTGAACCCAGAAGTCTCAACTCCCAGCGTAAGTCCTCAGTTTGAAAATTATACCATTGCCTGTATGTTTCCCTTCCCACCAGTTTGCTAATGTGCCACAAATCAAAATGGTATTGTCTTACCAGTCAGTTTTACCAGGTGTAAAATTCAGATTCACAACTCAAGAATTTTTCAAATAAACCCAGGCCTATGCTACATTAACTAAATCAAAATTCCTAGGTGTGAGGCCAAGACTCCAACAGTTTGACAGAGTTCCCAGGTGATTTGAATGCACAGCACACAATCCTAACTCCAAAACCATTGGTCTAAGGAAGAATTGATGGTAATGGAGATTCAGATTGATGGCAGCTGAATCAATGTAATTGCAGAAAGCTAAGGAAGACAAACAGCAATCCCCCCTAACTCATACAGAAAGTCCACAGCTACAACGCACTGCACACCCTTGGAAGATGGGGAGGAGGGGGGCTTTTTCAAAATTGCTACTGATTTATATTCACAATATGCTAGACACAGGACTCTAGATAACACATTTCACACATATTATCTCACTTCATCAACCACATGGGAGTAGGTACTGTGATTTCCACCTTACCGATGAAGCAGTGGTGGATCACTGAAGCCAGGAAACTTGTTCAGGGCAATACAGCAACCAAGTTACAAATCCAGGTCCCGATGACCCACAGCCCTGTTTACTGCTTCTCATGTATGTACCACTTGTTTACTTAGAGGCTTCATTTTGTCTTAATTTATTTTACAATCAGTATATATTATTTTTGAAATATAAATATTACCTTCTTGCAATCTTTTTAAAGAACACCTCATTACATTTTTCAATAAATAATGTGACACATCTGTTTGGAAAAAAAATAAAGTCAGATTACTGCATGGCAAACCAAATCCAAAAATACGTTCCAGATGGATTCCAGAGTTAATTATAATAAATGAACCAGAACAAGAAAAGGAAAACACACATGTAATTTCATCTCAAGTTAAGTACAGCCACTTTTCCAGGAATCCAAGCAAAAGTAAAATCCAGAAATGTTCAACAGGTTTGACTACATAAGAATCAAAGGATTCTATGTGTTCAGAAGAAAAAAGCTTCAATTTGATTAAAAACTGGGGAAAGCCTGTGCAGCATGACAGAATTAAAAGAAGGCAATCAACAGCGGTCAAAGGATATAAACAAAAAGTTACACAAAAAAGGGTTCAAGTGATAAACATGTTTATACGTTTAACCTTTCTAGCAATCAGATAAATACACATCTCAAACAAGATGCTGTGATATTTTCCACCTATATATCATCAAACAATTGTAAAATTTTGTTATTTGGTGCTAAGCAGGATCCAGGGTAAACATTCCCACGCTTGGCTGCTGGGGCTGCAAATTGGCACACCTTTCTGGAGCACAATTTGGCAGTAATACAAACACTGAAACTGTGCCTATTCTCTTTCCCTGCAATTCTATCCCAAAAATTATTCTTCTAGAATCATTAGTGAGAAAAAAAGATTTAACTTCCAGAATGTTCATACTAAAACATTAAAATAAAGTGATTAAAGTACAGTACAACTCTGAACTATGCTGGCTGCCACAATGTGACAGGTACTCTTGCATTAGTAGAAAACTAAACTGAAAAGTAATTTGCCATTTGTAAGAAAAAAACCCTTGAAAATTTTCTTATCTTTGATTCAGCAATTTCACTTTCTAGGAATGTATTTTAGGTGAACAAGATTTGTATAAAAAGATGCAATCACCTCAATATTCTTTATCATCTATATAAAATATATAAATTAAATGTCCAAGCCTAGCAGCAAGGTTAAAGTATGACTCACTGATATGACTATCATACCATTAGGAAGCTTTTCAATGGTTTTAAATAAAAAGAAAAAAAACATGTTCGCCACCTAATGATAAGTGGAAAAATACAGATTCAAAGCTATATATCCAGTATAACATAAAATATTTAAAGCAAAAACACCCACATAGGCACTTCTAGATTGTGAAATTATAGGTGATTTTTGCATTCTTCTTTCTCACTCTCCCTCCTAAAATGAGATGCATCATTTTCATAAGGGCTGGGTAGAGATGTAGAAACAAAGTTTTTAAATACGGTCTTCAGATGGATTTTGCTAACTTATTCTCACAACAGTCAACTTAGTGTGTAAGTGCCTAGATTATAAACTAATCTAACAGTTTCCACCTCTCAAGAACACATGACTTTTATTTTATGCTGTGGAGGCATGCAACTGATATTGTTAGTGCCCTGGGTCTCCCTGAATGAGATGGAGAAACTGAAGCAAGTTTGCTAAGCCATACATGAATCAGTTCTTTTTTTTTTTTTTTT
>NW_022437090.1:1336883-1394136 GCF_009761245.1 Sapajus apella | reverse complement strand
AGGCTGGAGTGCAATGGCGCGATCTGGGCTCACCGCAACCTCCGCCTTCTGGGTTCAGGCAATTCTCCTGCCTCAGCCTCCTCAGTAGCTGGGATTACAGGCACGTGCCACCACGCCCAGCTAATTTTTTGTATTTTTAGTAGATACGGGGTTTCACCATGTTGACCAGGATGGTGAAACCTTGACCCTCTTGACCCGCCTCGGCCTCCCAAAGTGCTGGGATTACAGGTGTGAGCCACCGTGACCAGCTTTAAATCAGCTTATGACTTGGGCATCCTCCTTCACCCTTCATGGGTAAATTCGGCTTGAGACATTTTACCAGCCCATCATCATTACCGTCTTTCTGATTCATCAGGTCCCTTAACTCCCAAATTCCTCGTTCTTGACTCATAAGCTCCTCGTCCTTTGTTAGCTCATAAATTAAGGGGTTGGACCAGATGAACTCAAAGATCCTCTCAGACTCTAGGCCCTCACTGACTTACAACTGCCTCGCTCCCAGAGCACACACACATGTTTTACTGTGGGGGAATTTTCACTACCCTATCCGCTCAAGGCATCAAGGCCATTCCCAAGATCTCCTTCTCATTTCACCTCTAAGATTTCAAGCATAAGGCTTTCCTTTAAGGCCTCCCTTAATTTTCAACTGACTCCATTAATAATAATTTGGGATCCCATCAAGTATTTTCTCCATTCGAAGCCACTGTGCTTTTACGTTTCACAGCTCAATTTCAGAAATAAAGGAAGCCAGCCATGGCCGGGCGCGGTGGCTCAAGCCTGTAATCCCAGCACTTTGGGAGGCCGAGGCGGGTGGATCATGAGGTCAAGAGATCGAGACCATCCTGGTCAACATGGTGAAACCCCGGCTCTACTAAAAATACAAAAAATTAGTTGGGCATGGTGGCGCGTGCCTGTAATCCCAGCTACTCAGGAGACTGAGGCAGGAGAATTGCCTGAACCCAGGAGGCGGAGGTTGCAGTGAGCCGAGATCGCGCCATTGCACTCCAGCCTGGGTAACAAGAGCGAAACTCCGTCTCAAAAAAAAAAAAAAAAAAAAAAGGAAGCCAGCCAGCATGGTGGCTCACGCCTATAATCCCTGTGCTTTAGGAGGCCAAGGAAGGTGGATTACCTGAGGTCAGGAGTTCGAGAGCAGCCTGGCCATCATGGTGAAACCCTGTCTCTACTGAAAGTACAAAATTAGCCAGGTGTGGTGGCATGTACCTGTAATCCCGGCTACGCAGGAGGCTGAGGCAGGATAATTACTTAAACCTGGGAGGCAGAGGTTGCAGTGAGCTGAGATAGTGCCATTGCACTCTAGCCTGGGCAAAAAGAGCAAGATTCTGTCTCAAAAAAAAAAGGAAAGAAAGAAAGAAAGCCATGCAGGGAAACACTAAGGCAAGTTGAAAAAGCAGCTTGAAAGGGAAAATGGTCAACAAGGCAAACCTCCAGGACGTTAACCATTAATATTACTGACCAGTCCAAAAGGTATTGGACACAGGCAAATCAAGGAATATGCCAAAGGAAAGGCATGTGTGTGTGGGTGGCGCATTCGGGCAGACACTGGCAAGCAGCAGCTGCCTGCTTTTGTAGATAGTTTCACTGGAATACAACCTTGCTCATTCAGTTATGAATTCCGTTTGTATGGCTGTATATCGGAGGTTTTCTTTCTTTTTTTTTTTTTTTTTTGAGACTGAGTTTCCCTCTTGTTGCCCAGGATGGAGTGCAATGACGCGATCTTGGCTCACCACAACCTCCGCCTCCCAGATTCAAGCGATTCTCCTGCCTCAGCCTCCAGAGTAGCTGGGATTACAGGTGTACACCACCACACCCAGCTAATTTTGTATTTTTAGTAGAGACAGGGTTTCTCCATATTGGTCAGGCTGGTCTCGAACTCCTGACCTCAGGTCATCTGTCGGCCTCAGCCTCCCAAAGTGCTGGGATTACAGGCAAGCGCCTGGCCTATGGTAGGTTTTCTTACATATTATGCATATGATGCTTTCACCCTCCAGCACTCTACAGTTCATCTTCCTATGGCTCCACTTCCAGAATGTTAATGGGTCATTTGGGTGCATGTGAGCAGCATCCTACACTGTGCTTTACAGCCTAAGTGTGGGAAAGGGTAGCATGTTAGTAGTGAGTCTCCACACTCCTCCTCTATTTTCAAGATCACAGGTTTTTTAAATCCTGCTTCTCTTCTCCCTAGTAACATCACCCAAGAGGTCTGAATGATTGAAAAATTAAAAGGGCTGTGCGTCTGGTTCAGGCAAGACAAGACAAGACGAAGCTTACAGGTGAGCCCAACTCTGTCCCTCTTGAGCTCACAAACTCTCTGCCTGGGTTATGCTATTTCCATGAAACCTCCAAAGGTGAAAAATCCTTTCTCCCCCCTTAGTCAGCTGCCGTATCATTGAAAGTCTGTGAAAGACACAGTTGCCGAAAATGAAGAGGAAACAAAATAAAATAGAAATATTTTAACAGAAGTTTTCTGAGCTAAACTTAATAACCAACAGAATGGAGTGGGCAATTTTAGGATGTTATGAAAGGTCTTGGTTTCATATTCCTTGCCTCCCTCTAGAGTAACTACATGCAAAGGCGCTCAAACCTTTACGAAGAGTAGACCTGGTGGGATCTTCATTTTTTTCCTAACACCTGCATCTCCATCAGGGAATCCCTGGCACCCTCCTCCAGAAGACCAGCAGTCTCAATTGGGACAGGCACCCCACATCACTCCTGCAGCCCCTCATCACCCATGACCATCCACTCCACAGCTGACCTAGGGCCCTGCAGAAAAGGACCCGTCTCTCTCTACCCTAAGACATTCTTCTGGCTTCAAACCACCCTCTGGACTTCTCTCTCTCCTAGTAATCCATTTCCCATGTTCAGCCTGGCCCCTGACTTATTTTTCTCCAAACTGTTCATTTAAAATCTTTTTACTCTGAGGATAAAACTCTGAGGCCTAATCACTGAACAATCCCAACCACACACCAAATATTTAATAACAGGGTTTCCCCCCTAGAAAAGCGAGAGGTGGAGGGATGCAGACACATGCCTGACAATCATTTTTTAGGTAGGTATGCCCCTCACATTTCTGGGTTTTAAACACACGTTTCAGGAAGTCTGAAGAGCCACAATTCTGACTCTTACCGAAAGCACTTAGGCTAGATTTTCTCACACTCGTGAATTCTTATGATTCCTGGGGCTCCCCACAGGCAAAAGAATGGGAAATTCCCACAGGAGAAGGTATTTTTGACACACCAAATAACAGTTTAAGAAAACGGTTTTTCTTTCATCAAAGAATATTTAAAAGTCCCTCTGCTAAACAGCAAGTCGCTGAGAAGGCTTCGCTTCGCTCCAAACTCTGTGCCCCGCACTTGCTACCCCAGCACACAGGACACAGCGACAGTCACTGTATCAGAATGCAGGACTCACTGCCGAACAAAATACCGAAAACTGCAGAGTCGGCATGGCTGCAACACACAAAGCCTTTAAAAACAAAAGAACACACGGGGAGCTCAGCCAGTAAAAATGAAGCTACCGAAATTGGAGAAAGAATAGGACAAAGTGACAAGAAATGCTAAAGACGCCTCTTAAGTAAATCACATACGGGGGAAAAAATGGACATGTGGTGTTCTGCGCTTTCTCCTCCACCGAAAGAGTCGAACCAAGAGGACTTCATGAAGCCTTTAGAGTTTTTTTTAAAAGGGAAGGAAAACAATCCAGGTTGCGGGGAAGGGCGGGGGGGGGGGGGGGGATTGTGAGGCGAAGGTGGCGGGGGAGGGGCAAAATCCACAAAATTTAAGTCTTCTGAGAGACACCCAGATTTTATTAATAAGAGGAGCCGAACCTCTCCCTCAACGAGGAGAAGAGAAAGCAGCACCCATCGGCAGCCGGGCAGCCCTGCCTCGCCTCCAAAGGGCTCGGGATCGGTGCTGTCCCGGTAGCCGGGCTCCGAGCTCGGCCGCACACACGCGCCCCGCGCAGCCCCGTCCGGTCCCCGGCGCGAGGCCGGGGAGCTCTACGGGGGGCTGGGCCTGGGCGTCAGCGTCCTGCAGCACCTGGACCCTCGGACAGCAAGCGGCTCCCCAGACTGTGCCTCCTGAAAGGAGGCGAGCCCGGTAAAAGGAGCCGGGGGAGGGCAGCAGGCGACTGCGTGTGGGAACAGGGGTCAGATGTGGGAGGGTGTGCACGGGAAGCGGTAGGGGAGTCCGGGGCTGCGTTTCCCTGGACAGAAGATGCTCGGGGCCAGCAGCCGGACAAATGCCGCGGCCACAGAGGGTGGAGGACTTCAGGGAGCAGAGGCGGCTCAACAGCTGCAGCTGAGCGTCCAGGAAAAGAGATAGAGGCGCGTCCCGAGCAGCTCAAACTGGGGCGAGAGGGGGCGTGAGGGGGCGGGGAAGGGGTGCCTCAGCCCGGGGACCCGTTAGCCCTCCCCGCTGCCGGCCGAGGGCCTGGAGGCCTCTCCCCAGGTCCCCGAGCCGCCGGGCAGGCCTACTCCGCTCGGAGGCTGCACGCCTCCCGCAGCCGGGCAGCAGCCTCCCCTGGGCACGGCGGACCCGGTCCCTCCCGCCGCGTCCCTAGCACTCGGGGCCAGCCCAGGTACCTTCCCAAGACCCCTTGCAGACGCAGCCCCCGCTCCTCGGACTCACGCGCTGCCAGCAGCCCTACCGGCTTCCACCTCAGGGACCTGCCGCCGCCGCCGCCGCTGCCTGAGCGAAAGTCGGCGTCCCAGAAGCCGCTCTGGCTGCCGGCCGCCCGCCTTCCAGGCCGCGCCGGATCCGCCGCTCCCCCTGCCGGCCGGCAGCCATTTCCGACAGGCGACTGCGGAACTTGCCGAAGGGCGCCGCGCCGGAAATGGCCGAAGCCTGCGTTCGCGCGCAGGGGTGCGGACGCGGGCGTGCGCTAGCTACTTTCCCGACCGCGTCGGAAGACAGCCGAGGCCTCCCGTTGCGCCGCGAGGACAGCCGGGTCGCGGGTGGGGGGCCGGGCGCCAGGAATTATGGGAGGCGCGGGGTACGTGCCGATCGCCCTCGGAGCCCCAGGATCGGCGTCCTGCAAAGGCCGCCAGGCCCGGTCGAGAAGACCCGGCCGCGGAGGGCGGGGAGGATGCTCCCTGCGGCGCTGGAACCGGGTCTGGCCTCGGAGCCACCGCTGCTTCCGCAGGGGCGCAGGCGTCGGGAACGTCAGATCACAAACCCGAGTCTAAAACTCCATCCCCAGAGAAAAGGCCTCCAGGGACGGGCCCTGCGCGCGGCAACGGCCTGCAGTTTTTGAAGCCCTTTGACTATTTCCCAACAAAGACATGGCCGGGCGGCTTGGATGCTTAGGAAAATCCTGGGGCTTTGCAAAAACAACAAGTTAATCCCGTCGTGTGGGATGATCACCAGAGCAAGACAGGAAAGGCCACCGTGTCAGTGCTGAAGAGCCAGCCCCTGTGAGCCTCGACGTGCATGTTTTCCACAGTCCCAAGGAACACGTGACTGTTTCCACACTAGGGAAATCAGGACGAGACCTCTTGGATCGTGGAACACGGGATGGGGGTGGGAGCAGTCACCCTACCTGATCACCAGCCTAACTCCGAAACCAGTTTTTAAAACCTGTAACTGCAGTGTGAGCTACGATCCAATTTGCCTCAACGTATTTTTTTTTAATGATTTTAATCCCCAGAGCACAGGGCTTCTCCACGGTTTCCTCGCCAGGGAACCCCCAACACACAGGACCTGGAGAACACGGGGAGAGCACGGCCAGGCTGGCTGCTGGCCCTGCGCTTGGGTGGTCGGCTGCCTTTAGAAGAACTGCACCCCAGAGACAGGCTCGCAGCTGCAGAGCTTATCCACTCGCCCTTCCAGGAGCCCAGGCCCAGTGCTCTAGCGAGAAGGCTGAGAAAACGCTGAAGACTGATGCCCACGGGGGACAGCTTGGGCTAAGGATAACGTTTGCAAAACAAAACGAAAAACCCATAGCAACCTGTTTTCTAGAGCACCCCCTTCATCTCTCCACCCCCAAACCAGTCCCTGCGCGGATCCTCCTTTTCCTTTCCTCTTTCTATTGCTCTTCCCCTCTCCTATTCACTCTTTTCCTCTCCTTTCCTCTTGATTACCACAAACAAACGCTTTCCAAGTCCTACCGCCATCAGATGTATACATGCAACTCCTTACTGTTACCACTTTGTTGAGGAAAGTCAAGAGAGGGGGAGGCAAAGTTTCCAACTCAGAAGCATTGCAGGAAATGAAAATGGAGGGAGTGTTGCCCAGGTATCATGAATTGTGGTTGTTTTTTTTTTTAAGCAGTTCCTCTACTCGGTTCTTCCTCCAAAGGTACGCGATGGCAGCAGGCAGGGGCTTGGCAGTGTGGGAGGACACACCACAGAAGACAGGGAAGAACTGCCAGTCATCTCCACACTGGTGAGAGAGGACGTGCAGGTACCTGCTACCTGTTGGACTCAGTCTTTTACGTTGGAGTAACTTAACACGTTGCTGCCCTTAACCTTGACTTATTTGCTTAAGATGATGAAGCTGGCTGGGATCACGCCTGTCATCCCAGCACTTTGAGAGGCCGAGACAGGTGGATCACGAGGTCAGGAGTTCAAGACCAGCCTGCCCAACGTGGCGAAACGCCATCTTTACCAAAAATACAGAAATTAGCTGGGCATAGTGGCGCACACCTATAATCCTTGCTACTTGGGAGGCTGAGGCAGGAGAATTGCTTGAACCCGGGAGGCCGAAGTTCTTAGTGAGCTGAGATTGTGCTACTGCACTCCAGCCTGGTGAGAAAGCAAGACTGTCTCTAGGGGGAAAAAAAAAATATGAAGCTTTAGAAAGAACCGGGATAGTCACCTGCTCCTGAGCCCCCTCCGCCTTTGATCTTGTGAGCCTGCACTCTCCTGCTCCTCTCAGTCTCCTCCAGCTCCTGTTCCTTCTCCTACCTTGTGTTCTCTGCCAGTGATAGGACTCGGGCTTCTTCTTCCTCCTCACACTCTCCTCTTGCTAATTTCAGCCCTGCATCATCTTCACCTGCAAGCTGATCCTTTGCAGCAGAGCGAGGGGCCCTGCTGCCCAGAAGCACTCTGGACAGCCTCACATCATCATCGTCCTGTTTGTTTTTTTGGACACAGGGTCTCGCTTTGTTGCCCACCCTGGAGTGCAGTAGCGTAGCAGCATTATCACTGTTCGCCCCAGCCCTGGCATCCCTGGGCTCAAGTGAAACTCCTGCCTCCCTCTGGAGTAGCTGGGACCATAGATGCCCCCCACTGTGCCTAATTTTTGTGGGGTTTGTTTTTTGTTTTTGAGATGGAGTCTTACTCTTGTTGCCCAGGCTGGAGTGCAGCTGCACGATCTTGACTCACTGCAAACTCTACCTCCTGGGTTCAAGTGATTCTCCTGCCTCAGCCTGCAGAGTAGCTGGGATTACAGGCAGGCACTACCATACCTGGCTAATTTTTGTATTTTTAGTAGAGATGGGGTTTTACCATGTTGGCCAGGCTGGTCTCGAACTCCTGACCTCAAATGATCTGTCTGCCTCGGCCTCCCAAAGTGCTGGATTACAGGCATGACCTACCATGCCCAGCCTAATTTTTTTTTTTTTTTTTTTTTGTAAAGACAGGATTTCACCATGTTTACCAGGCTGGTCTCAAACTCCTGAGCTCAAGCAGTCTGCCTGCCTTGGCATCCAAGGTGCTAGTATAACAGGCATGGCCACCATGCAGGGCCATCATCATCCTATTAATACATACTTTATGAATACTTAATTGCCAGGCAATAAACTAAACTCTTTATATGCACTGTCTCATTTTAATCCTTACAGGGAGGTATCAGCTACCAGACAGGGAACCGAGACTTCAAGAAGCTAAATAAATAAAGTGCCCAACACCCCAGAGCATGGAGCAAAGAACATATGGGACTCCAAGTCTTCCTAACTTGTGAGCTCATATTCTGACCAGAACAATCTGGCTCTCTCACCAGGGCCTTAAACTTAATATAGCCCAAACAGAACTCATCTTTATCCCTTCCCACTTTGCACTCCTCAGATGTCCTTATTTAATGAATAACGTTACCTTTATCTTTCCTAACCCAGAAAATCAAAACTTGGCATCATCTTCGACTTCTCTCTTTCCCCTCACATAAAACCAGTTTCCAAGACTTAAAGCCTTTACTTGTAGCATCTCTACCATCCAGCCTCTACAATTTCACACCTACATCCCATTCTCATTCCCAAATCCCCATAACTCCTCTCCTGGCCCATCCCTTAACACTGAAATTCCTGGCTTGGAAAATATGGTCACATTCACAGCAGCTGTCCTCGAGAAGGAAGCCAAGGCAACAGTATGCACGATGAAGTAAGTCTTCACTGATCTCTCCATATTTTGACATTTTATAGCACTTATTATCTCTACTTTGCATTTTGGAACTGAATCCAAAATAGTTTTGCATTGTTGTTTAGCAGTCATGTATGTAGACTTTCTTTTTTTTTCTTTTTGGAGACAGAGTCTGGCTCTGTCACCCAGGCTGCAGTGCAGTGGCACCAAGTAGCTGGGAATACAGGCACGTGCTACCACACCTGGCTAATTTATTTTTAGTAGAGATGGGGTTTCACCATGTTGCCCAGGCTCGTCTTGAACTCCTGAGCTCAGGCAATCTGCCCACCTCAGCCTCCCAAAGTGCTGGGATTACAGGCATCAGCCACCATGCCCAGCCTGCCATGTATGTAGATCTTTATTCACATCCAGAAATTAGGAAAAGCAGGATGCATTGAGGCTTTGGTACCCAGCAGCAGGAGCCTGTGGGTCTTCTGTCTGGAGCACAGTCACAAGGACCGAGCATCAGCAGCATCCAGGCTCCTTTCGGCTCCAAATTTTAAACTCCCATAAGACAGACATCATTGGCCCAGCTTAGGTCACATGTCCACCCCTTTAATCAATCAGCTTTGGCCAAGCAGCAGGTCAGCCTGGTCCAAACATGGCAGCTGGAGGCCTCACCTGTAAATAGAGCTTGTTCCCAAAAAAGAGGGAGGCACTCACCATTCATTTGTTTCTTCAATCAATCAATCAGCAAATAGTTGAGCATCTATAGAGATAATATGCAAGATTCTACTATGTACACAAAATGTGTAAAACATGGCCCTGCCCTCATACCATGAAAGTCACCACATAAAAAGAAACCACCAGATAAAAAGCATAACAGTATTCATAAGTACTCATGAGTGATCATCAATCCGGTTATACATGATGGAAGATAATTCATGATACCTAGTATAAACCACTGGCGGTAAAAGTAGTCAGCAGCAATGTGTACATGATCAACAGAAGCTCACAGCAACACCATTTACACAAAAAAAGAAAAGTACCCAGGTGTCCATCAGAGGTAGACCAGAGAAACAAAATACAAAATATAATACTGTGCAATGGCTCACACCTATAAACCCAGCACTTTGGGAGGTCAGGAATTTGAGACCAGCCTGATCAACATGGTAAAACCTTGTCTCTACTAAAAATACAAAGATTAGCCAGGCATGGTGACATGTGTAATCCCAGCTACTAGGGAGGCTGAGGCAACAGAATTGCTTGAACCTGGGAGGTCAGAGTTACAGTGAGCTGAGATTGTGTCACTGCACTCCAACCTGGATGACAGAGCAAGACTCCATCTCAAAAAACAAAAAAGCGTATATATAGTGTATGCATGCACAGAATACAGCAATAAGAATGAATGCTCTACAAATATACACAATATTGCTGAATCTCCCAAACAATGTTAAAAGCATTAGACACACAAAAATATGTATGGTATATGATTCCATTGATAGAAAGCTTAAAAACAGAAAACTAATCCACCCTTAGGGAGTCTTCAGTAAGGGCAACAAAAGGGTCCATCTGGGCAGTGATAATGCAGTTTCTTAAGCTGTGTGCTGGATTCACAGGTGTATTCAGTTTGTCACATTCATCAAGCTTACACTTCCCATACATCCTCTTTTCTACATGTATGTCATCCTTCAATAACAAGTTTTTTAAAAATAATTGGGCTTGTGTGATGGCTCACACCTGTAATCCCAGCACTTTGGGAGGCCGACGTGGGAGAAGCACTTGGGTCCAGGAGCTTGACCAGCTTGGGCAACACAGGAAAACCCTGTCTCTACGAAAAATTTTTAAAAACCTGGCATGGTGGCACCCTTAAGTGGCTGAGGTAGGAGGATCAGTTGAGCCAGGAGGTCGAGGCTGCAGTGAGCCGTGGTTGCACCACTGCTCTCCAGCCTGGGCGACAAAGCGAGACCATGTCTTAAAAAAATAAAAATATATAATATGCACTCAAAGTAAGACACCTTTAATCTCCCTTGAACATCAGTGCCATGATTATCCTAGAGTTGCCAATTATTGCCACATTCCCCGCCACCACCACCATTATGCCCCCTTCTTAGAGACCTAAGACACCAGGCCCTTTGGGAGGAATCACTATATTATACTGCATGATCTCCTCCCCTGTTCCCAGCTGACTGGACTTCTCCTTACCTGGAAATGTGGGAACAGGTCACTGTAATTGAGTCACATGACAGAGAGAGTGCTTGATCTAATGATTTACACAGATTTGAGGGAAAGAATTTCTGGGCATGTGCACAGTTGGTAAGCCTGGAAAGCTGGTCTGTGAAAATAGAAACATACCCACTTAGTTGGAGGGAGAAGTCTCAGAGGCTGTTCACATTGACCTCTGGTACCCACATGTCCCAGCTGACACAGAGTGTCCATGCGATTGCTTATGTAGCCTTATTATTTTTAAAAAATCCTCATAATCCTAGCACTCTGGAAGGCTGAAACGGTTGGATCACAAGGGCAGGAGTTCAAGACCAGCCTGGCCAAGATGGGGAAACCCCCGTCTCTACTGAATATGCAAAAATTCCCAGCTACTCAGGAAGCTGACACAGAGAATCACTTGAACCCGGGAAGCAGAAGTTGCAACGAGCCAAGATCACACCACTGCACTCCAGCCTGGGCAACAAGAGCAAAACTCTGTCTAAAAAAAAAAAAAAAAAAATTCCTCATTTACTTAAGCTAACATGAATACATTTCTGTCCCTGGCCCCAAACATAGCCCTGACTAAAGGTACCACGTTCTTCCCTGGAAGTAACTAAGTAGTTATTTTATTTTTGTTTGTTTCTTTGGAGACAGAGTATCACTCTGTCGCCCAGGCTGAAGTGCAGTGGTGTGATCTCGGCTCACTGTTGGCAACCTCTGCCTCCTAGGTTCAAGCAAGTCTCCTGCTTCAGCCTCCCAAGTAGCTGGGATTACAGGCATGTGCCACCACGGCCGGCTAATTTTTTGCATTTTTAGTAGAGATGGGGTTTTGCCATGTTGCGTAGTCTGGTCTCAAACTCCTGAGCTCAGGCAATCTGCCTGCTTTGGCCTCCCAAAGTGCTGAGATTACAGGCGTGAACCACCAGCCCGGGCCCTAAGTAGTTATTTCAGAGCCACACTCAGCACTTTGCATGTATCAGCCCATGTGCTCCTTTAACGACCCTAAACAATAAGAACTGTTATTATTCCTTCGTCACAGAAGTCCAGGGACGTTAACTAATTTGCCTAAATCATCAACCTAGTAAGTGGTGGTGCCAGGTTTTAGACCCCAACAGTCTAACTCCAGAGCCTGAAACTTTACCAACTCTGCTCTACTGTGGTGCAGGAGAAATGTTGACCATGGTGATATGAACTGTCTGCTGCATTAGTAGGTTCAACGAAGGCTTTGATTTGTTAAATGAGTTCAAATGTAGAAATGATACAAAAGATTGGCTGTCTAGAGAAGCTGGTACGCACATTTCTTTCACAAAGGGATTATCGTTTGAGGTATATAAGCTAGAGACATGTAAACTGCATAGAGTGTGACAAATATACCAAACAAGTCTATGTTCTCTTACCAAGAAACTATTTTACAGATTTCAGCAGATGCTCTCTTGGGGGCCCCACTGATAGCTTATTTTTCCCCAAGTGTTTAATATCCAGGAGTAGGGGGTTTGAGTCCCAGGGAAGGAGAAACTGGTGATAACCATTACTTCAAGTCTCAGGGAGGGAGGTGCCTGGGTCATCTTCCAGGCTAATGGCCAGCCCCACAATCCATTCAGCAAGCTTTCTAGATCACTCTCAAGCCATTGGTGACCACCAGCAATCTTCAAAAGGAATTATCAGTGAGGTTAAGTCAGATAAGAACTTAGTCTATCTGTTGTAAGGCTTTGATTTTAAAGAAAGTGCCGACACCCACTATTCAAGATCTTTCCTATACATAAATGACTGAGCAATTTTGTGGCTTATAATTAGAACAATGCATGACAATTTCTAGATTGAGGTTCCAAGGTTACACCTCTCTTTAGTCTATCAGTGCCAAAAAGACAAAAGGTCATCTTCTAAGGCTCCACGGATAGCACTCATTACCCTGATAAATGGCTTACTTTAGAAGTCCTGGCTTTGATGTTACCTTTTAAAGGTGGCTGCTTTTCGTCGGCCAAAGGTGGGGCCATTTGGGTGGCCCACAGATAATTTGAGGCAAGAACACTGAGTTAACATCAGTTTTAAGACAAAACACATTTTATTGCTAAAAGAGTATTTGTTAACTCATTGCGTCATGTCATAGTATTCTCTGCCTGGCCATGTGGCTGTAAAAAAATAAACATTCAAGTTTCACATCAGAAAGCTTAGCCTGATTCAAAAATGTTATCTGCAGCTGGGTGCTGTGGCTCATGCCTATAATCCCAGCACTTTTGGGAGGCTGAGATGGGTGGATCACCTGAGGTCAGGAGTTTGAGATCAGACCGGACAACATGGCAAAACTCCGACTCTTCTGCAAATACAAAAATCAGGTGGGTGTGGTGGCAGGCGTCCTGTAATCCCAGCTACTTGGGAGGCTGAGGCAAGAGAATTGCTTGAACCTAGGAGGCGGAGATTGCAGTGAGCTGAGATTGAGACATTGCACTCCATCCTGGGCGACAGAGTGAGAGTCCATCTCAAAAGAAAAAAAAAAAAAAAGCTGTTATCTGTGTAACACACCTAACCTGTAATGACCAATTAAGAGTCAAATTAGCTAGCACCAACAGCGGGTATCAAAATGCCATCAAAAATTCCTAAGCTTGCACCTACAAATGTTCCCTAAGGCAAGCATAAACGCATCTAACATTTACCCTAAATTATGCCAGTGAGTAGCAAAAATGTGCTCAGTTAGACGCAACATGTCACAACATGGTCTGACTGTTGGAAGAACTTAGTGCAGTGAGAGCTATACCCAGAGGAAAGAAGTAAAATTAGGCAGAGTGTTGATGGCTGAGTTCCAGTGTCACATTTATATACAGCTCAGTGACTCTAGAATTGTCCTTACACCAAAAGAAAAGTTATTCATGTCTTCAAAAAATAACTGCTCACTACTTTTATTTAAATATGCCTTGTGTGAACAAGGCATTCCAACTGAAAACTGGCAAAATTCATAGAGGTTCTCAAAGAACATCAATTAGCTTCTTAGTCAACCAATTTGGCTGTAAAATCAAAACCAAAAGTGCAATTTCCAAAACTAACTATGCTAAATACATTTAGATATATATAAAACTTGTTAATAACATTTGGACTTTATGTATGAAATGAAACAGTAGTTTTCACCAAAGGGATTTTCAAAATAAAAAAATGTATAGGTTTTAAACCAATTTATGAAGATCTGCAACAAGATTTAATTGAAGACAAAGTTTTCCCTTATTTTCTTAAATATTACTCAAAATTAATTATCAACCTAAATGGTGACAGCATGATTCTAGTAGGGTCCAAGTCAACCACAGAACAAAATAATATTTTATCCCTTCCCCAACCCAAGCCTTCAGCCTTGCAAATACTAGGCCATAGATTAAAAATTGGAACCAAATGAAAATGTGACCACCTTTCTACAAATCCATCAATTTGGAAGGCAAAACACTAACAATCCAAAGTCTATCTCTAATGGATAGAATGTCAGATATTTCACCCTCATGTCAAAAGAAACATGTATAATTACATCATCTAGGTTACTAACAAAAGCATATCTTTAAAGTGAAGAGGTGATTATTTAGAAAAGGATACTTGACATAAATGAAGCAAATAATCAAAAAACATATTAAATATCTGTATTAACTATGAAATCTGTTTAAAAGCTAATGTCAGGGGGTGGGAGGCTAGGGGAGGGTTAGCATTAGGAGAAATACCTAATGTCCTAATGTAGATGATGGGGGGATGGATGCAGCAAACCACCCTGGCGCGTGTATACCTATGTAACGAACCTGCACGTTCTGCACATGTACCACAGAACTTAACGTATAATAAAAATAAATAATAAAATAAAATCAAAGCTCATGCTGAGACTTGTATTACTTTTATGTACATTTAACCAGGCTGCAGTAATGCTCTATTTATCTTTATTCATTAATTAGCTTAAGTAATAAACATCTAAATATTAGGAGCACAGTAGCAAAAAAAAAATCACAAAAACTGATACATTAAATATTTGCCAACTCTTTGGCTTCCATCCAGCTCATGAGCAGGATTTTATAAAATTGCTGTCTCTATGTGTCAACCATTTCAAGTCCTTCTTTTTCAGTTACTTTGAACTATTATGTTTCCACACGATTCTCATTGTCATCTCGAAAGTTACTGGAGTACCCTATGGTCTAGCTCAGTGGTTCCTGAGTAACAATTTGTGAACCAAGATAGGATGAAGTTTTCATCAGTCTACAGTTAAATGTGAAAAGCTCTGACAAGTTTGTGAGTTGAATGATTCCACTGAAAGGATTAGCCTTTATTCTAAGATTATATCCTTCTCCCTTTTTTATGTTAAAATGTGTTTTTATGAAATGATCCTGGTGGTGGTCAACGGCAGCTTTTTCTTTTTCTTTCTCACTTAACAAAACACTGAAATATACTAATTTTGGTATCCCCTTCCCAGTTATTTTTAATTTTACTGGTTTATTAAATCTAAAAATCTGTTAACTATAATACCAGTCTAACCTGTCTAACAACAAAGATATATATTAAGACATACACTTCCCACCATCTCACCCCCCAATACAAAATGCTTTTGGAGACTCCCATGGCATCCAGCCTCTGAAAGGGCCCCCAGTGATCCCTGCCCCCTGGTATTCACACTGGTGCGAAGTCTCCACCCACACCATAACCAGGGTCCATCTGTGTGGCCCATGGAGCACAGCAAAAGTGACGGCATCACTCCCAGGATTAAGAGACATGAGGCATTTCAGCTTCCGTCTTGGTTGCTTTCTCCTTCTCAGATCACACTAGGAGAAACTCACTGCCATGTTGTGACGTCAGTATGGAGAGGCCCAGGTGAGGGACTGAGGCTTCCTGCCAACAGCCACATGCATAAGATTGAGAACAGATCCTCCAGCGCCAATCAAGCCTTCAGATGACTGCAGTCTCATGAAAGACCCTGCACCAAAACCACCCAGCTTGACGAAATAATCTGAACAACAAACCCCAATGACACAAGTTTACCTATAACGAACCTGCACATGTACCCCTGAACTTAAAACAAAAACAATTTTTACTCCAAGCAATAGGAAGAAAAAAAAAAAAAAGAAGAAACAAACAAACAAAACCACGACCACCACCACCAACAACAACAATACACACCCAGCTAAGCCACTTCGGAATTCCTAACCTACAGAAACTGTGAAATAATAAATATTTGTATTTTCAAAATTAGCTGGGTGTGGTGGCGAGTACCTATAATCCCAGCTACTTGGGAGGCTGAGGCATGTGAATCACTTGAACCCAGGAGGCAGAGGTTGCAGTGAACTGAGATCATGCCACTGCACTCCAGCCTGGGTGAAAGAGCGAGACTGTCTAAAAAAAAAAGAAGAAAGAAAGAAAGGTCTAGAATATTTTTTAAAATTAAAATTAAATAAATAAATATTTGTACTTTCAATCACCAAGTTTGAGATCATTTGTAATGGAGCAATAGTTAATAAATACAACCCTTTAATCCTATTTCAGCCGCAAAATGAACATCCCTGTAGCCCCCAAGGAAGGCAGTGCGGTACAATGCAAAAATTGTATTTATGGCTGAGTTGGAAGAGAGATCAGATCAGCAAAGCCTGTGATCTCCTTTACCCTGGCTTTAGTTTACATGCTCTGACTTTTTTCTTCTCTGTTGCTTTTTCTACTTTTCTTGTATTGACCAGAGTACTCAGTAAACTGAATAATCCATCTCTAGCAAGGGAGCCAATCCTACAAGTTTATGTGCTTAAAGGAATTACCTTATGTAAATATGGTATTTTATGAAATTTTAGAAAACTGGTGAATTTCTATTGACAGAATCCCTAACCCCAGCTGTCCTAATCTTTGCTAGACTCATCCCATCCTCAAAAGGGGAGCATGTCTTATATTTCACTAAGAAAATAGAAAACAACATATATGAACTCTTTGAAATGCCTTCCTTCTACCTTTAAGCCTATCTATAAGTACTGAGGTGAAAAACTATTGTTTTAGTAGATACTAGAGTTTTTATTAGAATGGAAAAGTCTTATTTAGGAAACTACTTTGAAATGACATTTTAAGTATGGAAGAAGAGAAGATGGCTTAGAATAAAACTCTGAAGCAAAGAAACAGCTAGTCAGATCTACATTTTTTAAAATCCAAAAACATGGGGACTGGAGGAGAGGAAATAGGGGTGGATAAGAAGAGATGGGGCTCAAATAACAGTGTGGGAGGCTGGAGCTGGGGGAGAGAGTTCCCAGTGATAGGGGAGCTGGAGAATGTTTAAGATAGAGATATCTATTGTCAGAATTTTAAGTTATTTGTGTTGCTAAGGATATATAATCCCCTAAGCCTTCCGTAATATCTGTCACATGCACAAATGCCTTATGTGAGTGATTTAGGGGAGAAATAAGAAAAAAGATTGCGAGAGGCTGACTTCTACAACTTGTCCACAAAGAACCAAGAAATGAGAACAGCCACAGAGTTCAGTTACAAGTAAGATAAGGAATTCAGTGGAAGCAGACACTCAAAGCCAAAGAAACCATAAGAAGACGAGCTTCCAGGAATTCACAGAAATCTTGGACTGAGTTTCCCAATGGATGCGGAATGGGGACTTAAGCCAATGTTCCTTAAATCTCAGAAAAGAATGTTGCCTTAAGCTGACAGCTGAGTACATATTCATTGATTCTTCTTCCATCATCTATTCTGGCCCTTGACAAAGAGATGTCCCTAACTCCTTTCTGAAACTTAGGTGCTCCATATTTGTGATCTAATATCCTTCCTTTAAATCTTGCTTGATCAATTATCCTCTTTGCTGTATACATGGTCAATATCCTCCTCACTATAGGATTTTACTCCCAATCTGCTTATAAACAGGCTCAGGGTCAGGCATGGGGGAAAACAAGAGAATAACTCAGCTCAAGCTACTGTCATCTTACAATATTGGCATTCAGCCCAGACAGATTTAGATGTGAATCCGCGTTCCGCTATGTATTCATGGTAGAACACCTTAGGCACATTACACTACCTCTCTGTACTCTCTCCATTACAGCTTCCTCATCAGAACATGGGGATAATAACGGTACCTGCCTCACTGGAGTATTGTAAGGATCATCCCAAATGATGCGTGTATATTGCTGGCCCAGGGCCTGGTTTACAGTAAGCCTTCAGTAACATCAACTACTGTCATTACCATTTGCCCAAATTCTTAAGAATCATCTCAGGCTGGGCACAGTGGCTCACTCCTATAACCCCAGCACTTTGAGAGGAAGAGGTGGACAAATCACCTGAGGTCAGGAGTTCCAGACCAGCCTGGCCAACATGGTGAAACCCCATCTCTACTAAAAATACAAAAAAAAAAAAAAAAAAAAATTAGCTGGGCACGGTGGCAGGTGCCGGTAATCCCAGCTACTTGGGAAGGTGAGACAGGAGAATTGCTTGAACCTGGGAGGTGAAGGTTGCAGTGTGCCAAGATCTTGCCACTGCACCCCAGACTGGGAAAAAAGAGCAAAACTCAGTCTCAATTAAAAAAAAAAAAAAAAGAAAAAGAATCATCTCTTCTCTACCGCCATTCATTCTGTAATCCCTGGGAGGTGCTGGCTGCTGCCAATCTACTGAAACTGCTCTCATTAAGACCAGTGATCACTTCTAATATGAGGTTATAGAAAAATAAAGAAACAAAATGAAAAAAAGATAATCAGTAACTTCCTAATTCGTTAATCCCACTGAATCTTTCAGGCCTCCCTTTGGAACTCTTCTTTAGAACTTAATAGACCTAGTCACTCACCTTATTGAAATGGTCCAGTCTGTGCTTTGCAGGCATTGCCTCTCCCGATCCTTTCTCTTTTCTTTCACCGAGTCTTAATTCTCCACCATCCTTTAAATGCCTGTGTGTCTGGGTCTCCACCCTTAGCCATCTTTTTGTCACTAGGTGAACACTTCTAAGACTTCAGCAGCCAAATCTCTGTCTTTAGCCCAGACTTTTCTTCTGCGCTCTTGACCCAAACTGTCCACTAGATATCTTGTCCAAGGTTTTCACAAACCCAGTCATGCAGGCCAAATTTACAGAGACTGTTAACAAAATCATTATTTTATCTCCCTTCTCCAATTCTTTCCTTTCCCTAGTAATCATTTTCTTTTTTTCTTTCTTTTTGAGACATTCTTGCTCTGCTGCCCAGGCTGGAGTGCAGTGGTGCAATCAGGTTCAGGCGATTCTACTGCCTCAGCCTCTTAAGTAGCTGGGATTACAGGTACACACCACCATACCTGGCTAATTTTTTATATTTTTGGCAGAGGCAGAGTTTCACTGTCTTGGCCAGACTGGTCTCAAACTACTGCCCTCAAGTGATCTGCCCACGTTGGCCTCCCAAAGTGGCTCACAGGCGTGAGACACCGCACCCAGGCCCTAGGAATCACTTCCTCAAGTTTCCAGCTTGGACTGGAATGTCACTGTCACAGTCCAGCCAGGAGTCCAAGCCAGAAACACCAGTTGTTATCTTTATCTCCTCCTCACCCACCATGTCCATCTGGCCATCAGGGCCTAACGGCGCCACCTCAGAGTCTCATGGCTCCCCGGAGTCCTACTCCATCCTATGTGACCCCATTGTATTTCAGAGTGGGCTTCAGAGTCACATACACCTGGGTTCAAATATTAACTATGCCATCAACTTACTAATGACTGTTTTTGCTCAGTGACTTAACCTCTCTGACCTGTTTTTGCCGTAATGAGATATCACACGTAAAACAGTTGGCACGCAGTAAGCACTCAACAAACTTTCCACCACATCCCCTTGGTGTGGGTCTTCATCACTCCCTGGTGGAATGTAGTATCTACCTTGTTGGTCTATCTTGTCCTTTCTCCTCTTAATTGCCCTAGAGTTAATTTTTTCTAAAACCAATCAATCAATCTGGTACTATCATCTCTGGCTTTAAAATCTTCAACATTTTCTTTTTTCCTATGGAAGAAAGTCCCAATTCCTTAACATAAGTGGTAAGTTTCAGCTGCCTCTCTGGTCCCTGCTCCCCAGCTCATTTATTCCAAAATATTGGCTTTTTGCCAACCACTTCATGTACATACAGGCTTAATCTCCACACATGCAGAGCCCTTTGGCTAATTCCCTTCCCCACATCAAGTTTTGTCCAACTGGCAAGAATCTCATGGCCCACTTTAAAAACTATCACATTAAGGGTGACACCTATTCTTAAGTAGTTCCATTTTTCTTTTTCTTTTTTTTTTTTTTTTTTTTTTTCTTTTTGAAAGAGAGGGTCTTGTTATGTTGCTCACGCTGGTCTTGAACTCCTGGCTCAAATGATCCACCCCCCCCCCCCATCAACCTCCCAAAATACTGGGATTATAAGTGTGAGTCCCTATACCTGGCCTGGTTCAATTTTTTAAAACTATTTTTTAAATATACACAAACATAGGCTGGGCGCAGTGGCTCATGCCTGTAATCCCAGCACTTTGGGAGGGCAAGGCAGGCAGATCACTTAAGGTCAGGAGTTCGAGACCAGCCTGGACAACATGGTGCAACCCTTTCTCTACTAGACATACAAACATTAACCAGGCATGATGGCAGGTGCCTGTAATCCCAGCTACTTAGGAGGCTGAGGCAGGAGAATCACTTTAATCTGGGAGGTGGCGGTTGCAGTGAGCTGAGAATATGCCACTGCTCTCCAGCCTGGGCAACAGAGCAAGACTCTGTCTCAAAAAAAAAAAAAGAAAGAAAGAAAAAAGGAAGGAAGGAAGGGAGGAAGGAAGGAAAAGAAAAGAAAAGAAAAAGAAAGAATGCTAAAACAAATGTAGATGTGGTAAAACATCAAAAATTGGTGAATCTCGGTAAAAATAATTTCAAATGTACAGAAAGTTGCAAAATGCTATACAATTCTGGCAAAAAAGAAAGGACGGGCAGGGTGGCTTGTGCCTGTAATCCCAGGCCTTTGGGAAGCCGAGGCAGGAGGATCACTTGAGCCCAGGAGTTCAAGCCTACAGAGAGTTATGATCCTGCCACTTTACTCCAGCATGGACAATGGGCCCAAACAACTAGCCTATGTTTAAAAATGTCAGTGTCATGAAAAGAAGCAAGGGCAGAAGGAAGGGAAAAAAGGAACGGAGGGAGGAAAAAGGAGAAGGGGAGGGGGAAGGGAAAGGAAAGGGAGACAGGAAGAAAGAAGGTGAAGCTGAAGAAACTTTCAAGATTACAAGAGACTAAAGAAACATGAGAGCTAGGTGCAATGTGTGATCCTGGATTAGATGTTAACTCGGTATTTAAAAAATTGCTATAAAATACATAATTGGGCTGGGCACTGTGGCTCACTTTGGAAGGCAGAGGCAGGCAGGTCACTCGAGGTCAGGAGTTCCAGACCAGCCTGGCTAACATGGTGAAACCCTGTCTCTACTAAAAATATAAAATTAGCTGGGTGCGATGGTGTACACCTATAATCCCAGCTACTCAGGACACTGAGGCAGGAGAATCGCTTCAACCCAGGAAGCAGAGGTTGCAGTGAGACTAGACTGTTCCACTGCACTCCAGCCTGGGCGACAGAGCAAGACTCCAGCTCAATCAATCAATCAATCAATGAAATTGGCACAACCATTGTGGCAAAACAGTACAGAGGTTCCTCAAAAAATTAAAAATAGAACTACCACATGACCCAGCAATCATACTTCTGTAGTATTTACCCAAAGGAAATGAAATCAGCATGTTAAAAATATATTTACACTCTCATGTTCATTGCAGCGCTATTTACAACAGCCAAAATATGAAAACCCAAGTGTCCATCAAGGGATGCACGAATTTTATTTATTTATTTATTGAGACAGAGTCTTGCTCTGTTGTCCAGGCTGGAACACAGTGGCACAGTCTCAGCTCACTGCAATGTCTGCCTCCACGGTTCAAACAATTCTCATATCTCAGCCTCCTGATAGCTGGGATTACAGGCATGTGCCACCAGGCCCAGCTAATTTTTGATATTTTTAGTAGACACAGGGTTTCACAATGTTGGCCAGGCTGGTCTGGAACTCCCGATCTCAGGTGATCCGACCACCTTGGCCTCCCAAAGTGCTGGGATTACAGGAGTGAGCTAACGTGTCCAGCCAGGATGCATTCAA
The DNA here is from genome assembly GCF_009761245.1 of Sapajus apella. Taxonomy (NCBI): domain Eukaryota; kingdom Metazoa; phylum Chordata; class Mammalia; order Primates; family Cebidae; genus Sapajus; species Sapajus apella. Next base: position 1,372,561 of record NW_022437090.1, on the reverse strand, counting down.
TTTTTAAATGTGGAATACTATTCAGCCTTTTAAAAATAAGGAGATCTTATCATTCGCAACAACAAGGATGAACCTAGAGACATTATGCTAAGTGAAATAAGCCAGGCACAGAAAGACAAATACTGCACTGATCTCACTTATATGTAGAATCTAAATAAGTCAAACTCATGAAAGAAGAGAGTAGAATGGTGGTTGTGAGGGCTGGGAGATGGGGAGATGTTGGTCATAGGGTACCAAGCTGCAGTTAGACAGGATGAGTTCATTCTGGAGCTCTACCGTATGGCATGGTGACTACAGTTCATATATATTTATAAATTGCTAGGAGATATATCTTAAATGTCCTCACCACAAACACAAAAATAAGTATGTGAAGAGATATGTTAATTCATTTGATTTACTCATTTTACAATGTGTACGTATACCAAAACATCATGTTATACCCTGTAAATATACACAATTTTTATTTGTCAGTTACACCCTAATAAAGCTGGAGGGAAGAAAAGAAGGAATATAGGAAGCAAATACTTCTTCTCTGGGTATGCCTTTTTTTTTTTTAGACAAAGTCTCACTGTGTTGCCCAGGCTGGAGTGCAGTGGTGTGATCTTGGCTCACTGCAACCTCCACCTCCCAGGTTCACGCAATTTTCCTGCCGCAGCCTCCTGAGTAGCTGGGATTACAGGCACCTGCCATCATGCCCAGCTAATTTTTGTACTTTTGTAGAGATGGGTTTTCACCATGTTGGCCAGGCTGGTCAACCTGACCTCAGGTGGTCCACCCACCTCAGCTTCCCAAAGTGCTGGGATTACAAGTGTGACCACTGAGCTTGGCTGAGGATTTCCTTCTTTTTTGAGGCAACAGTATTTTGTCTACATACTATTAACCTACACCACACAAAAAAAGCAGAAATATTACATTCTAGCTTGCTCTTCAAAAAGGTAAAAAAGGCTAATGCCACTTGGTTTAAGCTGCTGTAAATGTTTTTATTTTTACTATAAAAAGCCTGGATTGGGTTATAATTACTGGTTTAAGCATTTGTCTTATTCTTTTAGATTGAGAGCTTCTTGAAGCAAGAATTTAAATTGCCTTTTGGAACTGAATAGTGAGACAGGTATCCTAATTCAGGGCAGTATTTCTCCCTGGCATGGTGTTATTAGACTACTTTTATGCTACAATTTAGGATCATAGTAAACAAGGCTGGACATTTTTTTTTTTAAGAGGTTGGGTCTTGCTTTGTCACTCAGGCTAGAATGCAGCGGTATGATCACAGTTCACTGCAGCCTCGAACTCCTGGGCTCAAGCAATCCTCCTGCATAGCTGGGACTACATGAGTGCCTTGCAGCACCCAGCTATATTTAGTTTTTTGTAGAAACAGGGTCTTGCTATGTTGCCCAGGCTGGTCTTGAATACCTGCCCTCAATGAATCCCACCTTAGCCTCCCAAAGTGCTGGAATTATAGGCATGAGCCACCACACTTGGACTGGACATTCTTAAAATGGAAACAAGAACAGAAAATGACCCTTTGGTTTGGAGCACAGCACAGTGCTGGCATTAATCTACTTAACATACTGTTCTGTGTCTTCACAGAGCCTTCCACAGGCAAGACCAGAGGGCCCACCCCTGGTCCCAGGCAGACGCACAAAGGAGCTGGTGTGAGGGAGAGGCCTCATGAAAATTGGAGCTGAATTTGCCGTTTGTGCCTAGGATTGCAGCCCCTGGTATTTATCACTGCCACCACACACACTGCAGGAGGGCAGCCCATCCTCGGTTGGCCAGAGGTTTTATTTTAAAACCCACGGGTTAAGAGACCAAACAGCTGGAACATAGAGGGGAAAGCATGCTCTTCCCTTCTCCCCATGCTTGCTTTGATCGAGAATCTAGGAAACTTTCTCTTCTCTGCAGTATTGAAGCGAGGGCATCTGTCTTAGTCCATGTGTGTTGCTATAAAGGAAGACCTGAGGCTGGGTGATTAATTTATAAAGAAAAAAAGGTTTCTTTGGCTCATGGTTCTGCAGGCTGCACAAGAAGCATAGCACCAACATCTGCATCTGGTGAGGGTCTCAGGCTGCTTTCACTCATGGGGGAAGTTGAAGGGGAGCCAGCGTGTGCAGAGGTCAGAGAGAGGGGAGGGGAGTGCCAGGCTCTTCTTAACACCAGCCCTCTCAGAAACTAAGAGTGATAACTCACCCCCTCCTCCTACCGTTAATCTCTTCCTAAGGGATCCACCGCTGTGACCCAAGCATCTCTCATTAGGCTCCACCTCCAACACTGGAAATCAAATTTCAACATGAGATTCGGAGGGGACAGACATCCAAACTATCTCAGCATCCATCCTTCTCTCTGCCCACTCTGCTTACTTACTCTTCCTTGTAGAAGGAAACAATTAAGTGCATGTCCAATTGCACACTCACTGCCAGGCTCTCTTTGAATTCATCTTTTGTAGATGTCTGCCCACAGGCCACACGCATTCTTCTCTCCTCCGTTCAGCAGCAGATAACAGGGGTTTCCAGCGACTATGCCTATTTCCAGAGCTAAATTCAATTCACGGAGAAAGAAACGAGAAGCCTGTTCTGGCCTTGGAGCCAAGCCACCTTCTCCAGGCCGGCTTCAGTAGCAATCAAGCTGACATTTTCAACCGAGTCTGATTCCTATGACTGTATCATTTGGTTCAGGACTTGAAAGACAGAAGAAGATGAAGGGCCTCTCAGAACCCCAACAGTGTTTTACTAATCTGTGGATCCCAGCACCTCTCCTGGTGCTCGTTCTATTACAAGCCCTCAATAAATTTTTGTTGTCTTGAACTCAGAGTGTGTAGCACATAGGCAGATAGCTGCTCACAGCTATTATTGGGGCGGTTGTGTGTGTGTGTGTGTGTGTGTGTGTGTGTGTGTGTTTTAACAGAACAAAGTGATTTTTGATGCTTTTCTAGTTTGTCAGAGGCCTCTGAGGCTGTAAGGAAGCAGCTTTAGTGAACAGAGGAGAGCGAGCTGTGTCTTTGTGCTTCACCATGATTGGAACGCCAGACAGTGATCTCCCGGGGGAGATGTCAAACAGCTTGACAGCAATTCCAGCAAGAAGTGGTAGAAACACAATTTTGCAATAATGATCATACGTTTTTTGAAATTTTCCTTTATCCTTGAAATGCCTTGTGTTGTCGAAAATCTATTCATTACTGTTCAGTCGTCTGTAGCGAGTCATCCCTTTAGGTCTCTGTACCCGGAAGTGACAGCCCTGGGAGGATTTTGGCAGAGAGACAAAGGCTCCTAGGCACAGTGGGAGAGCCAGAAAGGTACCAGTAAATAGTAGCTCCAAGGAGTTACGAGATTTTTTAAAGAATAATAAAAGGAGCGGAAGTGGGAAGAAATCATCTTCCTCAAAGGGGCTTTAGTTTTCTAAAAGCAGGCACCATAGTTCTTTAATATTTTTACTGAGCACGTCTCTGGTGCTTTTTCTTTTCTCTCTAATCTCTTCCATGCATTTCCTCACTCATCATCCCTTTCCTCTCCAGGATGTTCAACTTCTCCCTGTCTCTACTGCCTCCTTCATCTTGACCTATAAACATGTATGAGTTTCTTACATCCCCAGAAACTTCCAGCCACCCTCAAATCCTCTCTCTCTTCCCTTCTCTTCGTAGTCAAGGGATGAGCCTATTCCAGGGCTACCCAAAGCATGGTCTGTGGACCAGGAGCATCAGCATCCCAAGGGAGCCAGAGTTGACATGCAGTTCTTAGGCTCCCAGACCTACTGAATCCAAATCTCTGGGGTGGGGCCTAAGAATCTGTTTCAACACACTCTCCAGGTGGTGCTCAGCCAAGTCTGAGAAGCACTGCCTCCACTTCCTGTCTCTGCTCACCATTTGGGCCATCTTCTTCTGTCCCCTTCAGCTTAGCACCTTCCCCAGGGCTCGGTCCTGGGCCTTGGCTTCATTGCGTTCTATCATTTCCCTATGTGATCTCACCCACCAAAGGTTGATTTGGTTATTTGTACGTTTTAACACAGGTTTATACCAGTGATTCTCCAATTTATGTTTCTATCCCTGGCCTCTTTCTCTGAGCCCTCAGAATGTCCGGTTGCTTTCTGGACTTGCTTACCAAAATGCTGCATGGTTCTCTCAAGTCAGAATGTCTAAAACCAACTCAGTATCTCCTAAACCCACTCTGCATCAATATCAATAATCTGGGTGGTATGACAGCTCTGCCAACCCCCTGGCCCCTGCCACCCCAGAAGCCAGCTACATCCACTGCATTTGTGCTCCCAGTTCACTGACTGAAGTTCGCACCTTGAGGCCTGGCCTACAGATGAGCAATCACAGGCTCTTCAAGGATGCCAGGGCACCCCTCACACATTTATTTCTCACAATATTGATGAAATGTATGCCTCCTAGACCCTCCCAGGGTGGGTAAGTAGGTCTCAAATGACAATGCACTCTAACCTGCCAACCCCCTAAGTCTCTGAATCTCTGCCTCCACATTAAACCAAGGCATGCCCACCATTTCCAGTTCACTCACGTGGACCATCTTTGAGTCCATGTTTCAGCCAGCCAAGCAACCAATTGAACTCAACACCACTTTTTTTTTTTTTTTTGAGACTGAGTTTCACTCTTTCATCCAGGCTGGAGTACAGTGGTATGATCTCAGCTCACTGTAACCTCTGCCTCCCAGGTTCAAGTGATTCTCCAGCCTCAGCCTCCCAAGTAGCTGGGATTACAGACGTGCGCCACCATGCTGGGCTAATTTTTCTATTTTTAGTAGAGGCAGGGTTTTACCATGTTGGCCAGGCTGGTCTCAGACTCCTGACCTCAAGTGATCCACCTACCTCAGCCTCCCAAAGTGCTGGGAATACAGGCATAAGCCACCATGCCCAGCCAGATTCAACACTTCCTAACGCCCCAAGCTGCAACACTAAATGGAGAATCTCTGCTTAGTGATCCCATATCAAAACATTCAGCCCCATCCAACTTTATGTTCCTTCTACCTGCCAGGTAAAGTGTCAGAGGCCCAGCATCAGAAAGCGGTTGGCTTGTGGGTAGCAGGGTAGTAAGAATTTACTGAGAACAGTATAGGTTGGAAAAGGATCAGATAGAAGAGCGCAGCGGGGTGCTTCCACAGGAGAGGACTAAGCATGCTGCAGCGGACTGTTCCTTGGGGTATTTATGGACCTTGTGGGAGCTTAAGGGTAATTGGGACTACACTAGCCACACAGGTCATGATAAATGATTACATTTGTGGACATTTTGGTGCCTCGATGTCAGCAAGGTTTGCACAATGAGCTTCGACATGCATGCATTCTGGAGATGTATAGGCATTCTAGTTACTTATACATTTTTGGGAAATAAGCCCCATACCAGATGCCTGCTTTCAATCATAGGGAAGTCCCATTACTTCTACATTCCTCAGGTCAGGAGTCTGGCCTCTGGATGGCCTGCTTGGTGGCCCCCAGGTGACCTCTGCTCTTCCACCACCATGGTCCCACACTCATAGTATCCATTCCCATGCACATTCCCTGAATTTCCATCTGTAGAAATTAAAAAACTCAAGTAGTTGAATGGAGTGTGGCACACCTCTTCTGGGCCGGTCACACAGTGGACCTCATCTGCAGGGGCTGCAGGACTGACGTCTAACAAAGAGGGGTGCTGGGGGAGTCCTCAGGAGTGCAACACTGTGTTGCTTGGCACCTGTCTCCAGGGAGGCCATTACTATTTCCTGAGGCAACGCAGGGTTCATCCTCTCAGAGGTGGAAAGGCCAGTACCACTGGGAGTGGGGATGCCACCGTTGCTGGGGTGGGGAAGCAAAGGTGGGACTGCTTTTTCACCGATACAGGAGACATCAGAATTTAGGGGCTCAATGTCCCATTTTTTGTTGTTCTTATTTTTGTTTTTTGTTTTTTTAGATGGAGTCTTTCTCTGTCCCCAGGCTGGAGTGCAGTGGCATAATCTCAGCTCACTGCAACCTCTGCCTCCCAGGTTCAAGCGATTCCCCTGCCTCAGCCTCCTAAGTAGCTGGGACTATAGGCATGAGGCACCACCATGCCCAATCCCGTGACCTCATGGTCTACCCGCCGTGGCCTCCCAAAGTGCTGGGATTACAGGTGTGAGCCACTGTGCCCGGCCCCTGTCCCCAGCTTTATCAAAGTGTTCCCAAACACCCCCATCCCAGCTTGCAAGATGCCATTCTTTCCCAATTAATGCTTTCACTTTAACTGTACATAGCCTGCAAAGCTGAGACTTCAACTTGTGTTGTAACCCAGCCAGTTGCAGGATGAGGTTCTGCATTTGATTTTCAGCAATTTCAGCCCTTCTGTGTAGTAAATAGAGGCCTCCCTCAGGGCACACATAGAAGCTCCTAGGTCATTTATGTGGTGCACAGACTAGGAATGTGAATCCCTGCACTCATCCTTTCCTTCTAGTAGCATGACATCAGGGTTCCAACCAACATCATTATATTCATTCATTTCCAAAATGTTCGAAAGTATCACATATATGCCAGGTGTGGTGGCTCACACCTGTAACCCCAGGATTTGGGGAGGCCAAAGTGGGAGGATTACTTGAGCCCAGGAGTTTGAGAATAGCCTAGGCCATGTGGCAAGACCCTGTCTCTAAAAAAGGAAAGAAAGAAAGAAGAAAGAAAGAAAAAGAAAGAAAGAAAGAGAGAGAGAGAAAAGAAAGAAAGAAAGAAAGAAAGAAAGAAAGAAAGAAAGAAAGAAAGAGAGAGAGAGAGAGAGAGAAAGAAAGAAAGAAAGAAAGAAAGAAAGAAAGAAAGAAAGAAAGAAAGAAAAGAAAAGAAAAGAAAAGAAAGAAAGAAAAGAAGGAAAGAAAGAAAGAGAAAGGAAAGCTGGGCAAGGTAGCACATACCTGTAGTTCTAGCTACTCAAGAGACTGAGGTGGGAGGATCATTTGAGCCTAAGCAGTCAAGGCTGCAGTGAGCTGTGATTGTGTTACTGCACTCCAGCTGTGGTGACAGAGTAAGACTATCTTTTAAAAAAAAATGGTATCACATATAACACTGCTGAGCTCCTTGATTCTATAGCTGGCTGATTAGGAGTATCCAACACAGTATACTGTGTATCTCTAAAACAGCTCACACTATGGACTATTAGCACTCATTTTACTACTGGAGATAGAGTCATTAGTCCCTTTAAATCTAGTCAGGTTAGAGAGCCAATTCTAGAAACCCCAGAACCAGTTCAGAAAATTCATCCTTAAAATTCTCTTCCTCTAGAAGTAACCTCAGTGCCAAAATCTATACAGTCAAAGTTTTCCAGAGAAACAGAACAAGGAGAAGATATCTCTATATATAGGCAGACATACAGATATCTCCTTCTGGTTCTGTATATAGATAGATACAGAGAGCTAGTGAAAGCCACAAACACCCTCAAAGACACAATGAAAGAGGGAGAGATTGATTAAAAGGAATTGGCTCACATGATTATGGATAGTTAAGTCCCATGACCTGCCTTTCTGTAAGCCAGAGACCCAGGAAAGCTTGTGGTATAATTAAGTCTGCATCCAAGTCCTGAGAGCCAGGGAACCAATGGTGTGGTAAATCCCAGTCTGGAGAGGTTCCAGCTCAAGCAGGCAGGCAGGAAACAAAGACAGGGCGAACTCCTCCTTCCTCTGCCGTTTGTTCTATTCATCTGATCCATGGATCAGATGATGCCCGCTCACATTGGGGCAGGCAATCTACTTGACAGAGCCCACCAATTCCAAAGTCAATCTTATCCAGAAACAACCGCAAAGACACATCAGGAAATATTTATTCTGGGTATCCCATGGCCAGTCAAATTGGCACATAAAATTAACCATTTCATAGGCATATGACTAAACTGAGCAACCATACAGTGATGAAAGTGTCTGCTAAAAGGAAGAGTGTCATCTGTATAGTTTTGAAGTTCTCTAGAATTATGGCTTGTTACTGTATTAGGCCATTTTCATGCTGCGGATAAAGACATACCCAAGACTGGGTAATTTATAAAGAAAAAGAGGTTGAATGGACTCACAGTTCTACGTGGTGGAAGGCAGAAGGTGCATCTTACATGGCTGCAGGCAAGAGGGAATGAGAGTTTGTGCAGGAAACTCTCCTTCCTGACACCATCAGCTCTCACCATCACAGAAACTGCACAGGAAAGACACCCATGATTCAATTACCTCCCACCAGGTCCCTCCCAAGACAAGTGAGAATTGTGGAAGCTATAATTCAAAATGAAATTTGGATGAGGACACAGCTAAACCATGTTGGTTGCCTTTCTAGGTCTTAGGTCAATTGCAAGATGTATGCATCACCACCAACTCACTGTATGGCAAAAATAATCTGTGATTCTGAAACATAAGCATGCATCAGAATCACCTCGGTGGCTTCTTACCATGCAGATTTCGAGGGTCCACCCCTAGAGTTGAGGTAGTTGTTTTCAGATAGGACCTGAGGTTTCCTAGTTCTAACAAATTAATCCCCAGGTTATGCTAATGCTGATCAACGGACTATACTTTGAGAACCAGTAAATGCAAGAGTACAACTGCTATACCTGACAGTCTTCACCACCAAGAGAAACTAATCTGAAGCCACAGCCTCCCGAGTAGCTGGGAGGACAGGCATGCACCACCACACCTGGCTTATTTTTTGTATTTTGAGTAGAGACAGGGTTTCACCTTGTTGGCCAGGCTGGTCTTGAACTCCGACCTCAGGTGATTCACCTGCCTTGGCCTCCCAAAGTGCCAGGATTACAGGTTTGAGCCACCACGCCTGGTCAGAAAACCATGTTCTAAGGAAAGCAGTCATCACAATTACACACTTCAGCACCCTCCATCTCCTCCATGCTACTTACAGGAGGAGAACATCAGCTGGGTATGGAAAAGCTAAATGTTCAAAAAGCGAAGGAACGTAAGTTTTTGTTTTGTTTTGTTTGTAGAGACAAGGGTCTCACTATGTTACCCAGGCTGGTCTTGAACTCCTGGGCTCAAGCCCTTTGCCTGCCTTAGCCTCCCAAATAAGTTCTAACATTTTAAATTCTGTTCATCTCTGAAAAATCACTGCAAGAAAAGCTGAACACACTGTACAATAAAGAAATTATGCCCACAATGTTATTCTTATGGGGTTCCCTTTTCCTCACAAAGTGGTGCCAGTGGAAAGAAGCATTTCAACCTTTATCCTAGCTTAGTGACTGATGTGTTAACATGGGGTGAGCTCGATTAAAGCGTGCAGCCAACATTTACAGGCTAATTTTATGTGTCAACTTGATTGGGTCAGGAGTGTCCAAACATTGGGTCAGATGTTATTCAGGTGTCTGAGGATGACATTAACGTTGGAATTGAGTGACTGAGTGAAGCCTGCTGTGGAGCTATGGGCCGGGCATAGTGGCTTATGCCTGTAATCCGAGCACTTTGGAAGGCCAAAGCGTGAGGATCACCTGAGGTCGGGAATTCAAGACCAGCCTGGCCAACATGGTGAAACCCCATCTCTACTAAAAATACAAAAATTAGGCAAGCATGATGGTGCCAGCCTGTAATCCCACCTACCTTGGAGGTTGAGGCATGAGAATCACGTGAACCCAAGAGGCAGAGGTTGCAGTGAGCCGAGATCATGCCACTGCACTCCAGCCTGGGCCACAGAGAGAGAGTTGGTCTAAAAAATAATAATAATAAAAATAAAATTAGGCCAGGCACAATGACTCATGCCTGTAATCCCAGCACTTTGGGAGGCCGAGGTGTGCAGATCACTCAAGGTCAGGAGTTCAAGATCAGGCTGGCCAACCTGGTGAAACCCTGTGTCTACTAAAAGTACAAAAAATTAGCTGGGTGTGGTAATGCACACCTGTAATCCCAACTACTCAGGAGGCTGAGGCAGGAGAATCACTTCTACCCATGAGGCAGAAGCTGCAGTAAGCCAAGATTGTACCCCTGCACTCCTGCCTGGGTAACAGAGCGAGACTCCATCTCAATAAATCAAATTAATTAATTAAATTACATTTTAAAAAGTAAAACAGAAGCTATGGTTCTGTCAGGAAAGGGAGTGAAGATTTGCTCTCATTCTTTTCTCTCCCCCTTTATGTTTCAGAAAGTTGAAGGGACTACCCAAATACCAAAATGGTACTGAGGAGGAGGCACTTGGTGATGGCTAATTTTACGTGTCAACTTGATTGGGCCAGAAGTGTCCAAACGCTGGGTCAGCTGTTATATTGTGGTGTCTGGAGATGACATTAATGTTGGAATTGAGTGACTGAATACAGCCTGCTATGGTTGGGCCTCATCCGAACAGTAGAAGACCTGCCTAGAACAAAATGGCTGAGCACAAAAGAACACCTCCTGCCTCACAGCTGAGCTAGAACATCAGTTTTTTCCTGCCTTCAGACTTGAACTGAGACATCAGCTCTTCCTGAGTCTCAAGCGTGCTGGCTTTTGAACTGAAATTTACACCACTGGCTCTCCCGGGTCTCTGGCCATCCAACTGCAAATCCTGGGACTTGTCAGCCTTCATAACCACGTGAGTCAATTCTATAATAATCTCTTTATACACCCACATGCTCGATTGGATCTGTTTCTCTGGCAATCCCTTAATACAGCACCGGACCAAAAATTCTTTCTAAATCACTGTTTTATGCTTTAATTTCTACCTCACTAAAAATTAGCACTATTCCTAGCAATCTCTCTCAAAGACCCCCACCACTTTTTTTTTTAATGAGACAGAGTCTTACTCTGCCACCTAAGCTGGAGTGCGGTGGGGTGATCTCGGCTCACTGCAACCTCTGCCTCCCTGGCTCAAGCGATCCTCCTGCCTCAGCCCCACAAGTAGCTGGGACCACAGGCATACGCCACCATGCCCAGCTAGTTTTGTACTTTTGATAGAGACAGGGTCTTGCCATGTTGCCCAGGTTGCACTCAAATTCCTGCCCTCAGGCGATCCACCTGCATCAGCCTCCCAACGTGCTGGGATCACAGGCATCAGCCATCTCACCCAGCCTCAAAGTCCCTTTAAAGGACATCTGTAACTTGGCATCTCAGTCCAGGTGATTCAGATTCAATGAGTCAGTGGTGATTTCAGCCCTGTTGCGCCATCAGCCCTGGAAGTGAAGTCAAGGTTGAGGCTTGCTGGAGGGGAACACATGTTGATTTAGACACCCATTGTAATACTCTGGGTGATGCTAATTTTTCTTGCTTAATATAAGGGAACAGAGAAGTTAAGAGATGATATCAAAAGTGGAAACACTATCTACAGTCCACATAATTAGTGGGGATCCTGTTCCATTTCTGTTGTTTGTCTTGAAGCTTCTACGTGAACTACCACAAAAATGACAGTACTTAGCTGGGCGCAGCGGCTCACGCCTGTAATCCCAGCACTTTGGGAGGCTGAGGCAGGTGGATCATGAGGTCAAGAGATCGAGACCATCCTGGCCAATATGGTGAAACCCTGTTTCTACTAAAAATACAAAGTTAGCTGAGCATGGTGGCAGATGCCTGTAGTCCCAGCTGCTTGGGAGCCTGAGACAAGAGAATTGCTTGAACCTGGGAGGCAGAGGTTGCGGTGAGCTGAGACTGTGCCATTGCACTCCAGCCTGGCGACAGAGAGACTCCGACTCAAAAAAAAAAAAGACAGGGCTTTCTGCCCCACATTTTCCCCTTATTTTGCAAAACACACACATCCTTCTCAAACTTCTGAAAGCTCTCAGACATACTTTTGAAAGGAAAGAGGCTATAGAGGACATGTCAATTAATCTAATATGTTAAGAGCATTACACAGGAAATGGTAACTTGACGAGAAGCGTTTGATGACAGGCATGATAGAGCAGCGAAGCTCCGTAACGTTAACACACACTCCACTTAAGGACTGATGTAGGTAACTGCTGTAATAATTACGCCATTAAAAAAGTCTTCCAATGGCCTTGATACCTGCTGCTATTGGAATAAAGTGAGGAGATTTTCCTTATAGTTAGTGCAGTGAGAGTTGAAGAAGCCCCAGAATGCTTTTCAGAGTAAGAGAGGTATCATAGAGGGTCTCAGAGATTTGCTTCTATCAGGACGGGCATGGTGACTTATACCTATAATTTTGGGAGGCCAAGGCAGGTGGATCACTTGAGGTCAAGAGTTTGAGACCAGCCTGGCCAACATGATGAAATCCCATCTCTATTAACAATACAAAAATTAGCTGGGCATGGTGGCACACACCTGTAGTCCCAGCGACTCAGGAGACTGAGGCAAGAGAATCGCTTAAACTCAGAAGGTGGAGGTTGCAGTGAGTTGAGATTGCGCCACTGCACTCCAGTCTGGGCAAGAGAGTAAGACTCTGTCTCAAAAAAAAAAAAAGAGAGAGAGAGAGAAAGAGAGAGAGATTCTGTTTCTATCAAAGGAAACAAGAGTATGCTATTGGTTACTGGTACATATTAGATGCTTGCCAGACGGCCAAGCCTAGGTAAACTTGTACATTAGCCATGATCTAGGAAGTATGTTGGGGCTGGCTTCAGGAGAACTACATGGTGTGAGGCTGGGACAATGAAATGCAAAAATTAATGGTAGCTTTCATTTAGTGAACAATGATAATAACATCAATAGTTAACAACTCTAGAAAGAAAGTATTCTTTTTCTTTTTTCTTTCTTTGAGACAGGATCTCATTTTGTTGCTGGAGTGCAGTGGTGCAATCATACTTCACTGAAGCCTTGAACTCCTGGGCTCAAGCAATCCTCTCACCTCAGCCTCCCAAGTAGCTGGCACTACAAGTACATGCCACCATGCGCATCTAATTTTTTCAGTTTTATTTTGTAAAGACCATGTCTCACCATCTTCCCCAGGCTGGTCTTGAACTCCTGGACTCAAGAGATTCTCCTGCCTCAACCCCCCAAAGTGCTGGGATTACAGGTGTGAGCCACCACGCCTGGCCAAGAGAAGAAAACATTCTTAAGTGACCTGCCCAAAATCGCACGGCTAATAAGTGGCAGAGACAAGATCTGAACCCAAGTGCTTCCAATTCCAAAGCCTGGGCTTAAACACAATTTGATTCTGCTTGCCAAAGCATTAGAGCCGAGTAAGCTTTAAGGGAACCTCACCAATCAGAACCATGCAAAACAAAGAAATATCAGAGGCCTGAGCTATCAAGTCCAGTGAGGAGGGTAGCCACTTGGCCAGGAGGCACAGTATTGAACTGTCCTTCACCAAACTTGAGTCAAGCTCCTCTGAGCACTGTTTTTTTCCTTTTTTTTTTTGAGATGGAGTCTTGCTGTGTTGCCCAGGCTGGAGTGCAGCGGCACAATCTCGGCTCACAACCTCTGCCTCCCGGGTTCAAGCAATTCTCCTGCCTCAGCTTCCTGAGCAACTGGGATGACAGACGCCCACCACCACGCCCAGCTAATTTTTGTATTACTAATAAAAATGGGGTTTCACCATTTTGGCCAGGCTGATATTGAACTCCTGACCTCATGATCCACCTGGCTCGACCTCCCAAAGTTCTGGGATTACAGGCGTGAGCCACCGCGCCCGGCCTGAGTGCTCTTCTTGACCAGGCCTCATCCTTGGTCTGCTGAATCTGGTTCTGCAAGACTCCCCTACCCTTGTTACTTTGCCAATTTCCTCACATTACTTTTCCATCCACTTGCGTTCTCACCCTGCCCATTGTCTACAAATCCCCAGCTGCCCCTGTTATATTCAGAGTTGAGTCTTGACCCTCAATGCAACAGTCTTAAAAAAAGTTTACTTTGCCTACTTAACTTGTCCAGTGCAATATTTCTCTGACAGGTAAACAATGGAGGAGCGCCATTAGCACAACCAAAGTCTTTCCTCCTTGCCGCCCCAGAGGATCTGGTGTCTGGGTCAACAGACCAACCAGCTAAGGGAGCTCCCACACCTTCAAGTGGAGTCTGCCAGGAGGACTGTCCAGGATGCATTGCCACGGGGACCTTTATGTTAAGTAAGGCGATAAACCAGGGAGTCAAAGGCAGGAGGAGAGAACTGGAATACAATTTTATTAAGAAAGGAGTGGCTGGGGCCGGGCATGGTGGCTCACACCTGCAATCCCAGCACTTTGGGAGGCCAAGGTGGGCAGATCACCTGAGATCAGGGGTTCGAGACCAGCCTAGTCAACATGGTGAAACCCCATCTCTACTAATAATACAAAAATTAGCTGGGCATGGTGGCATGTGCCTATAATCCCAGCTACTAGGGAGGCTGAGGCATGAGAATCACTTGAACTTGGGAGGCAGAGGTTTCAGTGAGCCAAGACTGCACCACTGTACTCTAGCCTGAGCGACAGATTGAAACTGTCTCAAAAACAAACAAACAAAAAAGAGTGGCTGGGTATGAGCACACCTGTCATCCCAGCACTTTGTGAGGCTGAGGTGGGAGGACTGCTTGAGTCCAGGAGTTTGTCTCCATCAAAAAAAATTAGCCAGACGTGGTGGTACATGCCTGTGGTCCCAGCTACTCGGAGGACTGAGGCAGGAGGATCACTTGAGCCCAGCTTGAGAATGTAGTGAGCCATGATCATACTTCTGCAACCCAGCCTGGGTGACAGAGCGAGACCTTGTCTGAAAAAAAAGAAAGGAGCTTCCAGAGTTTAAACTGATGCACTGAATACCTAAGAGCTCTCTTGCCTCTCCTATTCAAGGACTATTGAAATGATGAAACAGATATTTTGAAAAAGAATGAAATAATAAGAGGTACAAAAATAAGAAAGGCTGCCATCAGCAAGCCAGAAATCTTAAAAACACCTGAAGGGCAGAAAGCATTAGGATGAGACTGACAAAGAAGTAGACAAGAAAACTGCAGACTCAAACGCCACCAGGAAGGCCAGGTCTTAAAAAGAAGTCCATGGAAGCTTCTAACTCGGTGGAGGGCACCCCCACGATCATTAGGGTAATTCATTAAAGCTGGAAGAGTTGGGACCTCCAGTGTCCTAAACACATTCAGCTTTGACCCTCCAGCTAAACAGAACACTCATCCAGAAAAGAATAGGAAAACAGTACTTGGTAATTAAGGTATGATTACAGGGGAAAAAAAAAAAAATCAAATAGAAGGACTGCCTTCCTCAGAATGCACACAAGTAGACCAGGCACAGTGGCTCACGCCTGCAATCCCAGCACTTTGGGAGGTCGAGATGGGCAGATTGCTGGAGCCTAGGAGTTTGAGCCATGGGTAATATGCTAAGACCAAATCTCTACAAGAAATACAAAAATTAGCTGGGTGTGGTGGCATATGCCTGTGATCCCAACTACTTGGGAGGCTGAGGTAGGAGGATCGCTTCAACCCAGGAGACTGAGACTGGAGTGAGCCATGAACACACCACTGTACTCCAGCCTGGGTGACAGAGCAGGACCCTATCTCAAAAAAAAAAAAAAAAAAAAAAAAGAAAATGTACACAAGTAAAGACTGAGCTTGAGGTATGAAAGTAAAGGTGGCCGGGCGCAGTGGCTCACACCTATAACCCCAGGACTTCGGAAGGCCGGGGTGGGCAGATCACCTAAGGTCAGGAGTTTGAGACTAGCCTGACCAACATGGCAAAACCCCGTCTCTACCAGAAATATAAAAATTAGTCAGGCATGGTGGTGGCAGGCACCTGTAATCCCAGCTACTCAGGAGGCTGAGGCAGGAGAATCACTTGAACACGGGAGGTGGAGGCTGCGGTAAGCCAAGATGGCTCCACTGCACTCCAGCTTGGGCAACAGAGTGAGACTCCCTCCCTCTCAAAAAAAAAAAAAAAAAAAAAAAAAAAAAGAAAGTAAAGGAAAACTTCCAGAATAAGAAGGACATAGACAAAAATAGGTAAATGTGAGAGAAAAGGCTCCAGGATGATAGCATCAGGTAGTCCAATATTCCTTTCAGAGGAATTCCAAATGAGAAAAAGAAGGAATGGGAGGAAATAAGCAACGATATGAGAGAAAAAGGCCCTGAGCCGAAGGGGAAGTCATCTTCAGATTACAATGGCCACTGACTGCTGTACAGAGTGAATTTAAAAAAGACATAATGGTGTTGCATTCTTGTGAAATTTCAGAACGCTGGGAAACTTTGAAAGCTTCCAGAGGGGGAGATATACATAAAAAGGAAAGGGAATTAAACTGCCATCAAATTTCATCAACAATACTGGTTGCTGGAAGACAATGGAACAGTATCTTCAAATGCCTGGGGAAAGGAATATTCTGAACTCTGGATTCTGTAGTTAAAGAATCATCTGATACAGTTCGAGAATCAATATTAAAAAATATATATATTCAGACCTGTCAAAACTCACATCGTTTCCCACCACTCATTCTACACAAAAAAAAGTACTTTAGGTGTTTGCTTACTCAAAATGAAAAAGACCCCAGAGGCCGGGCACAGTGGCTCAGGCCTATAATCTCAGCACTTTGGGAGGCCAAGGTGGGTGGATCACCTGAGGTCAGGGGTTCAAGACCAGCCTGACCAACACGATGAAACCCTGTCTCTACTAAAAATACAAAAATCAGCCAAGTGTGGTGGCACGTGCTTATAATCCCAGCTACTCAGGAGAATCTGGGAGGTGGAAGTTACAGTGAGCTGAGATCACACCACTGCACTCCAGCCTGGGCAACAGAGCAAGACTCCATCTCAAAAGAAAGAAAGAAAAAGACCCCAGAAAGAGGATGGTTTGTGTCTCCCGGAACCACCAATGTAAAACCTGATCTTACAGATGAGATGCTCACCATTTTTCTGTGGGCCATTTGTCTTCTTTCTGCCCTGGCGGGGGCTGAGAAATCAGTTAACAAACTCAAATTCAGACTTTGGGCTTATTTTTTTCCTTTAATGAACCCAACCCCACACAGATTTTTTGGTCCTTTTTGTCATCCTTCTGGGACTGGTATACTGTAAAACCTGACTTATATGGGGTTGGTGGGGGTCTCTGGAAAATTAAACTTTTCTTGTTAATGCCTTAAATTAGACTTTGTGTGTTAATGCCCAACTCTCTTTCAATGGTTATTATTTTTAAAATATTTTTTTGACCAAGCACAGTTGCTCACATCTATAATCCCAGCACTTTGGGAGGGCAAGGCAGATGGATAGGTTGAGCCCAGGAGTTTAAGACCAGCCTGGGCAACACGGTAAAACCCCATGTCCACAAAAAATTACACAAATTAGCTGGGCATGGTGGCACATGCCTGTAGAACCAACCACTCAGGAGGCTGAGGTGGGAGGACTGCTTGAGCCCAGGAGGTGGAGGTTGCAATAAGCTGTTATCACACCACTGCACACCAGCCTGGGTGACAGAGCAAGACCCTGTCTCAAAAAAAACCACAAAACTTGAATATATTATCTTCAACTCTGTCACAGTAAACAACACAGTGGACAGAATGCAATTTGCTTCTCAACACAGAATCTTGTATATATAACCACGAATGGGTCAGCATTTCCCCATAATCACACGTGCAAGAAACCCAGAAAACCAAGCAAGTCCATTAGGATCACAGCCACTTAGTGGCAGAATCAGGGTCAGATGCCTCACATCCTGATTCTCAGTGAACCAGTGAATTGTGCCCCAAAATTCATATGTTGAAACCCTGATTAGTCCACTCTCACGTTGCTGATAAAGGCATACCTGAGACTTTATAAAGGTAAGGGTGATCTATAAAGGAAAGAGGTTTAATAGACTCATAATTCACATGGCTGAGCAGGCCTCATAATCACGGTGGAAAGCAAGGAAGAGCAATTCATGTCTTACATGGTTGGTGGCAGGCAAAGACAGAGAACTTGTGGAGGGGAATTCCTCTTTATAAAACCATCATATCTCATGAGACTTACTATCACGAGAACAGCAAGGGAAAGACCCACCCCCATGATTCAATTTCCTCCCACTGGGTCCCTCCCACAACACATAGGAATTATGGGAGCTACAATTCAAGATGAGATTTGGGTGGGGACACAGCCAAACCATATCAAACCCTAATCCCCAATGTGACTAATTATTGATAGAGCTTCTAGGAGTTAATTAAGGTTAGATGAGGTCATTGGCTAGGATCCTAATTTGATAAAAATTGGTGCTGTTTGGCAGCTTTATAAGAAAAAGGAGGCAACACAGTGAGACCGCCCCCCCAATCACCTTAAGAAATTTTTAAAAATTAGCTGGGCTTGGTGGCACACACCTGTGGGCTTCACTGTTTTGGGGGCTAAGGCAGAAAGATCAATTGAGTCCAGGAGATTGAAGCTTCAGTGAGCCATGATCACACCACTTCACTCCAGCCTGGGTGACACAGCAAGACCCTGTCTCAAACAAACAAACAAAGATGGAGAGAAAGATTCTGTCTCTGCCCATGCACTCACCAAGGAAAGGCCACATGGACACACAATGAGAGGCAGCCACCTGCAAGCCAAGGAGAGGGTCCCTACCAGAAAGTGACCACGCTGGCGCCCTGATCCCAGACTTCCGGCCTCTAGAATGGTGAGAAAATAAAAGCTGGCTGTTGAAGCCACCCAGTCTGTGGTATTTCATTAGGGCAGCCCAAGCAGACCACCACAACCCACCAAAGCTGGGTCCTTCTCTCTGCTCATTCTCTAGCCCACTGCCTGTCAAGTGTGCCTTCACCAATGGTCATTCTGTCACCGGTGAAGAAGGTGTCACCTGGTCAGGGCCCATGTGTATTTTTGAAGGATAAGGAGACACTAATGTTTTCTCACTTATTTTCTTCCTCTTTTTCCAGGGGTCTATTCACTGCATAATGCCTGTCTACTGAGCAGCCAAATTCTTTAGCATGCATTTTTAGCTACGGGAAGGAGCTGTCAACCACGTGTCTCAGTCCTGCGGGCAGCCTGCAATGGAAGCCTCCTCAGCCCTGCCCCAGAGAGGAAAGCCCAGAAACTAGCTTCTGCCTGAAACCATCATGCTGAGAGGAGATTGGAGAACACTCTTGTAAAGTGGAAGAGATAAGGGGTTTCAAAGAATAGTGGTCTTCAGGCCAGGTGCAATGGCTCATGCCTGTAATCCCAGCGCTTTGGGAGGCTGAGGTGGGTGGAATGCTTGAGGTCAGGAGTTTGAGATCAGCCTGGCCAACAAGGTGAAAGCCCATCTCTACTGAAAATTTAAAAATTAGCCAGGCATGGTGGCATGCACCTGTAATTCTAGCTACTCGGGAGGCTGAGACAGGAGACTTGCCTGAACCCAGGCAGCAGAGGTCACAGTGAGCCCAGATTGCACCACTGCACTCTAGCCTGGTTGACAGAGCGAGACTCCATCACAAAATTAAAAAAAAAAAAAAAAAAAAAAAAAAGAATAGTGGTCTTCAAATGGAGGAATAAGAACACTTCCTCCTTAGTACGAGGGCACCAACAGTTTTAAAGGAATTGATTTCCAGGTATTTACCAGGCCCTCTTTTCTGCAACTGATCTGCCTGAGCCCTTGCCTGTGAGGGAGGGGCGGGCTCTTCCCTTCCCCAGGAGCACTGCCTCCACTTTATAAAAAGACGAGGGCACCCCTCAACCATCCTGACCTTACCATGTCTTGTTTCCTGGGGCACCAAACCCAATCCCAGTGCTAGTGCTGAACCGACATATAACTGGGAGGACCAAGTAAAATTCACTTTTGCAAAGTCAGGGGCTTTCCAACATTTTTCCTTTCCCTCAAGCCCGAGGAGATCTCATGGAATTGCATGTGGATAGAGCATTAAAAATTATTTTTGACAGTAAATCAGAATAGGATTTTTGGCTCAGAATGAGATCAAAGAATTAACTGACAGTACAGTAATACAATTATTTCCATTTCTATCCACTTTTTAATTTTTGGAGACAGAGACTCACTCTGTCTTCCAGGTTAGAGTGCATTGGCAAAATCATGGTTCACTGCAGCCTCAAACAACTGGGCAATGGCGCAATCACAGCTCAGCTCACGGCAGCCTGCACCTCCCAGGCTCAAACAGTCCTCCCACCACAGCCTCCCCAGTAGCTGAGACCACAGGCACGTGCCACCACACCCAGCTAATTTTTGTATTTTCTACAGAGACAGGGTTTCACCATGTTGCCCATGCTGGTCTCCAACTCCTGGACTCAAACTATCCACCCACCTTAGCCTCCCAAAGTGCTGGGATTACAGGGGTGAACCACCCAGCCTGGCTCTACTTTTTATGCAGACAAGTTTCCTCTGCAGTGTCATCGAGAAACAGAACTGATTCTAGCAGTGAGTAGGAACCAAACCTAGACACGTAAACTAATCGGAGTAAAAAGGCTAACTATCTCATTAAGGAATATATTTCTAACTTAAATCTAACATCCTATTTAATAAGGATTTAGTCACTGGAAATACATATTATTGTTTTGACCAATTTGTGTTACTACTACTGATGACAACTCATCAGAAGAAATTATTAAATGCTTGTTCAATGGTCACAGGAAATAAAAATATCAGTTCAGCTCTATCCTCTTTGTGCATTATGGTAGGGTGACCAGCAAAAGACTTTCAGGGATAAAAATATAGATGAGAAAAGGCTGTATGGGAAGTGGAATGGAAATTCAAATTTAGAAAAAAAAAAAAAAAGAATGATACATTTCTTAAAGGAGAGCTTGTCCAGGTATTATTTTAATGGAGGATGGCAGGAGTCAAACACTATGAGATTCCTTTGTAACCATCAAAAAAATAATAATCTAACAGGTGTCTGTGTATGTATATGTTACACCCATGGATACATCTATACACATATTCATGTTAAGGACCTATCATTTACCCTCTATAGTTTATATAAACATATATTTTATATGGTATCATATATATTTATACTTTACATATTTAATATTGTTAATGTAATATGTAAAACAATGTCATTGTTTTACATTTATAAAATTATAAATTATATATTATAAATTTTAAATATAATTTATAATTTATTTATTTTGTTTTTATTCATTTCTTTCTTATTTTGAGATGGAGTCCCAGGCTGAAGTGCAGTGGCACAGCCTCAGCTCACTGCAACCTCCACCTCCTGGGCTCAAGCAATTCTCCTGCTTCAGCCTCCTGAGTAGCTGGGAGTACAAGTGCCTGCCACCACCCCTGGCTATTTTTTTTTTTCCATTTTTTTAGTAGACGCTTTTTTTCATTTTTTTAGTAGAAGCAGGATTTCATCATGTTGGCCAGGCTGGTCTAGAACTCCAGACCTCAAATGATCCACCCACCTCGGCCTCCCAAAGTGCTGGAATTACAGGTATGAGCCACCTCGCCCAGCCTACATATATAATTTATATAACATACAGCCTTAATATCAATACATATGTGTGTAATACACGTGTGCTTATACATACCCCAACATACATATATTTATGTTAAGGCTTTATATTTAGGTATGTGTATTTAGATATTTTTTATTATATATACATATAGACATCTATGCATATGCATATATGCATTTCTATTTAGGCTAAGGCTTTATATCATATAATATACATACTGTATGTATATATGTGTGTATATATAATAAATCTCATATTATATATATATAATAAAGCCTCAACATGAATATGTTGTGATGTGATTATACAATTCTATAACAATTGCCAAAATTCATCCAGTTACACACTTTAAATTGGTAGACTTTATTGCATGTAAATAATATAAACAAACAAAAGAGAGGAAAACTTTCCCCATTAAAATAACAATAGAAAAAAAGCAAAAAATCGGAATAGAGGGCTATTTCTTTAGTATGTGATAAGTGAGTAATATTGTACGTGCCTATATGAGGCACACAGAGTCGTGAGAATTGGAGGCAGAGTGGAGTGGGGACTGCCAGCAGCATGGAGTGGAGAGTTAGTGTTTAGTGGGCACAGAGCTTCAGTTTGACAAGTTGAAAAGAGTTCTAGAGAGGGATAGTGGTGATGGTTGCACATTACAAATGCATTTAATACCACTGAACTATACACTTAAAAGTGATTAAGATGATAAATTGTGTTATGTATATTTTGACACAATAAAAAATTGAGTGTGTGTGTGTGTGTGTACATATATATGTAAACACACATATATATATAAAATATGGGGTGTGTATATATAGAGTATATATGTTTATATAAGAACTTAATCATGTATATACATGTGTACCTGTCTACCTAACAATTTTGAGTCGGGAGTTTCGCTCTTGTTACCCAGGCTGGAGTGCAATGGCACCATCTCGGCTCACCACAACCTCCGCCTCCTGGGTTCAGGCAATTCTCCTGCCTCAGCCTCCTGAGCAGCTGGGATTACAGGCACACACCACCGTGCCCAGCTAATTTTTTGTATTTTAAGTAGAGATGGGGTTTCACCATTTTGACCAGGATGGTCTCGATCTCTTGACCTCGTGATCCACCCGCCTCGGCCTCCCAAAGTGCTGGGATTACAGGCATGAGCCACCGCGCCTGGCCCAATTTTTTTTTTTTTTTTTTTTGAAGACAGGATCTCACTGCTCTGTCGCCCAGACTGGAGTGCAGTAGTGCAATCTCAGCTCACTGAAGCCTCAACCTCACTAGCTCAAGTAATCCTCCCACCTCAGCCTTATAAGTAGCTGGGACTACAAGTGCATGCCACTACACTGGGCTAATTTTTAAAATTTTTTGTAGCAACAAAGTCTTGCTATGTTATCCAGCCTGGTCTTGAACTCCTGGCCTCAACCCATCCTCCTGCCCTGGCCTCCCAAAGCACTGTTATTACAGGCATGAGCTGCTATACCTGGCCCAACTTTACTTTTTAAAGTTGAGGGTCAATATTAACAATATTCTGTAAAATATATTCTTACAACTATTTAAACGTATAATAAAACGTTGGATGTAGATTGTCAACATGTGAGGGGGTGTGCAATTTTACAAAATTATTTCAGGGGATATTCAAGCCAAAGAGTCTGAAGACCCCTGGACCCCCGGCAGATTAGACACAGGGGAGACTCTAGTGCAGTGGCAACTGAAACAACAAAGAAGCCCCGAGGACATGTTCACTACCAGGAAATAGGCGAGCGAGACTGCGGTGATGTCATGTTTGCATATGTGGCAGATACAAAAGGCTTAAAAGCAGCTCTTTGTTCTCTTGCTGAGTTTGGGGCAGGCGCTGGCACAAATTGAGGAAACTAAGTGACAGCACTGGCAGCAATTAGACTTGCTGATGTTGGGGTGACCCTGGGGTTGCATCTGGGAAACCGACACTGGGATCCAGGATAGAATCTGACATAGAAGCAAGCAAAACTTCTGTAGGCCCCGGTCAAGGGCCCTCAGGATTCCTCCTAAAACTACCTGAAACAAGGATTTGGAATACCTTGACTTCAGAGGCAGAAACTGAAATCAGTTCGGTTGAACTCTAACCAGGCGTGAAAATCCTCTTGTCATTCAAGTTTAATTGGCTTAATCTCCCAAATGATACTGAAGGCAGAAGTAGTTCTTAGACTCCTAGGGTGCAGTATTATATTATTTATGAATGCAGACACTTCAAAAGCAGTGAAACGCTTGGCCCTTGCTCTCAATAAACTTGCCCTCAAACTGGGAGGACAGCATCCAAATGGAAAAAAAAAAAAAAATGAAGAACCGTTAAAGGCAATGTATAAGAAGTATGCAGTAATCACCCAAGAGAAACAAGGACTGCATCACATACTTTCCCGGTAGAAGTACAAATTGGCAGACTGCCCCGTGGAGAGAATTGGGCCACAGAGATCAAAATTACAAATGAGTATCTCCTTTGACCCAGTAATTTAACTTCTGGGAATTTATCCTTCAGCCATTCTTAGGAAATAACATATACTCTAAGTTACTCACTGTAGCATTGCTCAAAATAACTAAAGACTGGAGAGAAGGCAAATACCCTTGAATAGGAGACTGATGAAATACATTGTGCTACATATGTACAATGGAATATTTTGAAGGTATAAAAGTGCATGAGGAGGGCCAGGTGCTGTGGCTAACACCTGTAATCCTGGCACTTTGGGAGGCTGAGGTGGGTGGATCACTTGAGGTTGGGAGTTCAAGACAAGCCTGACCAACACGGCAAACCCCATCTCTACTAAAAATACAAAAATTAGCTGGGCGTGATGACAGGCACCTGTAATCCCAGATAGGAGGCTGAGGCAGGAGAATCCGCTGAACCCAGGAGACAGAGGTTGCAGTGAGCCGAGATCGTGCCACTGCACACCAGCCTGGGCAATAGAGCGAGACACTGTCTCAAAAAAGAAAAAGAAGTTCATGAGGAAGCTTTCAATGTACAGATATTCTCAAAGTCTCCAAGATATATTAAGTAGAAAAAAACCCAGCAAGGTATAGGAAAGGTGTATAAGATATTTCTCTTTTGTTAACAAGGAAGGGAAAAACAATAGAATATATTTGTATGTGCTTTAGTATTCACAAATGAAGTCTAGATGAATACATACAAAAATGAAAAGCTGATTACCTGGAATGGGTTAGGGAGGGTGGAAACAGAGTGGATGGGGCTGAGCAGGAGAGAGACTTCCGCTCCATGAACCATGTGACTATTCCTACTCAAAACAATTAGAGAATAATGAAATGATCCCCTGCTGAGGCCTGACATAATGAGCAGGAAGCTGGTTTCTGGGGGATCCCCCCCCATCCCTCTTCCAGTGTCAAGAATATGCCCTCAGCTTTGGCCAGCTCTAAACATGTAAGCGCAGGACCACGTGGCTTCTGTGAGGGCAGCTGGCATTCCCCTGCCCAGCTGCTGAGCTTCCTGCCCCATGCCTCTGCTTCAGCCAGAGTCTGAGCCCATCCTTTCAGCCTGCCCTCTTGCCAGGGGGCTCAGGATCAGCTGTCCTCACCAGTTACCAGAATCCTCAAGCAGCTGGCTTTAATTCTTTCTATGGGAAGGCAGAAAGTGGAGGGGAAGGTCGATTAAGTAAACCTCTATTAAGGGAGGAGTGAAGCCCAGGAGGTCAAAGAGCCCAGGATAGAAGCAAGGCCAGCTGCCAAGCCAAGCTTGGAACACTCCCCAAAGATACCACAGAGAAAGATGCCCAAAGGCGAATGCTACTGGCTTCAAGTTGTGTAATGATGGGTAGATTTGTTTTTCCCCTTGGTCTTTATGCTTTGATGTGCTTTCCAATTTTTTTAAAGATGAGCACAGATGACTCTTACAAACCAAAAATATAGAGTGTACAATGGGAAAGATGTATAAGTTAGAAATAATAACCAAACCATGATTGTAACCAAACCCTGCAGTCCAGAAACCCTGAAGGATAAAAAAGGAAGCTCAGATGGGCAGCATAAGAATGTTACAGATCTAAATAATTAAAATTAAAATATTACAATAAAAAATGTTCTCATAATGCTGACGATGTCTTTGGACTTCAGGTCAGTGGGGCCCACTTAGTGGGGCCAGGCAGAGTGGAGCTGTCCAAGGTGTCAGGGTAAGAAAGGGCCGTGGATGCAGAGATGACTGCTGTTACTCAGTGCATTGACCAGGCCAATAGCTCCTCCCCAGTCTTTCTCACACTGAGTTTAAAACTCCCTATCCAGCACTTCAAAGCACTTTGCTCCTTCCAATTGCTGAAGTCCATAATGAGGCTGGGAGCGATAGCTCACGCCTGTAATACCAGCAGTTTGAGAGGCCGAGGCGGGCAGATCACCTGAGGTCAGGAGTTCAAGAGCAGCCTGGCCAACATGGCAAAACCCCCTCTCTACCAAAAAATACAAAAAAATATTAACCAGTGTGGTGGTGGCAGATGCCTATAATCCTAGCTTCTCAGGAGGCTGAGGTGGGAGAATCACTTGAATCTGGAGGCAGAGGCTGCAGTGAGCCAAGATCATGCCACTGCACTCCAACCTCAGCAAGAGACCTTGTCTCAAAATGAGAGAGAGAGAGAGAGAGATAGAGAGAGAGAGACAGAGAGACCGACCATAATGATGGTGACATTCATCTCAGAAACAACAAATAATTTTTGAGTTTTCACCAGTTTTGTTTTGTTCTTTTTCTCAGTTCTTTAGGGGTTATAGAACGAGTAAGCAAATATTTAAACCATTTGAGGAGGTTTGGGCATATTTGAAGCCAGCAAAGTTTCCCTCCTTTTAACACAAGACTTTATATAAAGGAAAGTCGGTAAAATTTGATGCAAAATCAAGCCCCTTAATGCTTGAAAAAATACAGCAGACCTTGACATGTGCAAGGTATTTATCCTAAAAGCCTTTCCTAATCCCAAGCTTGAGCCCAAGAGGTTGGGGCTTCAGTAAGCTATGATGATGCTACTGCACTCCAGCCTGGACAACAAAGCAAGACCCTGTCTTTAAAAACAACAACAATAACAATACAAACAAACAAACAAAAAAACAAAGAATAAAACCATTCAGCACAGGGTAGATTTATCTCACTGTGACCTGCCAAACCTAATGAAATCAACAAAATCTCCCAAGAATCTGAAAGCCAGACAAGCTTCTTTTCCACTGTGGTTGAAGGATTCTCAAAAATCATGACTGGGGAAACGAATTCTGGTATTAAAAATAAATGTTGCTTTCTCCCTTTTTAGCTAAATTTTATAAGACTCAGCATCTCAGAAAGACCCTTGTATATTCTAGGGACTTTCTACTCTCTTCCTACAGAGCATCAGCAAACAACTAACTTAAAATGCAATCAATGAAAAAATATAAAACGTTGCCAAAAGAAATTTTAAAAGACCCTAATAAATTGAAAGACAACCCATGTTTATGGATTGGAAGACTTAATATTGTTAGGATGACAATACTATCCAAAGCATTATATAGATCCAATGCTATCCCTATCAAAATCTCAAGAGCATCCTTGGCAGAAATGAAAAATCCCATCCTAAAATACATAAAGAATTAAGAAACCCAAAACAGCCAAAATAATCTTGAAAAAGTTGGAGGGCTCGCACTTTCTGATTTCAAAACTTATTACAAAGCTACAGTAATCAAAAACATGTAATCACAGTAGCACGAAGTGTGGTGCTGCCTAAGAACAGACATATTGGCTGGGCATGGAGGCTCGCACCAGTAATACCAGCACTTTGGGAGGCTGAGGTGGGCAGATCATAAGGTCAGGAGATCAAGAGCATCCTGGCTAACACGGTGAAACCCTGTCTCTACTAAAAACACAAAAAATTAGCCAGGCATGGTGGCATGGACCTGTAGTCCCAGCTACTTGGGAGGCTGGCTGGGGCAGAAGAACCTCTTGAACCTGGGAGGTGGAGGTTGCAGTCAGCTGAGATTGCGTCACTGCACTCCAGCCTGGGCAACAGAGCAAGACTCCATGTCACACACAAAAGAAAAAAAAAGAATAGACATATCAACCAATGGAATAAAATTTAGAACCCAGAAATAAACCCCCATGTCTATAATCAATTGAGTTCAGCAAGAGTGCCAAGACCACCCAATAGGAAAAGGATAGTGTTTTCAACAAATGGTGCTGAAAAAACTGGATATTCACATGCAAAAGAATGAAGTTGGACCCTTGCCTTATACCATATATAAAAACTCACAGTGAATCAAAAGCCTAAATTTAAGAGGTAGAACTGTAAAACTCTCAGAAGAAAACATAGGGGGAAATTTGAATAGTCTTAGATTGGGCAGTGGTTTCTTAAATATGACACTTAAAAAGCACAGGTAGCCAAACAAAATATCAACTAAACTTTGTGAAAATAAAAACCTTGTATGCACCAATGGACACCATCCAGAAAGTGAAAACACAATCCACAGAATGGGAGAAAATATGTAAATATGTAAATATCATATATCCAATAGGAGTTTAATGTCCAGAATACATTGAAAACTCCTACAACTGAACAACACAAAAACACTCCCATCTTAAAATGTGCAAAGGGAGGGATTAGCAGGAAGGAAGAAATGAATAGGATGAGCACAGAGGAATTTTAGGGCAGTAAAACTATTCTATATGCTACTATAATGTGGATTCATGGCATTATACACACATCAAAACCTGCATACCAACACCAAGATTGAACTCTAATGTAAACTATGCCCTCTGGATGCGAATGATGTGTCAGTCTGGTTCATCAACTGTAATAGACATACCGCTCTGAGGAGGGATGTTGAATGTGGCTGAGCCTATGCATGTGTGGAGGTGAGGGGTATATGGGAATTCTCTACTTTCTGCTCAGTTTTGCTGTTAACTTAAAAACTACTTCAAAAAATAATAAAGTGGGGAAGAAAAGAGGACCAAGAGCTTGAACAGACATTTCTCAAAGAAGACATCCAAATGACCAACAAGCGCAGGAAAAGATGCTCCACACTGCCAATCATTACAGAAACGCAAATGAAAACCGTGATGAGATAGCATTTCACACCTACTAAGATGGCTCACTGTAGCGTCTACTTCTTGGGCTCAAGTGACCCTCCCACCTCAGCCTCATCAGTAGCTGGGTCCACAGGCATGTACCACTACACCCATTGATTGATTGCTATGGGGTCTCCCTATGTTGCCCAGTCTGGCCTGGAACTCCTGGGCTCAAGCAATCCTCCCACTTTGGCCCACTCTCCCCACTGCCCCCACCCAATGCTGAGATTACAGGCATAAGCCACCACACCAGGCTGACTATAATTTTTTTTTTTTTAAAGCAAAGCAGCAAATGTTGAAGAGGATGTAGAAAAATGGGAACCCTTGGACATTGGTGGGAATGTAGCAGCGTGGACACTGTGGAAAGCAGTTTGGCAGTTCCTCAGGAAGTTAAACATAGAATTACCAGATGATCCAGCAACTTCACTCCTACGAAAATACCCGTGAGAAATTAAAAGGACTCAGGCAAATACTTGCACACCAATGTTCACTGAGGTGTTATTCACAGGAGCCAAAAGGTAAAAACAATTGAAATGTCCAACACGGGAGGAAACAAAACGTGGTTAAGGAGCTACAGACACACAATGGAATCTCATTCAGCCATGAAAATTAAGTTCCGACGCATGCTACAATATGGATGGACCCTGAAGACGGGCTAAGTGAAAGACGCTAGACACAAAAGGACCCTATTGTATGATTCCACATGTAACAAGAGCACAGATTCATAGAGTAGTCTCATGGTAATTACCAGAAGCTGGGAGGAGAAAGGAATTGGGAGTTATGAACCTTGGTTAATGGGAAGAGAGTTTTGTCAGAGTAGTGATGCTTGCACAGATTCTGAATGTAATGAGTACCACTGAGATATACACAAAAGTGGCTAAAATGGAAAAATTTATGTTATATGTATTTGAACACCATTTTTTTTTTTTAAGAAAAAAGTGATCTGTGCAAAATGACCTATGAATACACGAATTAGAGACCATTGCTGGCCAGGCATGGTGGCTTATGCTTGTCAGCCCAGCACTTTGGGAGGCTGAGGCAGAAGGATCACTTGAGCCTAGGAGTTCAAGACTAGCCTAAGCAACATAGGGAGAGCATGTCTCTACAAAAGAATAAAAAATGAGCTGGGGATGGTGGCACATGTCTGTAGTACTAGCTACTCTGGAGTCTGAGGCGGGAAGATTGCTTAAGCCTAGGAGTTCAAGATTGCAATGAGCCATGATCATGCCACTGCACTCCAGCACCAGGGACAAAGTAAGACCCTGTCTTTGAAAAAAACAGAAGAAATTGTTCCGAAAGCTTATCAGGAAGGATAATGTCATGGCGTCTAGTGCAAACAGCAGCAAGGTGGTCTAGATGAAGCCTAGGAAAGTACTCAGGATCATGTATTCTGCGGGGTGCGTGTGCGTGTGTGCGCGCACACACACGCGCGCGCTGAGATGGAGTCTCACTCTGTTGCCCAGGCTAGAGTGCAATGGCACAATCTTGGCTCACTGCAAGCTCCACCTCCAGGGTTCAAGAGGTTCTCCTGCCTTGGCTTCCCAAGTAGCTGGGCTTATAGGCATGTGCCACCATGCCCGGATAATTTCTGTATTTTTAGTAGAGATGGGGTTTCACCATGCTGGTCAGGCTGGTCTTAAGCTCCTGACCTCAGATGATCTGCCCACCCCAGCCTCCCAAAGTACAGGGATTACAGATGTGAGCCACTAAGCCCAGCCATATTCTATTTTTTAAGGTTCAGATCAAACATCACGAATCTGAAAATCCAAAATCCTAAACTTCTGAGCAACGACATGGCACTGAGAGGACATGCGCACTGCAGCATTCTGGGTTTTGCAGTTTGGGATTAGGGGTGCTTAACTGGTAACAGTGCAAATATTCCAAGATCCAAAAAATCCAAAATCCAAAACATTCAACATCTATGGAAAGGAGAAAAAGAAAAAGAAAATTCAAAACACTTCTTGTCCCAAGCTTTTCACATAAGGAAGACTCAACCTGTAGTAGATAAGCTGATTCTAAAATACATATGGAAAAACAAATAACTGAAAATAAGAAGTAATTTTGAAAAAAGAAAAAGAAGGTAGACTTCATTATCCCTATGAGATATCAAGGCTTTTTAACAAGGTATAGTGTTTAGACTGTACAATATTAGCCCAAAGTAGATAACCAGATCAGTCAACAAAGGGGCCCAAAACAAACTCCTACCAGTATGGAAACTTGGCAATAGACAGACATATGAAACTAGTAGGGAAAGAACAGAGAAATAATCAGTAAAGAATAAATACAAGCTGGGCACAGTGGCTCACACCTGCAATCCCAGCAGTTGGGAGGCTGAGGTAGGCAGATCATGAGGTCAGCATTTCCGAGACCAGCCTGGCCAATATAGTGAAATCCTGTCTCTACTAAAAATACAAAAATTAGCCAGGTGTGGTGGCATGTGCCTGTAATCCCAGCTACTTGGGAGGCTGAGGCATAAGAATCGCTTTAACCCGGGAGGTGGAGGTTGCAGTGAGCCGAGATCACACCACTGCACTCCAGCCCAGGCAACAGAGTAAGACTCCGTCTCAAAAAAATACATCAATAAATAAATACAATAAGGGTGCTGAACCAATCAATTATCCATATTAAAAAGAAAAGAAAGATAGACCCCTACCTCACATCAATCACAGAATAAATTCTGAAACGGCAGAGAGGTACAGAGAGGCCTTCAACAACATCTGGATTTTTTTTTTTTTTTTTTTGGAGACAGAATCTCAATCTGTTACCCACGCTGGAGTGCAGTGGTGTGACCTCAGCTCATTGCAACCTCTGCCTCATGGGCTCAAGCAATTCTGCTGCCTCAGCCTCCAGAGTAGCTGGGATTACAAGTGTGCGCCACCACGCCCAGCTAAGTTTTTTATTTTTAGTACAGAGGGTTTCGCCATGTTGGTCACGCTGGTCTCGAATCCTGACCTCAGGTGATCCGCCTGCCTCAGCCTCCAGAGTAGCTGGGATGACAGGTGTGTGCCACCGCACTCGGCCTTTCAATAACATCTGTATTTTGGACTACTGCTTGTATGCTTGATGTAAAAAAAAATCAAAACCTTAAAGAATTTCAGAAAGAAAATATA
Organism: Sapajus apella; assembly: GCF_009761245.1. Classification (NCBI taxonomy): domain Eukaryota; kingdom Metazoa; phylum Chordata; class Mammalia; order Primates; family Cebidae; genus Sapajus; species Sapajus apella. Next base: position 1,341,286 of record NW_022437090.1, on the reverse strand, counting down.
GAATGGTGTATACGTGATCGGGGAGTAGGGGAATAATTTTTAAAATAAAACTTGAAAGTTGGGGGAGAATTTTTAAAATAAGACTTGAAAGTATAAACAACAAAGAAATTATTGTGAAATGGCTGACGACATCAAAATTAAACTTACCTACACATTGAAATACACCACAAACAAAGTAAGGAAGCAAGATACCTGGAGAAGATATCTGCATGGTGCACAGCTGGTAAAGGATTAGTAACTAGAATGTATAATTAACTACCTCAGCCAATCAGAAAAATGATGACACAATGGACAAAAAAAGCAAAGGATATGAACAGATCATTTAACAAAGAGGTGAAAATGGTCAATAAATACATTAAAAGATGCTCAACTTCATTAGTAATAAGGCACATACAAACAATTAGAAGACAATTTCACAGGCATCAGACTGGCCAAAAAATTAAGTCAGCCAACAGGAGTAAGCATGGTAGAGGCAGAGGAGAAGCAAAAGCTGTCACACACACACCATCAGCTGGGACAAGCACTGCAGAGAGAAATTTGACCAGATCAATGTGCACTCACTAAGCCCCAGCAATGGCAGCTCTAGATAAATACCCTAGAGAAATAATTGCATACAAGGAAATGATACATGAATATGACTTATGCGGGGCACAGTAGCACATGCCTGTATTCCCAGCTACTGGGGAAGAAGAGGTCGAAAAACCACTTGAGCCCAGGAGTTCAAGTCCAGCCTAGGCAACATAGTAAGATGCTGTCTCTATAAAACGAAAACAAAAAAAAACTTGGCCGAGCATGTGGTGGCGGGAGCCTGTAATCCCAGCTACTCAGGAGGGTGAGGCGGGAGACTCGCTTGAACCCAGGATGTAGAGGTTGCAGTGAGCCGAGATCTCAGCACTGTACTCCAGCCTGGATGACACAGAAAGGCTTTGTCGCAACGAACAAACAAAAACCTTAGCTGGGTGTGGTGGTGCATGTCCACGGTCCCAGCTACTCAGGATCAGAGGATCACTTAAGCCCAGGGGTTTGAGTCCAGCCTGGGCAACACTGCAAAACCCTATCTCTAATAAAAAGAGATTAAAAATAACAGAATGTGCCTTATGATCTGTGCATGCATATGTAGTAAGAAACAGGACAGCATGGCGTGTAATAACACACACCTCACTCAGGACAGTGGTGGCCTCTGGAAGGGAGGGAGGGAGGGAGGAGAGTGGAATTGGAAGTGGTGCACAGGTGACATTCATGACCGTTTCTTTTATTATTTAAAAACCGGATTTGGAGCAAAAAGGCAGAATGTTAGGATGCATCAAAGGTAAGTGGTGACGACATGATGTTATTCCTCATAATTTCCTGAATACTTGAAATATCTCCAAATGATAATTTTTAAAATTCGTGCAGGGCTTATTCAACATTACCTCTGGAGAATGTGAACGTTCCAGAAGGTTGAGGAACTGCAGACCTGCAGACGAAGAGGGATACAAGGAGCTGGAGGAGCTGAGGAGCTACACCTTTCCAGGAAAAAGCCCCAAAATTACAAAGTATAGCGTTTAGACTGTACAATATTAGCCCAGAAATAGATAATCAGATCTATCAACCAAAGGGCCCAAAACAAACTGCTACCTGTATGGAAACTCAGCATCAGACAGGGAAAGAATAGAGAAACAGTCAGTAAAGAATAAATACATAGGCCAGGCGCAGTGGCTCATGCCTGTAATCCCAGCACTTTGGGAGGCTGGGCAGGCTGATCGCCTGAGGTCAGGAGTTCAAGACCAGTCTGACCAACACAGTGAAATCCAGTCTCTACTAAAAAAAATACAAAATTAGCCGGGCGTGGTGGTACTTGCATGTAATCCCAGTTACTTGGGAGGCTGAGGCAGGACAATCACTTGAACCCAGGAGGTAGAGGTTGCAGTGAGCTGAGATCATGCCATTGCACTCCAGCCTGGACTACAAGAGTGAAACTCCAGGGCCGGGCACGGTGGCTCAAGCCTGTAATCCCAGCACTTTGGGAGGCCGAGGCGGGTGGATCACGAGGTCAAGAGATCGAGACCATCCTGGTCAACATGGTGAAACCCCGTCTCTACTAAAAATACAAAAAATTAGCTGGGCATGGTGGTGTGTGCCTGTAATCCCAGCTACTCAGGAGGCTGAGGCAGGAGAATTGCCTGAACCCAGGAGGCGGAGGTTGTGGTGAGCCGAGATCGCGCCATTGCACTCCAGCCTGGATAACAAGAGCAAAACTCCATCTCAAAAAAAAAAAAAAAAAAAAAAAAAGAGGGAAACTCCACCTCAAAAATAAATAAATACGATAAAAGTGCTGGACCAATCCATTATCCAATACCCATACAACAGTGTGCAGTGTATACAGGAGGCATCAACTCTTGGCTTTCTTCACCTTAGCCTGGTAGCATGACCAGCATCAAAGGACCTCCACTGGTGGTCTCCCCTAGCAGCCCCCACCCCCAACCTGCCTAGTGTGCCCTCAAGGCGACACCCCGACTTCTCCCTCTAATTGAGACCTCTTTTCTACACACAGAGAGTCACCTGCAATTCCTGACTGATCAAAGAAATATTCTAAGCACAGCTGTCATTTATGCCTTCTCCGACAATTTCCTGCAGAGATAATTAAATATTTTAATATAAAATGAGGAAAACTCAGTGTCTTTCCCTGACAGCTCCTGCTGCCTAGCAAAAAAGTGTTGGCAAGAATGTCAGAAAAGCACCATCAGTAAAAATAACAGCCTCACACAGAGGCTGGACGCCAGACTCCCAACATGCAGGGATCAGGCATGAGTTTCAGAGACAGATAGCCTGGGTTTGAATACCATCTCCTCCACTAGCTTGTCTCCTGAACTTAACATAACCTCTCTGATGCTCATAACTGTCTGATGACAACAGGAATCCCTGCCTCACAGAGTTAATGAGAAAATGAGATTATGTCTGAGTGATTATGCAGGCAATCACTCCACACAGTGGCTGTCACATAAAAAGAACTAAATTAATAGGAATGATTAGCAACAGTCGTGGATTAGAATACAGTTTATGTCATGTTTGCATCTACTTGAACGTAAGCCTCAAAAGAACAGAGATTTTTGTCTGTTTTGTTCACTGAAATGACTGAGCGCCTAGAACACTGGCCCATAGTAAGATTCAGTTAGTGAATGAATGAATTCATTGCTGAATGAATGGGGCTTAAAGCTCAGTACTTGGCACTTAGCTGTACTTTGTTGAGAATTTACTATGGTACTGGGCATGATGCATTTTGTATCTCATTTAATCCTTACAACAATTATGTATGCATACTATTCGTTTTATAAATGAGGAAATGGCAGCCTAGAGAAATTAACCGACTTCCCCAAGATCACAGAGTTAAATAGCTAAGCCAGCATGTGAATCCAGGCTGTTAATATTCAGATATCTGTTGAATTTATGAATGAATAATGACTGAGATTTAACCTGATAATTTAGTGGATGTGCATAGTAGTCACACTGAAAGTTGCAAGGTAGCCTGGCCAGTTACCTTATAACTTCCTGTTGGCCAGGATGGGCCATGTTTCATTCCTGGAGGGGAGTCCTCGGAGACTTTTAATACATCTACTAAGGTGGTAATGAGAAAGGCATTCTCCACATTTCACTGAGAGTTACTGGACAAAAAGCAGAAAAGTAAATATGCCAAGGTTATAAAGAGAATTAGTATGTCAACCCCCAGCAAAATCCAAGTCACTTGTTCTCTTTTCACAAGGCTCTAACTTAACAGAGCTATGGATTCAGAGCCCACTGCAGCTGGGGAAAAAGTGTTATCAATGCAAGAAAGTAAAAGAAATGCGTTCCTTTTCACAGACCTCGACTATTAACAGTTATTTATTTGTAATTGATTACTTCTGAGGAAAAGCAGCTATATAAAATAATGACATTAATAGAAGCTATGGTGACTGGAGTAGCTTTTAAGAACAACTTTAGGCTAGGCACAGTGCCTCACACCTGTAATCCCAACATTTTGGGAAGCCGACGTGGGTGGATCGCTTGAGCCCAGGAGTTCAAGACCAGCCTGGGCAACATGGCAAAACCCATCTCTACCAAACATACAAAAATTAGCCCAGTGTGGTGGTGCACACTTGTGGTCCCAGCTACTCAGGAGGCTGAGGTGGGAGGATTGCTGGAGCCTGAGAAGTTGAGGCTGCAGTGAGGCATGATCGCAACACCACACTCCAGCTTAGGTGATAGAGCAAGAACCTGTCTCAATCCACCAATCAATAAAAGAATAACTTTTTTTAAAAGTCCAAGAGCAGTGGCTGATGCTTGTAATCCCAGCACTTCAGGAGGCCAAGGTGGGTAGATTGCTTGAGCCCAGGAGTTTGAGACCAGTCTGGGCAACATACCAAGTCCCCATCTCTTAAAAAAAAAAA
>NW_022437090.1:1330678-1336783 GCF_009761245.1 Sapajus apella | reverse complement strand
AAAAATTAAAAAAAAAAAAAGTTTATTGTAGAAAAGTTTAAAACACAGATAAGCAAAAAAGTTTAATTTCTTTACCATCAAATATTCTTTGTGACCGTCCTCCTAGTCATTGTTGTCTTTTACAAAAATAGGATGACACTGGACATGACAGCTCATGTTTTCCAATTAATAAATCCTAAACATATATGCCAGTGTATACATTATTTTTAACAGAGGAATTCCATTGTATTTGTGTTAAATCCCCATGGTTGAAATTTTTTTTTTAATTCTTCTCCACTATAAACAAGGCTGAGATGAACATTAGACCTAAATCTTTTCGTACAAGTTTTAATTATTTCCATAAGATAGATTTCCAGAAGTAGGGTTGCTGGGTCAAAGGGTTGCATTTGGAATTTTTAAATTAAAGCACAAACATCTGTTTCAAATATATTTTAAACTTGTCTTTCATTTCACGTTAGTTTCTTTTTTTAGTGTCAAGTACTATGACAAATTCAGGGCAGGCCCCCAGTAGAGACGGTTGAGCAGTTCCTTCTATTATTACCCTTCTTGCTCCCCTCTTGCGAAGAAACAATGTCCCCAAGTTAAGAAGAAAAGATAAAAGGAGAAAGGACGAAAACAATATGATAATGTTAACCCCAAATGAGAAAGGCTAGTTGACCTGACCAATATCTAGGGAAAGAACACTCCATCACCACAGGCGTATACAGAACATTGCATCAGGCACCATGGTAAGATCTAAGACATGTGAAACCCACAGGTCCAGTACTAGCCCTTGAGACACTTAAAATTCATTTCAGAAGCAAAATTATAATAAATGAAAAGATTCAGAAGCATAGAACAAGCTTACATACATACAGTGGAAGAGTACGTAGTGCTATTAACTGAAATAACCAGTTGAAGCAAGGAATCATAACGAAAAGATACATTGAACATTTTCTTCTTTCTTTTTTTGAGACGGAGTCTCTCGCCCTGTCACCCAGGCTGGAGTGGAGTGGCGTGATCTTGGCTCACTGCAACCTCTGCTTCCCGGGTTCAAGCAATTCTCCTGCCTCAGCCTCCTGAGTAGTTGGGATTACAGGTGCAATTCACCACAGCCTGGCTAATTTTGTTATTTTTAGTAGAGACAGGATTTCACCAAGTTGGCCAGGACGGTCTCAATTTATTTTTTGCGAGACAGGGTCTTGCTCTGTCCATCATAGCTCACTGCAGCCTTGCGCTTCTGGGCTCAAGCAATTCTTCCACCTCCAGCTTGCAAAGTGCTGAGATTATAGGTATGATCCACTGTACCTGGCTAATTTTTTTTTTTTTGAGGCAGAGTCTCATTCTGTCACCGGGCTGGAGTGCAGTAGGGTGATCTCAGCTCACTGCAACATCCACCTCCCAGGTTCAAGCGATTCTCCTGCCTCCCAAGTAGCTGGGACTACAGGTGTGTACCACCATGCCCAGCTAATTTTTGTATTTTAGTAGAGATGGGGTTTTACTGTGTTGGCCAATATGGTCTCCATCTCTTGACCTCGTGATCCGCCTGCCTCCACCTCCCAAAGTGCTGGGATTACAGGTGTGAGCTACCACACCTATTTTTTTTTTTGTTAAACAGTGTCTCGCTCTGTCACCCAGGCTGGAAGGTAGTGGTGTAATCTCAGCTTACCACAGCCTTTACTTCCTGGGCTCAAGTGATCCTCCTACCTCAATTTCCCAAGCGGCTGGGACCACAGGTGCATATCCCCATGCCCTGCTAATTTTTGCATTTTTTTGTAGAGATGAAGTTTCATCATGTTGCCCAGGCTGGTCTCGAATCCCTGGACTCAAGCAATCAGCCCACCTAGGCCTCCCAAAGTGCTAGGATTTACAGGCATGAACCACCATGCCTGGCCTAAATTTTTAATTAAAAAAAAAAAAAAATGGCCAGGCGCAGTGGCTCAAGCCTGTAATCCCAGCACTTTGGGAGGCCAAGGCGGGTGGATCACGAGGTCAAGAGATCGAGACCATCCTGGTCAACATGGTGAAACCCTGTCTCTACTAAAACTACAAAAAATTAGCTGGGCATGGTGGCGCATGCCTGTAATCCCAGCTACTCAGGAGGCTGAGGCAAGAGAATTGCCTGAACCCAGGAGGCGGAGGTTGCGGTGAGCCGAGATCGCGCCATTGCACTCCAGCCTGGGTAACAAGAGCGAAACTCCGTCTCCAAAAAAAAAAAAAAAAATTATGGCCAGGTGCCAGGGCTCACACCTATAATCCCAGCACTTTGGGAGGCCAAGGTGGGTAGATCACTTGAGGTCATGAGTTTGATACTAGCCTGGCCAAATGGTGAAACCCCATCTCTACTAAATATACAAAAACTAGCCAGGCATGGTGGCACACACCTGTAATCCCAGCTACTCAGGAGGCTAAGGCAGGAGAATCGCTTTAGCTCGGGAGGCAGAGATTGCAGTGAGCTGAGATTGCACCACTGCACTCCAGCCTGGAGGAGAGTGAAACTCCACCTTAAAAAAAAAAGTTAACTAAATACTTTTCCCCAATATTTGTTTTTTAATCCATAATCAATTCTAAAACAATTATTTTCCAAGTGTTACTCTTGCCCAGTCCTTTCCAAACCTTAACTTGGTTTTTATAGAAACAACTCTCTTTTCAAGCTCATATTTCATAATGGAAATTTCACAACGTTCAAATTTCATAACATTCCATTGCCACTGTGAAGTTGACAGTGAGTCCTGTAAACTTCACAGAAGCAATGAGGAACCGTTAATACAAAGAGTTAAACCAAAGTCTGTTATTTCTTTTACACGACATGAGCATTCCCCAGATCATCATATCCAGATGGCATCTACTCAGTAATTATCCTTCTGAGGTGAAACTGTAGGAGAACTGAATCCAATGTGGAACATCTGGCTCTTTGTGAGCTATGGGTTAGGTATTAACCCAACCCCTGAGCACAAAACCTTAGAGGATGCCCAGGCATCTACAGACCTGGGAGTGATTTTCCTCCTGAAAATCTGTTGAGGAGGCTGAAGTTGCAGTGAGCTATGATCACGCCTCTGCATCCCAGCCTGGGCAACAAAGCAAGACCTTGTCTCAAAAAATAATAATAATTAAATTAAAAATACATAAAAGTGCTGATAAAAGTGTCAATACCATGGTGAAGCCCTGGACTGAAAATTGGGGGCTCTGAGTTTGAGTTGATGGAGCGAATTATGGAGCCATAAATAGCTCTGTGGTTTGTGCACGTTACCAAGGCGCTCTGAGCCTCCCCTTCCTAAGCTGTCGAATGAAGTGAATTAGGGCTAGATTTTACTAAGATCTTTTCAATTCTCAAACTTTACTGTTTGTTAAGGGGGAAGCATAAGCATATAAACAAAGAGAAAGAGTAGACATTGTGTTTTTAGATTTTTCCAGTAGTTTACGGAATCCATCTAAATTCTAAAATCTAGAAGAGAATTGGAAAATCACTAGCACAATTGCATCTCATTTTATGGTATAAGTCAACAAATACATATTGAGTTCCACTCTGTGATATTCGGGATATTTCATAAAGCAATAATCTGCACTCACGATCCTTAGAGTCTGCAGAGGGGTATGGTTTTGTTTTGTTTTGTTGAGACAGAGTGTCACTCTGTTGCTCAGGCTGGAATGCAGTGGTGTGATCTCAGCTCACTGCAACCTCTGTCTCCTTGGTTCAAGTGATTCTCCTGCTTTAGGCTCCCAAGTAGCTGGAATTACAGGCACGTACCACAACACTTGGCTAACTGTATTTTTAGCAGAGACAGGGTTGTGGCATGTTGGCTGGGCTAGTCTAGAACTCCTGGCCTCAAGTGATCTGCAGACCTTAGCCTCCCAAAGTGCTAGGTTACAGGCATGAGCCACAACGCACAGCCTATGGGTATGGATGAGTTAACAACCAATTATAAGAAAGGGTGGTAAGTGCTAAGATGGAAAAAGTAGAATGTTCTAACAGGAAGAGTATGTACGTACTGCAGTGTGGAAAGCTGTCCTCGGTGTCCTTGCGACCCAAAAGGGAGCTGTCAGCAGGGACTCGGGAGGGGAACCGGGAAGTCCAGGTGGAGGGAGCAGGATGGAGAGAAAACCGGGAGGAAGTAGCTCATCTGGCATCAGAGGCTGAACTGCTGGGACCAAGAGGGGAAGTGTAAAGAGGCAGGCAGGTGGGGGCAGGCAGGGGCCGCAGCAGGCAGCACCTTACAGAAAACATAACAGGGAGTTTGGCTTTCAGCTTCCTACTAATGGGGGCTCTGTATACCAAAGGGATGGGAGCAGATAAACGTTTTCCAAAGATGGTCCTGGCTGTGATGGGAAGAGCGGACTGCATGTAGAGCAGCAGGACCTGAAACCCCCAGGAGACCGGGCAGGGGTGAAGACAAGGGACAGTAACCTGAATTAGATTAGTGGCAGCAGGGAGGCAGGAAGATTGAGAACCCGGGACTGCAGTTGGTGACTAAGCCAATGTCGGGAAAGAGTAGTCAAAATTGATTCCTAACCGGGCACGGTGGCTCACACCTGTAATCCCAGCACTTTAGGAGGCTGAGGTAGGTGATCACTTGAGGTCAGGAGTTCGAGACCAACCTGGCCAACATAGTGAGACCCCATCTGTACTACAAATACAGAAATTAGCTGGGTCTGGTGGCGCATGCCTGTAGTCTCAGATACTCAGGAGGCTGAGGAAGGAGAATCACTTGAACCTGGGAGGCGGAGGTTGCAGTGAGCTGAGATTGCACCACTGCACTGCAGCCCGGGCGACAAGAGCAAAACTCTGTCTCAGAAAAAAAAAAAAGATTCTTAGACTTCCAGCTGAAGAAGTTGGGTAGAAGGTTGTCCTGTGTTTGCTAAGTGGACTGGGTCTCAGCCTGGAGTTGCTGGCAGACATTTTGCCATCACTTGGAAAGAGGCTGCCCGAGAGTGGAGCGAACAGAGGAAAACAGTGCCAAGAAGCAGGCAGAGGGAGGCTGAGCACAACTTTGCTTTATGTCTCTGGACCAGATGTCACAGATCTACCTCTGGATTTTTAGGTACGTGAAACAATGCATTTCCTTTTCCTTTTTTTTTTTTTTTTTTTTTTTTTCCTGAGACGAAGTTTCACTCTTGTTACCCAGGCTGGAGTGCAATGGCGCGATCTCGGCTCACCGCAGCCTCCGCCTCCTGGGTTCAGGCAATTCTCCTGCCTCAGCCTCCTGAGTAGCTGGGATTACAGGCACGTGCCACCATGCCCAGCTAATTTTTGTATTTTTAGTAGAGACGGGGTTTTACCATGTTGACCAGGATGGTCTCGATCTCTTGACCTTGTTATCCACCCGCCTCGGCCTCCCAAAGTGCTGGGATTACAGGCGTGAGCCACCGCGCCCGGCCTGCATTTCCTTTTTCATAGGTTTCATTGGTCGTGGTGCTTTAATTGGTTGAGTTTATGGAGCTCATCATGCAACCACAAATATAGTTAGTTCCATAAACTCAACTAACCCTTTGCTTGGCTGTTACGAGCAACCAAGCAGAACACCACTACCAACAAAACTATGAGTCTGGGTTCTGTCGCTTGGAACCGAAAGAATTCCAGGAAGATGGGTACAGGGAGAGTAGGGGGCCCAGGGTAGAACTGCCATGGAGGAAGGGATCAGGAAGATGAGACCAAGAACAAACAGCACAAGGAAAAGGAGGAAAGAAAGCGGGAGAGGACGGGGCCAGCAGAAGAGAACTTCTCAAAGACACGTGAGTCAGGAAAGCCCAATGCTTTGGGGAGATACGTTAGATAACGACCAAGACATATACACTGGGTTTAGCAGCAGGGAAGTAGTTGTGACTTTGGGGAGGATGGTTTCAGTGGAGTCAGGGGAACAGAAGCCAGTGGGAGGGTGCTGGGGAGCCAAGGAGGAAGGAGGTCCCTGGATAAAAAGAATTGTAAGTCAAGAAGCTGGGCTATGAAAGGGAGGGTTGCTGGAGGAAGACGGATTTTGACGGAGGAGATGGGACAAGGTGCAAAGACCGATGAGAAGGATGCAAGAGACGAGACCATCAATGACAGAGACCCTAGAGGAGGGAGGAGGGAGAAGGCCTAGAGCACAGGCCAATCCACAGATTGATTGATTTTTTTTTTTTTTTTTGAAA
>NW_022437090.1:1310089-1315678 GCF_009761245.1 Sapajus apella | reverse complement strand
AAATAAATAAATAAATAAATTACACAAAGATGTAGCGAAAAATGAGAATATAACAAATGACTAGTAAGACGCTATTTAAATAAGAAAATGAAATGTCACTACTTGGAAATATTTCTATCAAGTGATGTGAAGTGACAAACACAACACTAGACAGCACGTGGCCAGTGATTCCAACTGTGGCAAATCTGCGAGTCCACAAACAAGCAGCAGCTGCCGAGCAGTTTAGAGTTTAATGCATCTTGAGGTTCTTTATTTTTATTAGATCAGTGTTTAACGTTTGAGTGGTTGGGACTAATCATAATTGTGGATGGCATTGCAATCTTTCAGTTTTCCCTCAATGTAAGTCATAATTTTAAGGCCGGCTGCAGTGGCTCACGCCTGTAATCCAGGCACTACGGGAGGCCAAGGCAAGCAGAACACAAGGTTAGGAGTTTGAGACTAGACTGACCAACATGGTGAAACCCCCATCTCTACTAAAAATGCAAAAATTAACGAGGCATGGTGGCCAGTGCCTGTAATCCCAGCTACTCGGGAGGCTGAGGCAGGAGAATTGCTTGAACCCGCGAGGCGGAGGTTGCAGTGAGCCGAGATCGTGCCATTGCACTCCAGCCTGGGCAACAGGCTGGAGTGAGACCCTGTCTCAAAAATAATAATAATAGTAATAATAATTTTAAAAAGTGATCTAGGAAGAAAACATTCTGAGGCGTTGGGGAACCACGACGATATTGCTTGTCTGCAAATCCCGGTGGGGCACAAATGAAAAAGTACATTTGGGAAGGAGGGTATTGGTTAGCTAGCGCTGCTGTGAGAAGTGCCATAAGCTGTTTGGCTAAATCAGCAGACGCGTGCTGTGTCGCAGTCCCGGAGGCTGCAAGTCTGTATTCAAGGTGTGGGCAGAATTGGTTCCAGTTCTGAGGACTGCAAGGGAAGATGGTTCCAGGTGTCTCTCCCGGGTTGTAGATGGCCAGCTTCCTGTACACGTGGCATTCTCCCTGTGTCCAAATTTCCCCCTTTTATAAGAACACTAGTTCTTTGAGATTTGGGACCTACTCCAGTATGCCCTCATCTTAACTAATCCCACCTGCAATGACCCGATTCCCAAATGAGGCCACATTCTGAGGTACTGGGGCTTAGGACTTCAGCCTGTCAGTGGGGAGGGATGGGGACAATTCAACACACATAGGGAGCAGGAGCTGGAGATTCAAAGTGTCATCTTCGGAAAATCGCATACAGTGAATGACAAAAGCAATCATAATTAATAATCATGTACGTGATCTTAAATGTATCAAAAAGCTAACAATGGGTGCTGTGGCTCACATCTGAAATCCCAGCACTTTGGGAGGCTAAGAGGTGAGGATCGCTTGAGCTCAGGAATCAGAGACTAGCCTGGGCAAGATAGCCAGACCCGGTGCCTCCAAAAGTAAGAAGCTATACAGGGGTGAGGGTGCCCACCATCAGCCGGGCTACTCAGTAGGCTGAGGCAGGAGGATTACTTGAGCCTGGGAGGTCAAGGCTGCAGTGAGCTATGACACATCACTGCACTCCAGGCTGGGCAATAGAGTAAGACCCCATCTCCAAAAAAAAAAAAAAAAAAAAAAGGCTTAACAGTTAAATATAGTCAAACCAAATTGATGACAACGTTTTTGTTTCTGTTTAACACCTTTCTGGCCTTTCCAGTTAAACTCCGAGATACTGATGAGCTAAGACAGCTTACAAGGCATATCAAATGTGTCTGGACTGCAGTCCAAATGCCTGCGACGGGTGTGGGGACAGCAGCTCTTGCATTTGAACCTCAGGAACCTGAGAGGACATGGGTTGGCAGTTATGGGAAAAAAGCATCCCCATTCTTTTTTTTTTTTTTTTTTTTTTTTGAGATGGAGTCTTGCTCTGTCACCAGGCCAGAGTGCAGAGGCGAGATCTCAGCTCACTGCCACCTCTGCCTCCTGGGTTCAAGCAATTCTTGTGCCTCAGCCTCCAAGTAGCTGGGATTACAGGCACATGCCACCACACTCAGCTATTTTTTTGTATTTTTAGTAAAGATGGGGTTTCACCATGTTGGCCAGATGGTGATCCCCTGACTTCATGATCCGCCCGCCTCGGCCTCCCAAAGTGCTGGGATTACAGGGGTGAGCTACCGTGCCCGGCCAACACCCTCATTCTTAAACTGCACACACGATCCTTCCTGCTGAAGAGTTCAAAGCTCTACTTCAAGAATTCCACAGGAGCCTGCAGAATGTCTTTGTGAACTGAGCCACCTCTGTCAGTTTGCCCCACCACACGGGTGGGATGAGAAGCATTACAATGTCAGGGATTACTGGCCCTGCCTCCTGACGTAGTGGGAATCTAGTGGATCTCGGAGAAATAAAGCCCTGCCTGGCACTGTGGGATTGGCTTTTTTCTTGCAGGAGTCTGTCTACAAGAACCAGAAGGCCTGTCGGGGCTGCACGGATGCTGATGACAGCTGGCTCTCGAGAAATAAAAGCTGTGATGTGCGGTGTCTGCAGATGCCTGTGTGGTCATACCGCTGCCCTCGCTAATTTCAAGCTATCAACATGAGGTCACTGAACATGGAGCTGGGGCCCAGGTGACTGAGTTAACAGAATTTTTAGACTGGAAGAAAACACCTTTCTTTTGCTACTGCCCCAGCAGACCTTGCCGGGGAGGTAGACATTTAGGTTAGAACGTCCAGGGCTCACACAGATGATTTTTATCACTAATTTCTTTTTTTCTTTTTTCTGAGCCAGAGTTTCACTCTTGTTGCCCAGGCTGGAGTACAGTGGCGCGATCTTGGCTCACCGCAACCTCTGCCTCCCGGATTCAAGCGATTCTCCTGCCTCAGCCTCCTGAGTAGCTGGGACTACAGGCATGCACCACCACACATGGCTAGTTTTGTGTTTTTAGCAGAGACGGGGTTTCTCCATGTTGGTCAGGCTGGTCTCGAACTCCCAACCCAAGGTAATCCGCCCTCCTCGGCCTCCCAAAGTGCTGGGATTACAGCACTAAGCTAATTTCTACGTGGGCTTCCTCCCCAGTTTACGGACTTGGTATCCAGGGAAGTCCCACGGATGACACGTGGGCTCCAGTTAGAGCAGGTACAGCTCACACTAAAGCAGGTAACAGAACTGAGACACAGCTGGGTCCCCTGTGTCTTACGCTGGCTCTTAGGGGCACTTGGGGCTTCGGGGGAGTGGGAGCCAGGCTAGAGACTATTATCCTGTGCCTGGCCTGACCCTGCTGGCTTCTCTCATTGCTTTCAGCCCTGTTCTCAGGCCATAAATCCCCCACACTTGCTGGAGTGATTTTGCCCACAGTCAAACCTGGTCAGCCATATGCTCCTTCCTGCTTAGAAACCTTGCTGTGCTGGGTTCAATCTCTTTCCTGCCGGACGTGAGGCTTCTCCTGATCTGACCTCCACTCAGCTGCCCTGCTTCGTTCACCACTAGCCCCTGGTGACTTCACTGCACCCAGGTTACCATTTCCCAATGAGCTTCATTTGCTTCTAATTCTAGGCCTTTGCATTTTTCCCTCAGTCTATTCCTATGCCAGGAATCTTGAGTCACATCTATAGTTTTACTATTATTATACCTTTTCTTTTAGTAGAGACAGGGTTTCACCATATTGGTCAGGCTGGTCTTGAACTCCTGAACTCAGATGATCCACCCACTTCGGCCTCCCAAGGTAGCTGGGATTACAGGTGTGAGCCACTAGCCGGCCTCGCTGTCTTTTTTATTATGGTAAAATATTCAAGATAAGGTAAAGTTTGCCATTTTAATCATTTTTAAGTATAGGGTTCAATAGCGTTAACTATGTTCACTGCAACCTCCGCCCTTTCATGGAGGTCCACTGCATTCGCCACCCTTTCACGATAAAAAGTCACCCTGGGGCTTTTATATAGATTAAGAAGATCGGCCGGGCGCGGTGGCTCACTCCTGTAATCCCAGCACTTTGGGAGGCCGAGGCGGGTGGATCATGAGGTCAAGAGATCGAGACCATCCTGGTCAACATGGTGAAACCCCGTCTCTACTAAAAATACAAAACATTAGCTGGGCATGGTGGCACGTGCCTGTAATCCCAGCTACTCAGGAGGCTGAGGCAGGAGAATTGCCTGAACCCAGGAGGCGGAGGTTGCGGTGTGCCGAGTTCGCGCCATTGCACTCCAGCCTGGGTAACAAAAACCGAAACTCTCTCAAAAAAAAAAAAAAAAAAAAAAGAAGATAGCAATAACTTTTACCTAGGGAAATTATTGGTTAAGCATACTGGGAGAGTTGACTCACCTTGCTAGAGTTTTGTTTTTGGTTTTGCTTTTTTTTGAGATGGAGTCTCGCTCTGTCACCCAGGATCCCAGGCTGGAGTGCAGTATCATGATCTTGGCTCATTGCAACCTCCGCCTCCCAGGTTCAAGCAATTCTCCTGCCTCAGCCTCCCCAGTAGCTGGGACTACAGGTGTGCGCCACCATGCCCAGCTAATTTTTGTATTTTTTGTAGAGACAGGGTTTCACCATGTTGGCCAGGCTGGTCTCCAACTCCTGACCTCAGGTGATCTGCCTGCCTCAGCCTCCCAAAATGCTGGGATCACAGGCATGAGCCACCGTGTCCAGCCCACCATGCCAGAGTTTTAAGACATGTTAAAATGCACAACCACCAAAAAGTTACAACAGGGGCTTTCAGCATCTGAAGGACATTTGCACTGAAGATAGGTTTTGAACAAACAGCACGCCGCTCAGCTGGAGCGGCTCTTCCTGTCTGCTGTCAGAACGGCTCTTCCTGTCTGGATCCAGGTGGGCACATGTCAGTAAGAAAAAGCCCTTTTCCCTTTGCTGTTGCCAAAGCCTAAAGGAAGTGACGGTCCTCTTGCAGGGAGCCCCGATGATGAGGTCTAGCTGGGGTAGGTGACAGCGGCCGGCTTTGCAGGGGGCAGCAAACAGACTGTGACCCCTTTGACATTCACCAGCAGACTCGGTCTTCAAAGCACAAGGATTTAGAAAATGAGAACTATTTTTCATAGCTAGGGAAAGAAAGGCGCAGTGGGCAAAGGGAGCAAAGTAGCTGTGACAGAATCCTTTCTGCTTCCAAGAGGCCTTTCACTCGGGCTCGCAGCAACAAACCCCTGCATTCCAGGAGCCCCAGCTGCTGGGTCATCACCCCTCTTTCGGGGAAAGCGTGGAAATCATGCTCTGGCTGAAGCGTGTCATTTACAGTAAGATTCAAAGTCACTTAGAAAACTGAAACATACACACACTCAAATGTGTTCAGAATCCGGAATATTACAGCTAGATGAGACCATAACAGTGAACGTGTTTTTTTTTTTTTAGAAGCAGGGTCTCGGGCCGGGCGCGGTGGCTCAAGCCTGTAATCCCAGCACTTTGGGAGGCCGAGGCGGGTGGATCACGAGGTCAAGAGATCGAGACCATCCTGGTCAACACGGTGAAACCCCGTCTCTACTGAAAATACAAAAAAAAATTAGCTGGGCACGGTGGTGTGTGCCTGTAATCCCAGCTACTCAGGAGGCTGAGGCAGGAGAATTGCCTCAACCCAGGAGGCAGAGGTTGCAGTGAGCCGAGATCGCGCCATTGCACTCCAGCCTGGGTA
>NW_022437090.1:1291292-1309989 GCF_009761245.1 Sapajus apella | reverse complement strand
GGGTAACAAGAGCGAAACTCCGTCCCGAAAAAAAAAAAAAAAAAAAAGAAGCAGGGTCTCAATCTGTCACCAAGGCTGGAAATGCAGTGGCACGACCACAGCTCACTGCAGCCTGTACCTCCTGAGCTCAAGCGATCCTCCCACCTCAGCCTAACAAGCAGCTGGGACGACACGCATCCATCACCATACTAATTTTGTTTATTTTTTGTAGGGACAAGGTCTCACTATATTGCTCAGGCTGATCGGCAACTCCTGGGCTTACCCGATTATCCTGCTTCGGCCTCCCAGAATGCTAAGATTACACAGGCCTGAGCTAACGCACCCATCCTAGTCATCGGTTTTTAATGTCCCACTTAATAAATGAAGAAACCCTAGCCCAGAGGGACTAAAAATCTGGCATAGGGCATGCAGCAAGGAGAGGTGATACAGTAGAACAGCATCAAACAGATCTGCAGGGCGCGGTGGCTCACACCTGTGATCCCAGCACGTTGGGAGGCCGAGGTGGGTGAATCACTTGAGATCAGGAATTTGAGACCAGCCTGGTCAACATGGTGAAAACTCATCTTCACTAAAAATACAAAAATTAGCCAGGCATGGTGGCAGGCACCTGTAATCCCGGTTACTTGGGAGGCTGAGGTGGAAGAATCACTTGAACCCAGGAGGTGGAGACTGCAGTGAGCCGAGATTTTGTCACTGCATTTTAGCCTGGGTGAGAGAGCAAGACTCCATCTCAAACAAAACAAAACAAAAATACAAAAAACATTAGCCAGGTGTGGTGGCGTACACCTATAGTCCCAGCTACTCAGGAGGCTGAGGGAGGAGAATTACTTGAACCCAGGAGGCGGAGGTTGCAGTGAGCTGAGATTGCACCACTGCATGTCACCCTGGAAGACAGAGCAAGACTCTGTCTAAAAAAAAAAAGAAAGAAATAGATCTGGGCTTGACTTACAAACTAAGAAGTCATTTTACCAACCTGAGCCATGTCTTCATCTGTAAACTGGGGAAAGTAAGAATCATCACATAGGTCTGGCATGGAAATGAAGACAGAGAGCCTGGGAAGCACCTGGCGGGTGCCGCCACAGGAAAGTGACCGGTAGCTGTGATTTTTCTTTGGTTCCTGGAATCAGAGCCAGTCCTCAATACCTGGGCTCTGGGATTCCAGTTCATCCCTGGTTCCTCTGGTCTAAAATGACAGCCACAGGTAGTGTGTTTGCCAGGCTGGAAGTGAAAAATGTGCCTGGTGTGTGACAGTGGCTGCCCAGCACACAAGACACCGAACTGGACCCAATTAACAACCTGTTCACAGAGAGATGAGGACATTTCCCTGCTGCTCCAGGATCCCCCACATCTGTATTTTCAGCCCTGACCTCTTTTCCCAGGATACTCGACTAAAACTGGAATTGTTTCACATCTATGTATATACACACACACATATATACATATATATATATAGTGCGAGGAGATATATGTGTTTATATATACATACATACATATATACACATCTGTATATATACATATATATGTGTGTGTATATATATACGTATATATAGAGAGAGAGAAAGACAGAGTCTCGCTCTGTCTCCCAGGCTGGAGTGCAGTGGTGCCATCTCAGCTCACTGCAACCTCCACGCCCTGGATTCAAGTGATTCTCCTGACTCAGCCTCCCGAGTAGCTGGGATGACAGGTGCACACACCACACCCAGCTAATTTCTGTATTTTTAGTAGAGACAGGGTTTCCCCATGTTGGCCAGGCTGATCTCAAACTCCTGGCCTCAGGTGATCCACCTGCCTCGGCCTCCCAAAGTGCTAGGATTACAGGTGTGAGCCACCGCGCCCGGCCTTTTTTTTTTTTTTAGCCAGTGTCTCACTCATTCTATAGTCCAGGCTGGAGTGGGGTAGCTCCATCATGGCTCACTGCAGCCTCAACCTCCTGGGCTCAAGCAAACCTCCCACCTCAGCCTTCCAAGTAGCTGGGACTACGGGCTCACACCACCACACTTGGTTATTTTTAAAAATGGTTGTAGAGATGGGGTTTTGCCATGTTGTCCAGGCTAGTCTCGAACTTCTGGGCTCCACCAGAGATCCATCCACCTTGGTCTCCCAAAGCACTGGGATTCCAGGTATGAGCCACCACGCCTGGCCTTGCATACATCCCAAATGAACTTACGCAAAAGAGAACTCTTTTTTTTTTTTTTTTTTTTGAGACAGAGTCTCACTCTATTGCCAGGCTGGAGAGCAGTGGCACGATCCCAGCTCACTGCAACTTCCGTTTTCCGGTTTCAAGCAATCCTCCTGCCTCAGTCTCCCGAGTAGCTGGGATTACAGGCATACACCACCACGCCCAGCTAAGTTTTTGTACTTTTAGTAGAGACAGGGTTTCACCATGTTGGCCAGGATGGTCTTGATCTCTCGGCCTCCCAAAGTGCTGGGATTACCGGTGTGAGCCACCGCGCTAGCCAAAAGAGAACTCTGGATCCCACCTTTCCCGTGCCCAGCCAGCCCTCCTCCCCCAGGCGTCCTCATCTTTAAAAAGGCAACATAATCCACTGAGTTGCTTAAACCAAAACTCTAGGAATTTCCCCAGATTTCTTTTTATTTTTTAATCTTCTTTATTGCTTGTGGAATTAATGTCTGAAATGCACCCAAGTTCATTCTCTTCCTTCCAGCCAAATCCTCATGCTGGTGACCTTTTAAAAATATGCAGCATATCAAGTTTTCCCTGTTTCCAGCTTTCCAAAGATCTCCCACTGCACTTAGAAAAAAATCCGGACTCCTGTCTCTGAGTCACAGATTCTCTGTCATGGCCCCAGGCTATTCCCCTAACTCATAGCATACACACTCACTGTTCACTCACAATGCTCTGGACAAATCGGCCTTGTTTCTGTGCCTCAAATGTGCCAAGCTCAGTCCTGCCTGAGGGCCTTTGCATGACCTGTGGCTCTGCCTGGGATGCTCTGCCCGCAGACCTCTGTGTGGTAAGCTCCGTCAGAACTCAGCCTAATGTCACAACCTCAGATCACCCGACACAAGAAACCACCCATTCACTGTTGCTCCATTTTCTTTTAATTCTCGAGGTAGCTCTTACTGCTTTTTAAAATAATTTTCTTGGTTGTTTATTTGGGTTTTGTGTGTGGTGGTTTTTTTGTTTTTTGGTTTTTGACTATCTTGCTCTGTCTCCCAGGCTGTAGGACAGTGGCATGATCTTGGCTCAACCTCTGTCACCTGAGCTCAAGCGATCCTCCCACCTCAGGCACCCAAGTAGCTGGGACCACAGATGTGCATCACCATGACCAGCTAAGTTTTTGTATTTTTGGTAGAGACCAGGTTTCACCATGTTGCCTAGGCTAGTCTTGAACTCCTGAGCTCAATCGATCCTCCTGTGATGAGTCACATCATGGAATGATACACAGCCAAGAAAAAGGGTGAATTGTTGCTACATGCACCACCGTCCACCATGAATCACAAAGACAACCATGAGCAAAAGAAGTCAAACAACTAACGCATATAGAGATGTCTCCTTGTATCTGTCGGGCTCTCTCTCTGTCTCAAGAAGTACAAATCACACAGGCAAAGCCAAACCACAGTGATGGAGGCTAGACAAGCGCTCCCCTCTTGAGGATACTGACTGGGAGGGCAAAAGGAGCCCACTGGAGTCCAGAAGCATCCTATGTCTTAATGCAGCTGGTGGTCACATAGGCCTATACCCATGTAAGAAATTGTCATGACCTGTGCCCTTTATGTAAGTTACACCTCAATTAAGAAGTGAAGAAACAGATTCTCACACCTGTAACCCCAGAACTTTAGGAAGCTGAGGCAGGAGGATTGCTAGAGCCTGGGAGTTTGAGACCAGCCTGGGCAACATAGCAAGACCTCATCTCTACTATTTAAAAAAAATTCTTTTTGGGCCGGGCGCGGTGGCTCAAGCCTGTAATCCCAGCACTTTGGGAGGCCGAGGCGGGTGGATCACGAGGTCAAGAGATCGAGACCATCCTGGTCAACATGGTGAAACCCCGTCTCTACTAAAAATACAAAAAATCAGCTGGGCATGGTGGCGCATGCCTGTAATCCCAGCTACTCAGGAGGCTGAGGCAGGAGAATTGCCTGAACCCAGGAGGCGGAGGTTGCGGTGAGCCGAGATCGCGCCATTGCACTCCAGCCTGGGCAACAAGAGCGAAACTCCGTCTCAAAAAAAAAAAAAAAAAAAATTCTTTTTAAAAAATTTAAAAATCAGCCTGGTGTGGTGTGGTGCACCTGTAGTCCCATCTACTCTGGAGGCTGAGGTGGGAGGATCATGTGAGCGGGGAGGCTGTAGTGAGTGGTGCTCACACCACTGCACTCCAGTCTGGTCGACAGAGCAAGAGCCTGCCTCAAACAAACAGCAAAAAGAAAATATATTTAGAAATCTAAAATAAAGTAACCCATAGATCATCACAACTTGCAAAGTACAAACAAGTGGGGCTCTGTCCCTCTTCCCATGTTCTCACTCCGCTGCCTGCTTGGTGTCTGTGCCCAGTGGCATCTGAGGGTGCTGTGGGTACAAGGCAAGCAGGCACACAGCAGGTGGAAGCGCACGCCCGCCAGAGGCAGCGATCTGGACCCTCCCTTGGCACTTCGGCAATCTCCTAGGCTGTGGATAGAGATGAGTGTATGCCCTGAGAAACGCGGTAAAATAAGCAGTTTTGTGTTTTTCTCCTTGCTTTTTCCCTGACTGCACGCTCACACTCTATCTCATAGTTTAGGAAAATTCTCAAAAAGCACGGGACCCGTGTTCTAACTTCTACCGGTGGGATCCCCATGCGCAAGGGGCCCAGCACCCAGCAAGCCTCTGTCTCTCCCTTTCCCTCATCATCTCCTGCAATGTCCGCCTCCCAGGTTCAAGCGAATCTCCCGCCTCAGCCCTCCTGAGTAGCTGGGACTACAGGTGCGTGCCACCACACCCAGCTAATTTTTGTATTTTTAGTATCACTCTGTTGGCCAGGCTGGCCTCAAACTCCTGACCTCGTGATCCGCCCGCCTCAGCCTCCACCACCGGGATTACAGGCGTGATTATAGGCCTGAGCCACCATGCCCAGCCTGTTTCCTTTAAAAAAGGAATTTGGCGGCAGGGCATGGTGGCTCATGCCTGTAATCCCAGTACTTTGGGAGGCGGAGGCCGGCAGATCACAAGGTCGAGAGATCAAGACCATCCTGGCCAACATGGTGAAACCCCGTCTCTACTAAAAATACAAAAAATTAGCTGGGCATGGTGGCGCGTGCCTGTAATCCCAGCTACTCAGGAGGCTGAGGCAGGAGAATTGCCTGAACCCAGGAGGCGGAGGTTGCAGTGAGCTGAGATCGTGCCATTGCACTCCAGCCTGGGCAACAAGAGCAAAACTGCGTCTCAAAAAAGGGATTTGGCAGAAGCCCAGTTTTGTTTTACGAAACACATTCCCTGTTAATTTAGACTCATGTACATTACTATGTGGAAATTTGATTTTTAAACTACATAGCTGTCGCTCTAAAAGTTAAAAAAATAATGAAATCACGCCTGTTGGGGTTGCGGTGTGGCAGGCTTGCTGTTCTCTCCCCAGGAAAACAATTTATATCAATGCTGGCATTAAGTACAGAAAAGATTTACTCTGACTGAAAATCACATCCAGTTTCTAAACGGCCTCCATTTATATACACAGTAATTTACAAAGCGCCTCGTGGTGGGAGCGCTGCTGTGGGAGATTTGTTTCATTTATTCCGTGTGACCCGCAGAGAGAGGAGACGCAGCTGGGGTATGCTTGGGAGGACAGCTGAGGCCCCCTGGGAGGCTGCCCCACAAGGAGAGGCCTCTGTGCTGGTGAGAGGCAGGGCTGGGCACAAGTTACCTCTGGACCGCGGGAGGCCCACCACCTGCCTTCCCTTCAAACCAAGAGTCTTCTCTGTGCCCACACGTCCTACTGTGGCTTCCTTCTTCTTTTTTTATCCCCACCTGCTCTCGGTGATTCCCAGTCTTCCCTCACATAAAACCTCAAGGCTATGGAAGAAAGATCTCATGACTGTGTATAGCATTCTAAGTTACTTCCTTTTATTTTATTTATTTATTTTTGAGACAGAATCTCGCTCTGTCGCCCAGGCTGGAGTGCAGTGGCGTGATCTCAGCTCACTGCAACCTGTGCCTCCCGGGTTCAAGAGATTCTCCTGCCTCAGCCTCCTGAGAAGCTGGGATTACAGGTGCACACCACCACAGCCAGCTAATTTTTGTATTTTTAGGAGGGGTTTCACCATGTTGGTCAGGCTGGTCTCAAACTCCTGACCTCGTGATTCCCCCCGCCTTGGCCTTCCAAAATGCTGGGATTACAGGCGTGAGCCTCCACGACTGGCAGTTATTTCCTTTTAAAAAGGAATTTGGAGAAAGCTAGATTTTGTTTTATAAAACACACGCCCCTGTTCATTTAGACTCTTGTACATGGGTGAGTGGAAATTTGATTTTTAAACTACATAGCTGTCACACTAAACATTAGAGAGTTCAGTATTTGGAAGGGAGGCCACGTCCTATGGAGTGATGGGGTGGGGTTGCCAGGAGGAAGGATAGGGGACCCTCTGGTGGTCCTGCTCAGTGTTTCCTCTGTTGCCCTGAGGATTCAGATATGGCTGTAACCCG
Source organism: Sapajus apella (assembly GCF_009761245.1). Lineage (NCBI taxonomy): Eukaryota > Metazoa > Chordata > Mammalia > Primates > Cebidae > Sapajus > Sapajus apella. The sequence continues at coordinate 1,303,358 of NW_022437090.1, read as the reverse complement.
GCCCAAACCCTGCATTCATCAGGCCCTGCTCCACCCTCCACCTAGTAGCCAGGGATATGACTCATTGACTGTGTCTTATTATCTGCTGTCTACGTTCCTCTCCCCAAGAAAAGAGTCTCACCTCATGATGTGTCCCGTAAGGTATCTACATTCTTGAGAGATTAATGTCTGGGCCACTACAACTGACTCAGCCTTTATCATGTTCATTTATTTTGAAATGTTTTTTATAGAGAGAGTTTTGATAGGTTGCCCAGACTGGTCTCGAACTCCTGGCTCAAGTGATCCTCCTGCTTCAGCCTCCTAAAGTGTTGGGATTACAGGCGTGAGCCACCATGCCTGGCCCTGGCCCACCCTTTAAAATCAGCCCTGCAGGGAGTTTTTGCTGGAGTCTTTAAAAAAAATCCTTAGTGAGGCCAACAAACAAGAAAAAATGCTCATCATCACTAGCCATTAGAGAAATGCAAATCAAAACCACATTGAGATACCATCTCATGCCAGTTAAAATGGCGATCATTAAAAAATCTGGAGACAACAGATGTTGGAGAGGATGTGGAGAAAAAGGAACACTTTCACACTGTTGGTGGGAGTGTAAATTAGTTCATTCATTATGGAAGACAGTGTGGTGATTCCTCAAGGATCTAGAAATAGAAATTCCATTTGACCCAGCAATCCCATTACGGGGTATATTCCCAAAGGATTATAAATCATTCTATCATAAAGGCACATGCACACGTATGTTCATTGCGGCACTATTTACAATAGCAAATACCTGGAACCAACCCAAATGCCCATCAATGATAGACTGGACAAAGAAAATGTGGCTCATATACACCATGGAATACTATGCAGCCATAAAAATGATGAGTTCCTGTCCTTTGTAGAGACATGGATGAATCTAGAAACGATCATTCTCAGCTAAATGACAGAACAGAAAACCAAACATCGCGTGTTTTCACTCGTAGGCGGGTGATAAATAATGAGAACACTTGGGCACAGGGAAGAGAGCAACATTCACTGGGCTGGGTGGGGGAGGGGAGGGGAGGAGAGGGGAGGGACAGCAGGGGGCTGGCGAGGATGGGGAGGGATAACACCAAGAGAAATGCCTGATGTAGGTGAGGGGGGGGATGAGACAGCAAACCACCATGGCATGTATGTAGCTATGCAGCAATCCTGCAGGTTACAGGAGGTGCACATGTACCCCAGAGCCCGAATACAATTAAAAAAAAAGAAAAGAAAAAGAAAGTCTTTCAGACAGAAAACAAAAAAATCCCCAGTAAGAATATAAAAAATCTGGTCACTTACCGTAATTATCAATCCCAGATCTTCAAGATTAGGGTGATAATACTTAATACACAGGGTCATTTTGAGGCTAAATGCGACACGAGGCCTGGTAAACAGCAGGTGTGCAGCCACAATCCTTTCTCTCACTGGAATCCCACTCCCCCCGTTCCACGCCCCTTAAACAAGAGGAGTTGGGAAGTTTATTTCCGGCTGCTTGGCCGGCAATTAGGAGACACTCCTGCCACCTGGGCAGAGCCAGCTTGGTTCCAACTGATGGTCTCTGGAACTCCGTATTCTATTAGATTTCTGACCGCTTGATGTGGCTGCTTTGATGCAAGAGCATTTTTGATACAGTTTAAAAAAAAATCATTGTTTTTGTTTTGGTTTGGTTTTGAGATGGAGTCTCGCTCTGTCACCCAGGCTGGAGAGCAGTGGCACAATCTCGGCTCACTGCAACCTCTGCGTCTTGCGGTTCAAGCGATTATTCTGCTTCAGCCTCCCGAGTAGCTGGGACTACAAGCACGTGCCACCACACCCAGCTAATTTCTGTATTTTTTAGTAGAGACGGGTTTTGGCCATGTTGGCCGAGATGGTCTCAGACTCCTGACCCCAAGTGATGTACCCGCCTCAGCCTCCCAAACTGCTGGGATTACAGGCGTGAGCCACCACGCCTGGCCACAGCTGAAGCTTTTTACAGTGGTTTGCCATTAGGGTATTCATTCAGATACAGTAATGTTTTTCTGCTAGGAATTACAAACTTTAAGCACTTTTTAAACCTTAAAAATATTTAAAACAAATTAAAAGCATCTGCTAATTCTCTCATTTTTTTCTTTACTAATCATTTTGGATTTTTTTTCCTTTGAATTATTAGGCAGGGATGATACTTAAATATGGAAGATTATTGCTCTGATTTGAATGAAATAAAAGCTTATTAATGCGAGCAAAAAACGAAAAAAAAAGTGGCCCTGCAGCTAAGCTCACCCATGGGGACCAGATAGTGTTTTACAGACTTAAGAAAAAAATCACAACCCTTAATAACACTTATTTGTGTAGTGTAATCAAACTGGCCAGGCACGGTGGCTCGTGCCTGCAATCCCAGCACTCTGGGAAGCCGAGGTAGGAGGATCAGTTGAGGCCAGCCATTAGAGGCCAGGCTGGACAACACAGTGAGACCCCATCTCTACAAAATATGAAAAATAAAAAATTAGCCAGTCATGGTGGCATGTGCCTGTAGTCCCAGCTACTCAGGAGGATCACCCAGGAATTCCAGGATACAGTGAGCTATGATTTCATCACTGCCCTCCAGGCTGGGCAACAGAGTAAGGCCCTGTCTCTAAAAAAAACCCCAAACCCCAATAAACAAAAATCAAACATATTTCACAAAACAATACTTTTTGTTTTTTCAAGGCAGGGTCTCAGTCTGTCACCCACGCTGGAGGGCAGTGGCGTGGTCATAGCTCACAGTAGTCTCCACCTTCCTGAGCCCAAATTCTTCCCCCCACAGCTCCCCAAGTAGCTGGGACCACAGATGTGTGCCACCATGCCCAGATAATTTTTGTATTTTTTGGAAAGATAGGATTTTGCCATGTTGCCCAGGCTGGTCTCAAACTCCTGGGCTTAAGCAATCCACCTACCTTGGCCTCCCAAAGTGCTGGCATGACAGGCATGAGCCTCTGCGTCCAGCAACAATACCGATACCCCCGCCGCCCCCACATGGATATTTTCCATTCCATTCTATTTCACTTAAAAGAAAATCTAGGCCAGGCACAGGGACTCACAACTGTAATCCCAGCACTTTGGGAGTCCGAGGCGGGCAGATCACCTGAGGTCAGGAGTTCGAGACCAGCCTGGCAAACATGGCGAAAACCTGTCTCTACTTAAAAAAAAAAAAAAAAAAAAAAAATTAGCTGGGCGTGGTGGCAGGCGCCTGTAGTCCCAGCTACTTGGGAAGCTGAGGCACAAGAATCTCTTGAATCCGGGCAGCAGAAGTTGCAGTGAGCTGAGATCATGCCACTGCACTCCAACCTGGGCAACAGAGTGAGACTCCATCTCAATTTAAAAAAAAGAAAAAAAGAAAATCTTAGGCCAGGCATGGGGGTGGCTCACATCTGCAATCCCAGCATTTTGGGAGGCCAAGGTGGGCAGATCACCTGAAGTCAGAAGTTTGAGACCAGCCTGTCCAACATGGCAAAATGCCATCCCTACTAAAAATACACAAATTAGCTGGGCGTTGTGGCTCACGCCTGTAGTCCCGGCTACTCAGGAGGCTGAGGCAGAAGAATGACTTGCACCCGGCAGGCGGAGGTTGCAATGAGCCGAGGTCACGCCGCTGCACTCCAGCCTAGGTGACAGAACGAGATTCCGTCTCAAAAATAAAAATCTTGTTTTGGTCCACTAAGCTTATTCTACTTCCTGCTAATGGATTATGATACACTTTGAAAACCAGTGGGCTAGAATGTGGAATTGCTCTGTGAAATAGAGAAAAATACATGTGTCGCTCTTGGGGAGAACTGAGAAACTGTGTGAGGAGGAGAGATGGGAAAGGGAGGTGTGAGAAGAGCTGTCAGATGTCACGAGAACAGAGCAAGAAGGGCCAAAATGACCAGGAGTCGTGGGCTGCCCGAGGGACTCTCAAACACAGACATTGCTGATGTCTGTTTTGAGCTGTTTGCCTTGAAGCATTGTAACTTTTTTTTTTTTTTCAACAGAGTTTTGCTCTTGTTGCCCAGCCTGGAGTGCAGTGGTGCAATCTCAGCTCACTGCAGCCTCCACCTCCCAGCTTCAAGTGATTCTTCTGCTCAGCCTCCCGAGTAGCTGGGATTACAGGTGTACACCACCACACCCAGCTAACCTTTGTATTATTAGCAGAGATAGGGTTTTATCATGTTGGCCAGGCTGCTCTGGAACTCCTGACCTCAGGTGATCCACATGCCTCAGCCTCCCAAAATGCTGGGATTACAGGTGTGAGCCACTGCACCTGGCTGACCTACTATTTTTTCCTTTCTGTGAGTCTATGGATTATATTGAAAGACCTACTCTCTGTTTCTGAATATCGGCTAAATCTATTCTTCACACAAATGCCTCTGGAAGGTAGGTTTTAGGTGGAAAAGGCGGGCGCTGGGGGAATGGCTGAATCTGGTTTCTGGGTCAAGGCAGTGCAGAACCCAGACAGGACCTACAAGGTGTGGGTGAGGGCCATCAGCTCAGCTCATGGTGGGAGCAGGGCTCATACTCAGGAAGTCACAGAAACAAATGCAAATTCCTGGACACGAAACGGACATTCTCGCCAATCTTATTTGGAGAACAGGGTTATACGAGCAGTGTCTGACCACAAAGCCCAAATCCCAGCTACTCAGTGACAGTTTTGAGAGTGGCAAGAGGCAGCCAAATGCAGATAGGGGTGTGTCCCCCGTGAAACCTCACCTCCAAGCTGAAGATAGTTTAAAGCCTGAAAGCCAAGCTACAGGTGAAATCCTCGGACCAGATTGAGAACCTGTCTTCCCGCTTGGCGCGCTTTCCCGATTGATCCCACCCTGCACCTATTTCACATATACCTGCCCTTTCCTAATTGGGTTCCACACTGTCATGCCCACCTTTGAGTGGTGTCTTCGCTTTAACCTTTTTGGCATACTCAGAAACCAATCAGCATGCACTCCCCATTATGAGTCCACAAAAGGCCCTGGACCAAGCCACACAGGGTGACTTTGCCACCATCAGATAGGGAAACTACCCGACCCCCCCGCCCTCCGTCCTGCTCTGTCCCCTCTCTGCTGAGAACTGTTCCATCTCTTAATAAAATTCTTCTCCACCCTCCTCACCCTTCAATGTCCAGCACATCCTCATTTTTGGGGGGGGGGCGGTATAAGAGCTTGGGAATCAGTGAATGCAGGTCTGAGCTATAACACAGGTGAGCTGTGGCACGCCAGTGTGGCCAACCGAGGCCCAGGTGGGGTGTTGCCGGCCCAAGGTCCCTGGCTTGCAAAGTGACTGAGAAGAAAAATTCTACATGGGTTTCATACTCAAACAAGACAGAATGGCAGAGGAAAAAGGAAAAAGGTATGTGAGGAGGGGGAGGCAGCTCGAGACAGAAGGAAGCGTTCTTGGCTAATGGATTTTCTTTTTTTTTTTTTTTTTTTTCCGAGACGGAGTTTCGCTCTTGTTGCCCAGGCTGGAGTGCAATGGCGCGATCTCGGCTCACTGCAACCTCCGCCTCCCGGGTTCAGGCAATTCTCCTGCCCCAGCCTCCTGAGTCACTGGAATTACAGGCACGGGCCACCATGCCCAGCTAATTTTTTTTTGTATTTTTAGTAGAGACAGGGTTTCACCATGTTGACCAGGATGGTCTCGATCTCTTGACCTCGTGATCCACCCGCCTCGGCCTCCCACAGTGCTGGGATTACAGGCTTGAGCCACCGCGCCCGGCCGATTTTTTTGTATTTTTAGTAGAGACGAGGTTTCACCATGTTGACCAGGATGGTCTCGATCTCTTGACCTCGTGATCCACCCGCCTCGGCCTCCCAAAGTGCTGGGATTACAGGCGTGAGCCACCGCGCCCGGCCGGCTAATGGATTTTCTAAGGAGCTCTCCTCTGAAACTGAAGGGCTGAAATAGACTGGATGAAAACATAGAGGGTGTGAAGAGCGCTACGTGGGACCGAGAGGGTTGGGTGGAAGCAGGGAAGATGTGAGGGTCAGGAGAAACATAGGCAGGGATGGATGGCACTCAGAGTGGAAGAAAGGAGAGAGAGTGAAGGGAGAGAATGAAGCGGAAATCGTGATCATACTGGGAAAACCTATCTACAGTATAACATAAAAATTGGCCAGGGGTGGTGGCTCATGCCTGTAATCCCAACACATTGGGAGGCCAAAGCGGGAGGATCACCTGAGGTCATGAGCTTGAGACCAGCCTGGCCAACATGGAGAAATCCTGCCTCTACTAAAAATACAAAAATCAGCTGTGGTGGCAGGCACCTGAAATCCCAGCGACTCTGGAGGCTGAGGCAGGAGAATTGCTAGAACCCACGAGGCAGAGGTTGCAGTGAGCCGAGATGAGGCCATTTCGCTCCAGCCTGGGCGACAGAGTGAGACTCCATCTCAAAAAAAAAAAAAAAAAAAATTGTCCTTAGACAAAGAAGCACTCCAGTTTGGGTTATCACTTAACCCCAAAGGTCAAGGTAACTTTTGCCAGTCCCTAAACGTGCAATAGGGCAACTGCTTCATTGGAGACCACGCCCCCGGGTGTGGTAGGCACAGCGTTCCCTGCTCTGTGCTTCATTACTGTACCTTTTCCTCCTACCGCACCAAACACAGCGGAAATGCAAACACAACCATCTGCTGGGCGGAAGAACCGCAGCTCCAGGCATGCTGTGTTTCGCAGGCGGCATCCTCAGACTTAACAGCCTTGACTTTTTTCTCTGAGTCCGTTTCAAATTACTCGTGTTTTTGGTCTTGCTTTATAACGTTGAAACAAGTCTTTTTGGGACAACTCCTTCGTGCTTTGCTTCCAGGAAGTGCAGTCAATCATTTGATTGACTCTCAGAGGTTTTGTCTGGATGGCTTTTATCAACTCTATTTCTGGCAAGGACAGCTGGAGATTCTAACACAGAGTAACCTGTTTCAACTTCAACACTGTCATGTTTGTATCGTGTTGGTTCAAATGTCTTTCAAAACTAAGACTGATTCTTGCCAGAGGTTCTTATCAGTTATTTTTCTTTCTGTCCTTGTTCCTTACCTAGGCATCTGAGAACACTTCCTATATGGGCACACGTTTACTTCACTTGAAAATCAAGCTAGTGTTTAACTCTCTAAACATGTCTCAAGATGTAAAGGTTTCACTTTTTTTTTTTGAGACAGGGTCTTGCTCTGTTGCCCAGGCTGGAGTGCAGTGGTGCAATCACAGCTCACTGCAGCCTAATCTCCTGGGCTCAAGTGATCCTCTGCCTCAGCCTCCTGAGTCACTGGGATTACAGGCATATGCCACCATACCCAGTTAAATTTTTTTGTGTAGCCATGGGGGTCTTGCTATACTGTCCAGGCTGGTCTCAAACTCTGGGCTTTAAGTGATCCTCCCACCTTGGCCTCCCAAAGTGCTGGGATTACAAGCATGAGCCACTGTGCCCAGCCCAGATTTTTTTTTTTTTTTTTTTTTTTGAGACAGAGTCTCACTCTGTCGCCCAGGCTGGAGTACAGTGACGTGATCTCAGCTCAGTGCAACCTCCGCCTCCCAGGTTCAAGCGATTCTCCTGCCTCAGCCTCCTGAGTAGCTGGGAGCACAAGAGTGCCTCACCACGCTCAGCTAATTTCTGCATTTTTAGTAAAGGTGCGGTTTCACCACGTTTGCCAAGCTGGTCTCGAACTCCTGACCTCGTGATCTGCCCGCCTCAGCCTCCCAAAGCGCATACTACAATGACAGCATTGTGCCAACAAAAATACCAATATTTCAACATTGAAAAATAATACAGCCTACAGGAACATTTATACGCCAAGACATCAGAGCGCCACAAAGTGGGAGCGCACTCCATACCCTTGAAGGTCAAAGGGGCGCTCTCTGTAACTGTTGAGGCAAATCATGAAAAGTCTCGCATTGCTCAGGAGCACAGTATCAGCTCTTCCTTTTTGCCCCTGCCTCTGCAGCCACCGGTCCTGGCACCCGGCAGCCTGCTGAAAGCCTGTACCTTCCGCGGGCTGGAACTCTTACTCACCTTCCGCACCCGAGCAATATGCAATCGGAAACAGCGACGCTAGGGGGAGCCATTACGCTCCAGATGCCTAAGTAGGCCAACCTCGGGTACTTCCCATTCACCGGGTTCCTGGGGAGCAACATGAATTGTCACAGGAAAGTCAAAAGCAGCCGGCAACTAACCTCATGAAAAAATTATTTTAAGAAAAACAAATCCAGCTAAGTGGATTTTAAAATTAGGAACATAGGAAGTCCTAGCCAGAGCAATTCAGCAACAGAAAGGAATAAAAGGCATCCAAATAGGAAGTCAAAACTCTCTGTCTCTTCACTGAGCATATGATTCTGTACCTAGAAAACCCTAAAGACTCCACCAAAAGCCTTCTGGAACTGACAAATGACTTCAGTAAAGTTTCAGGATACAAAATCAGTGTACAACTAGCCGGGCGTGGTGACACACACCTGTAATCCCAGCTACTCAGGATGCTGAGGCAGGAGAATCGTTTTAGCCAGGGGGGCAGAAGTCACAGTGAGTTGAGATCATACTGCTGCACTCCAGCCTGGGTGACAGAGCAAGACTCTGTCTCAAAGAAAAGAACAATATACAAAAACCAATAGCATTTCTATACACCAATAACATCATGCTGAGAGACAAGGCAATAATGCAATCCTATTTACCCACACAAAAACAAAATATCTAGGAATACGTATAACTAAGGAAGTGAAAGATCTCTGCAAGGAGAACTACAAAATACTGCTGACAGAAATCAGAGATGACACAAACAGATGGAAAACCATTCCATGCTCATGGATTGGAAGAATCAATATCCTTAAAAGGGCCATGCTGCCAAAAGCAATCTATACATGCAATGCTATTCCCATGAAAACACCAGCATCATTTTTCACAGAACTAGACAGAACTGTCCTAAAATTTCATATGGAACCAAAAAAGGGCACAAACCCCAAAGCAATCCAAAGTAAAAAGAACAAAACCAGAGGTATCACGTTACCCAACCTCAAACTATATAACAAAGCTACCATAACCAAAACAGCATGGTACTGGTACAAAAAAACAGACACAAAGATGAATGGAACAGAACAGAGAACCCAGAAATAAAGCTGCACACCTACAGCCATCTGATCTTCAACAAAATCAACAAAAATAAGCAATGGGGAAAGGAACTCCTATTCAATAAATGGTGCTGGGATAGCTGGCTAGCCATATGCAGAAGAATGGACCCCTATCTTTCACCAGATACAAAAATTAACTCAAGATGGATTAAATATTTAAATGTAAGACCTCAAACTATAAGAATTCCAGAAGAAAACCTGGGGAACATCATTCTGGACATAGACCTTAGAAAAGAATTTATTATTAAGTCCTCAAAAGCAATTGCAACAAAAACAAAAATTGAGAAGTGGGATCTATTAAACTAAAGAGCTTCTGTACAGCAAAACAAACTATCAACAGCTGGATCACCTGAGGTCAGGAGTACGAGACCAGCCTGGCCAACATGGTGAAACCCCATCTCTACTAAAAAGATAAAAATTAGCCAGGCGTGGTGGCGCCTGTAGTCCCAGCTACTTGGAAGACTGAGGCAGGAAATCTGCTTGAACCCAGGAGGCAGAGGTTGCAGTGAGCCAAGATCACACCACTGCACTTCAGCTTGGGGGCCAGAGTGAGACTCTGTCTCAAAACAAACAAAAACAAAAACCAGAGTGAACAACCTAAAGAATAAGAGAAAATATTTGAAATTATGTATTTGACAGAGGTCTAATGTCCAGAATCTACAAGGAACTTAAACAATTCAACAAGGAAATAACCCCATTAAAAAGTGGGCAACAGACGTGAACAGACACTTCTGAAGACATATAAGCAGCCAAGAAACATATGAAAAAATGTTCAACATCACATACATAAAAACCGCAAATGAGATACCATCGCACACCGGTCGGAATGGCTACTGTCAAAAAGTGAAGGCAACAACCCATTTCTCTGGGAACCCCTCTCTCTGCAGAAGAGAGAGCTCTTCTCTTTCTTTCGCCTATTTTATTTTGTGTTTTTGAGAGAGTCTTGCTCTGTCACCCAGGCTGGAGTACAGGCACGATCTCGGCTCACTGTAACCTCTGCCTCCCAGGTTCAAGTGATTCTCCTGCCTCAACCTCCTGAGTAGCTGGGATTACAGACACATGCCACCATGCCTGGTTAATGTTTGTATTTTTAGTAGTGACGCGTTTCACCATCTTTGCCAGGCTAGTCTTGAACTCCTGACCTCATGATCCACCCACCTTGGCCTCCCAAAATGATGGGATTACAGGTGTGAGTCACCGCACCCGGCTTCTTTCGCCTATTAAACTTCCGATAAAAAAAAAAAATGTGAAAAAACAGAAGCCGACGAGGCTGTGGTGGAAAGGGCGCTCTTGCACACAGTTTTTGGGAATGTAAATTAGTTCAGCCACTGTGAAAAGCGGTTTGGATATTTCTCAAAGAACTTAGAACTACCATTTGACCCAGCAATCCCATTACTGGGTGGATATCTCAATGAAAATAAATTGTTCTACAAAAAAGCACATGTACTCCAGTGTTCACTGCCATTTTCCCATAAAATAGATGACATGTTTCTATACTCCAGGGATCCAGGAGCCCCAGGTTAACAACTCCTGGTCTAAACAGGGCTACAGGGAAGCAGAAGCCAAGAGAAAGAGACAGAGAGGCAGGAAGATGGAGCGATGGACAGAAAGAGCCAGAAGGAAAGCGAGTGAGCAGCAGGGAGGGGGCCCACCAGCCTCTTCCCCTCCGCACCTCCGCTCCACTTGCTTGTGCTTGTAGCCCTTGCAAGGCTAACCCTGGGCTCATCTCTGAAGATAGGCTCCCTCAGTGCCTCCCTGTGCCCCCTCCCCACCCCTCTCTCCTTATCAAAGCTGGCTCCCCACAAGAAAGGGAGCGCATGGTCTCAGAAGTCACTAGGCGCACCATTCGAATGCAGAAGCAGGACACACAGCCCTCCCGTCTGTCAGACCATGTTATCTTGGCCCTCAAGTCCACTGTTTCTCATTTGCACAAAGGAGGTTTCAAATACAGATGCTCCTCAATGAGGACTGGGTTATATCCCCATAAACCCATCATAAATTCAACATATCATAAGTGGAAAATGCACTGAGGAGGCCGGGCACAGTGGCTCACTCCTGTAAGCCCAGCACTTTGGGAGGCCAAGGCAGGCAGATCACTTGAGGTCAGGAGTTCGAGACCAGCCTGACCAACATGGTGAAAGCCTGTCTCTACTAAATATACAAAAATTAGCTGGGCGTGGTGAGGGGCACCTGTAATCCCAGCTACTCAGGAGGCTGAGGCAGGAGAATCGCTTGAACCCAGGAGGTGGAGGTTTCAGTGAGCTAAGATCGTGCCATTGCACTCCAGCCTGGGAGACAGAGTGAGACTCCATCTCCAAAAAAAAGTATTGGATACACCTAACCTATAGAAGATGCACTGGATACACCTTCACCTATAGAACAGCACAGCGTAGCCACACCTGTCTTACATGTTCTCAGAACACTTAATTAGCTGAAGAGTTTGGCAAAATAATCTAACAAGCCGATTTTACATAGTGTTCAATACCTTATGCAATTTAGTGAAAATCAGAAAAGTTGTATGGGTACGGGAAGTATGGTTTCTACGGAATTCATATTGTTGTTACCACCATCGTTAAGTCAAAAAATTGTTATGTTGAACCTATCTGTAGAGGACAACGGACACTTCTGAATGAACACGATCTCTGCTCAGAAGTGCAGGGGCCAGTGGGAGTCGGGGCGTCACAGACAGCCAGCAGGTACAAAGGAAGATCAGCGAAGACTCCCTGTCTTCCAGGACCTGTGGGTGATAGGAACACCGGGGCAGAATGAAGGGAACCTCCCTCTTCTGGTGCAGGGAGGAACCTCCATTTTTGTACTTCTGTGTAGTGTGGTCCTTTTTTTTTTTTTTCATAGAGACCTCAGGTGATCTGCCTGCCTTGGCCTCCCTAAGTGCTGGGATTACAGGCGTGAGCCATTGCCTCCAGTCTGCAGAGTGTGTGTGTGTGTGTGTGTGTGTGTGTGTGTGTGTGTGTGTGTGTG
>NW_022437090.1:1258891-1291282 GCF_009761245.1 Sapajus apella | reverse complement strand
GTGTGTGTGTGTGTGTGTGTGTGTGTGTGTGTGTGTGTGTGTGTGTGTATTGAGACAAAGTCTTGCTCTGTCTCCCAAGCTGGAGTGCAGTGGCGCAATCTCGGCTCACTGCAACCTCTGCCTCCTGGGTTTAAGCAATTCTCCTGCTTCAGCTTCTCAAGTAGCTGGGATTACAGGCGCCTGCCACCGCACCAAGCTGTTTTGTATTTTTTAGTAGAGACGGAGTTTTGCCGTGTTGGCCAGGCTGGTGTGGAACTCCTGACCTCAGGTGATCCATCCGCCTCAGCTTTCCCAAGTGCTGGGATTACAGGTGTGCCTTTTTTTCCCCCCCAGACAGAGTCTCGCTGTGTGGCCCAGGCTAGAGTGCAATGGCATCATCTTGGCTCACTCCAACCTCTGCCTCCCGAGTTCAAGCCGACTCTCCTGCCTCAGCCTCCCGAGTAGCTGGGATTACAGGCGCCTGCCACCACACCCGGGTGTTTTTTGTATTTTTAGTAGAAATGGGGTTTCACCATGTTGGCAGGGCTGATCTCAGACTCCTGACCTCAGGTGATCCACCCAGCTCGGCCTCCCAAAGTGCTGGGATTACAGGCGTGAGCCACCTCGCCCAGGCTGCAAAGCATGGTCTTGTGATTAAAGAAGGTGGTTACTGAAGCCATCAACTTCATGTCTAAATCTGACCTCTGCCCTTTCCTCGTGTATCAGCTGGGAGATGACCCAGGAGGGCATTTTGGCATTGACATCTATAAATTCCAACTTAACTTTTAACTCCAAATATCTAGGCTTGGCTCTAGAGCGTTCATTCTAGAGTTCTTGCCAAGAGAAGAAGAGTCACAAGCAAAAGTTCCCGCCAGGGGTTCGAAGCAGGACTAACATGAGCAATGAAGAGGCTGGATGAGGCCCACCCCTTTACAGGAAGAAGGGCTGCTCACATGCTATTCATAACCCCGTGTCATTTTCTTAGGGGTTATATTTCCTAAGCATCTGGGGGCTGGGGGCAGGTATTGTTCAAAAGAACAGAGGCTTTGTTTTAGATGACTTGGAGCAAACAATGTTCCCATTCAAGGGATCAAGGTGGGAGCAATGGATAGAGGAAGAAAGGAGCAGATCAAGTGTGAAAATTCTGTGCCAAACAACTTCCACCAGCTTCCTTCCAGCTGATCTGACCCTTTTCAGTGAGACGTGTGAACTACACTGTTGCTCAGGCATTCCTTCATTTGCAATCCTACAAGACAAGGCTTTGGGCCAAAAGCGAGTAATGAGCTCCGCCCCTCCAGTCCGTCAACAGGCGGTGCTCATTAGGGAAGCTCCCTAGAGGGGAACCCCCCTGGGCTGGCAGGCAGGTGTGTCTGCACACTCCCCGCCTGCTCCCGTGGCTGAGGCCAGCGGCTAAAGAGAAAGGGCTACTGGGGCAAAGCGGAAGGGAGGACAAATCCACAGACGCTTTAGAGACATCTTGTCTTCACCTGCTCGTCTGTCTGGGATACAGAGGGCTTACTTGTTGCCCAGGGGACTCAAAAATCTATGATAGGGGTGGGGACTGGGCACAGGGCCTCATGACTTTAAGCCCAGCACTTTGGGAGGCCGAAGTGGGAGGATCACTTGAGCCCAGGCATTTGAGATCAGCTTGGGCAACATGGCAAGACCATGTCTCTTAAATAAAAAAGAAAAAGTAGCCGGGCATGGCGGCATGCGCCTGCGTCCCAGCTACTTGGGAGGCTGAGGTGGGAGGATCACTGAAGCCCGGGAGGTCAGCGCTGCAGCGAGCTGTGACTGTGCCACTGCACCCCAGCCTGGGCGACAGAGCGAAATCCTGTCTCAGATAAAAGAATCTATAATGTGGGGAAATGTTTTTTCAAGCATGACCCCTGGGCCATACAGGGCAGAATCATGTATGCTTTTAAAATTCAGGTTCCCGGATCCTACCGCAGACAGACGGAATCAAAAATCCCTTAGGAATCTGTTTTCTCATCAGTGCCTCTCACCGCTCTAGCCTCCAGGTGATGTTGATGCAAAGTATAATCTGAGGGTCTCTGTCCTAGCAGAAGGAGCTCTTCCCTGAGGCTCACTGGAAGTGGATTTCTAGTGCTGGTTTTCCTTCAAGCTGATGGGGCCTCCATTTTATCTGTTGGTTTGAATCAGGGGTCAGTAAAGCACAGCCTTTGGACCCAGTCTGGCCCACAGCCTGCTTTTGTAAATAAAGTTTTATTGGCACAAGCCTCACTCACTTGTTTCTGTATTATCCATGACTACTTTTGTGTGGTAACAGCAGAGATAAGGGGTTGTGACAGAGACTGTTGTGGGGCCCTAACAAATCAGTCCATTAACAGGAACTGGGAAGGAGCCAGGCTCGCAGGACAGGGACCTAATCCAGGGCCCTAACCCTGTTTGCAACCCTTCTGTGTGAAAAATCACAGCCACTATCTTGCAACTCCAGAAATAAAGGTATGCGAGTTGCGAGAAGGCTAAGATCTGCAAAGTGTTTCCCTCAGGCACCTGGCAGGGCCTGGCAGTCAAAAATCATCCCCACATATTCCGAGTGTATAGCCCAAGCCTACTTACATGTGACCCCCTCTAGCATGACCTTGCACAATTGCCCCCGGCCCCTGAATCTTCACAGACAGCCCCTTCTCTGCTGGGCTGCCCCTTGTGCTCTTGCAACTTACTCTCGTCCTTTCTCTAATGCATCTGCCTTTCTTCACCCAGGACTGTCTTGGTAAATACTTTTACCACCCGCGACCACACGGGCCCCAGCCCCAGTCATGCCCATGATGACTGTCACAGTTAGAGAGCCTGAAATGTGTCCCGTTTGCCTTTTACAGAAACAGTCTGCCAGTCCCCAGGTTGGATGATTTCTAAGCATTTTTTCAATCCTGAGACCCTTTGTGTCCATAGACACATTTATTGTTCCTGCGTTGAAAATTTCTTTTCTTTTGGACATGGCCAGGAAGAGTGAGGAAAACCCGGATGGAAGAGGAAGAAGACAACATCTGGAGCCTGGGAATTAGGCAATTGGTACCGCTGAGGAGACCAACGCAGGGGGAATTGAAGAGAAGGCGGAGTTTACTTTTAACCAGTGAAGAAGAGTGATCTGATCTAAAACTGTGAAGTATCAGGTTGGTGCAAAAGTAATCGCGGTTTTGACATTAAAAGTAAAGTCAGGCCGGGCACGGTGGCTCAAGCCTGTAATCCCAGCACTTTGGGAGGCCGAGGCGGGTGGATCACGAGGTCAAGAGATCGAGACCATCCTGGTCAACATGGTGAGACCCCATCTCTACTAAAAATACAAAAAATTAGCTGGGTATGGTGGTGCGTGCCTGTAATCCTAGCTACTCAGGAGGCTGAGGCAGAATTGCCTGAACCCAGGAGGCGGAGGTTGCGGTGAGCCGAGATCGCGCCATTGCACTCCAGCCTGGGTAACATGAGTGAAACTCCGTCTAAAAAAAAAAAAAAAAAAAAAAGTAAAGTCACATTTTAACGGCATTAAAAGTAATGTCAAAATCTGCAATTACTTTTGCACCAACCTAATAGATGAAAGTGGCTTTGGGGCCTACAACCTTTTGACCAGTCTCATTCGGAACACACACTCTCCAGCTTAGCGCTGACATCCAGACCAAACCATTGTATTGCCTTCTACCTGACACAATTTCCTGTCTTTATCTCATCCATTCAGAAATAAAGATGTTAATCTATAAATTAATCCATGCTGGGAAGCCAATGGGGAAGAGGAAACAAGGCTCTCTAAAGTAGAAAAAGGAATTTTAACTGCATCTCTGTTGTCTGATGGTTCGACTCTAACCTGTGAGTCACTCTGATGTTGAGAATTTCGATGTAATAAGTGAATTGAGCATCTGCTGGGTTTTGGGCTGGGGCACGTGCCCTGCTCCTGTGAGGAGCGCAGCATCCATCTTTAGCAGTCTCCCCCACTTCCTGTTGCAACAGCCTCCCTTCACCACTCCTTCCCCCCACCCGCCTCCTTCGTGCACTAAAGGCCGCAGCACCTGCGGCAGTTTGCTTCTGCAGCCTGGCTCCTGCAGCTTTCTCAGCAACTTCAGACCGTGTGTCAACAATAGGTCCAACACTGAAGCCTCTTGGTTACCTGCTACCCTCATCTCCCGTGAACATCTCCTCCCCTCCACCTCGGCCACCTGCCCCCGCAGTCAGACTCTGGACTTCTTATTTCCAGAAACTGGAGCCAGAGTCACTCAAAGCCTGGAGTGTCCACTCACTGTCCCCATGCCCAACACATACCACCCGCTTTTAAACTCATGTCACCTACTTTTTAAGCCCATGGTTAACTCTTCCTAGGATTATGACTTACTGCAGGCAGCAGGCCTAGGGAGACGAGAGGACCCAGACAGAGCCTCGTGACCATTAGCTCATGACAGAAGCCAAGACAGCACCAATATTGCTAAGAGGAAGGAGAGCTGAGTCAGCAATCTGTCTGGTTGAGGGACCTTGGGAGGCCCCACAAAACTATTAGATGGGGAGAGAGGTGGCTGATTTGGGCACTGAAATGATGAGTGGCACTAATACAATTCATTAATTTGTTTTTTTGAGGCGAAGTCTCACTCTGTCACCAGGCTGGAGTGCAGTGGCATGATTTTGGCTCACTGCAACCTCCGCCTCCTGGGTTCAAGTAATTTTCCTGCCTCAGTCTCCAGAGTAGCTGGGACTACATGCCACCATGCCTGGCTAATTTTTATATTTTTAGTAGAGATGGGGGTTTCACCATGTTGGCCAGACTGGTCTGAAACGCCTAACCTCAAGCAATCCACCCGCCTTGGCCATCCAAAGTGCTGGGATTACAGGTGTGGGCCACCATGCCCAGCCTGTAAAATACATTAATATGTTGAAGTTTAAGTAGCATGGTGGCTCAGGCCTGTAATCCCAGCACTTTGGGAGGCTGAAGTGGATTATTTGAGCCCAAAAGTTCAGGCCAAGCCTGGGCACCACACAGCTGGGCTCTGTCTCTACAAAAAAACTTTTTAAAAAATTAGCTGGGCATGGTAGTGCATGCCTATAGTTCCAACTACTCAGGAGGCTGAGCAGGGAGGATTGCTTGAGACTGTGAGATTGAGGCTGCAGTGCGCCGTGATTGCACTGTTGAACTTAAGCCTGAGTGACAAAGTGAGACCCTGTCTCTAAAAAGAAAAATAGCATTTTAAAAATAAGTAGCCTTATTCTGTGGAAAACACAGTTTCACCAAATTACAGATTGTTTTAACATTAATTATAAGATACAGCATAAGGTATAACAGAAAGTCAACAGGCTGGGCATGGTGGCTCATGCTTGTAATCTCAGCACTTTGGGAGGCCGAGGCAGGAGGATTGCTTCAGCCCAGGAGTTCAAGACCAGGCTGGGCAACACAGCAAGACCTTGTCTCTACAAAAAAAAAACCTAAAAACTCAGCCAGGGTGGGGGTACACACCTGTGGTCCCAGTTATTGGGAGGCTCAGGTGGGAAGACTGCGTAAGCCCAGGAGGCGGAGGTTGCAATGAACTAAGATTGAGCCACTGCACACCAGCCTGGAGATACTCTAAGAAAAAAAAAAACGATAAGGAATGATAGAATTAGCAAAATCAACTATTTAGCAGCTGTCATAGTAATACTTTGCTTACATTTATTCAGGTAAAAGTTATAGAAAGATGTGGGTTTAAAAAAAAAGCAAGTAGATAAGAATTTGTTGAGGAATAGAATATATACATGGGCTCAAACTACGTGCTTACGATTTGATAGGGATCCATGGATTACATGGTGGTACTGTAGCAACGTTAATTTCCTGATACTGAGTGCTGTAACTTTTTTCATTTTCTTCCTTCTCCTTCCTTGGGGTTTAGTGTGCTCTTTTTTTTTTTTTTTTTTTGGTAAAAGTTTAGGTTATTGATTTGAAAACTTTTTTTTTCAATGTTGTTTACAGCAATAAATTTCCCTCCAAGCACTCTTCACTACATCCCATAAGTTTTGGTATGGGGTGTGTGTGTGTTTGAGACAGAGTTTTGTTCTTGTTGCCCAGGCTGGAGTGCAATGGCACAATCTTGGCTCACTGCAACCTCCACCTCATTTTGCAAGATTCTGCAATTTCCCCTCATGATACTTTTTCCCTTTACTGCTCAGTTTCCACAGGGCATTTCTGCCTCTCCTGCTCCCCATTTTTTTTACTCTTTGCCCCAGAAGATGACTGCCTTCTTGAATTTTTTTTTTTAGTCTGAGGTTCGCTCTTGTTACCCAGGCTGGAGTGCAATGGCGCGATCTCGGCTCACCGCAACCTCCGCCTCCTGGGTTCAGGCAATTCTCCTGCCTCAGCCTCCTGAGTAGCTGGGATTACAGGCACACGCCACCATGCCCAGCTAATTTTTTGTATTTTTAGTAGAGACAGGGTTTCACCATGTTGACCAGGATGGTCTCGATCTCTTGACCTCGTGATCCATCCGCCTCTGCCTCCCAAAGTGCTGGGATTACAGGCTTGAGCCACCGCGCCCGGCCTGATGACTGCCTTCTTGAATCTTGCATGTACTCTTAAGCGCCTGTGACCTCTAATCTGACAGGACTCTTTTCTAACATTTTCACAATTTCAGTTGAACTTTGATTTTAGCTCAATCCCCTTTTCTCTCTCTCTCTCTTTTTTTTTTTTTTTTTGTTTTGAGATGGAGTCTCGTTCTGTAGCCCAGGGTGAACTACAGTGGTGCAATTGTGGCTCACTGCAAGCTCCGCCTCCCGGATTCAAACAATTATTCTACCGCAGCCTCCCAAATAGCTGGGACTACAGGTGTGCAGCACCCTGCCCGGGTAATTTTGTATTTTTAGTAGAGATCAGATTTCACTATGTTAGCAAAGCTGGTCTTGAACTCCAGACCTTCAGTGATCTGCCTGCCTCAGCCTCCCAAAGTGCTGGGATTATGGGTGTGAGCCACCGCTTGGGACCCCTTTTCTCTCTTAAATGCAGTTTTTCTAGACCCTCTGGCTCTCTGCAAAGTTTGGCAGCAGGGCCTCAAGAGAAATCTCTGCCGAAAGACAGTGTTTATTTTGCAGCTTTAGCTAATTTGAAGTTTGTGGTGTTTGTCTTATGCTAAAGGTTCGTGATGAGTATGGTTCCATTCTTCCTGTTGAAAAACAGTAAGAGGTAGATATGAGGGACTTGGGGTAGGTGGCCACAGTGATGTTGGCTACCCAGATCATTTGAGCCCTCAGTCTTGAGAGGTAGTTTTGCTGGCTTATAATTCCTGGTTTACAGTTGCTTTTCTTTCAATAAACTAAGATACATTCCCAACTCCTGACTTCCACTATTGTTGTAGAGAAATCAGCCTTGGGTGTAATTGCTATTCCTTTGTGATTGATCTCTCTCCGTTCTGGCTGCTTTCTTTTTTCCCTTCTGCTATTCTTCCATTTTCCTATAAGGTGTCCAAATGCACTTAAAAAATTACTCATCTTAGCATTCACTGGGCTCCATGGATTTGATGATTAATGTCTTTCAACAATTCTAGAAAATTATTAGCTATTAGCATTGGAAATGTATCTTTTTCCCATTACTCTTTCAGGAATGCTGATTTAATGTCATTTCACATTGTCTATTTCTTTGTCTCTCTGTGCTGCATTTGGGGTAACGTCTTCAAATTAATCTTGTGTTATTTATTGTGACATAACAAATTATTCAGCATAATGCAGCAAACATTGATCATTTCACAGTTTCTGAAGGTCAGGAGTCCAGGAGTGGCTTGCTTGGTGGTTCTGGCTTAGGGTCTCACAAGGAGCCATCAGCCAGGCTGTGGTCGTGTGAGGGCATCACCAGCGCTAGAGTAGCTGCTTCCAAGACCTTGGCTCGCTCTGAGGCCTCAGCTCCTTGTCACCTGGCCTCTCCACAGGGCTGCTGGAATGCCCTCATGACATGACAGCTGGCTTCCCCAGAAAGGGATCCAAGAGAAATAGCAAGAAGCTGCAGGAAGCCACAGTGCCTTCTACGACCTTATCTCCAAAGCTTCACTTCTGCTTCATTTTATTTGTTAGAAGCAAAATGCTAAAGCATTCTGGACATTAAAAAAAAAAATCATCACTTTTTAATTTTACCAATCCTCATCAGTTGTTTTTTCTGTTGTTTCTAATTAAATTGTTCATACCTAGAAATTCAATTAGGTCTTTTTTTTTTTCCAAATCTGCCCTGCCATTTTTCATAGTTTCTTGTTCCTTAGTTATACCCCTGATGCCTTCTTTTATTTCTTTAAATATATTATTTTGTACTCTTTATTGATTTTAAAATATGGAAGTCTTTGGAGAATAGGCTCTCACAGTGTCTTGTTCTCTTTTGTGTGTTTTGTTAGTTTTCTCTGTGAACTTTTCGTTTACCTTGCAAATTTCTCTGTGGGAATTCCTTGACACCTGAACTGCAATTGCATTCCTCCAAAGAAACTGCATTTGCTTCTGCCAGTTGCATGAAATTACAGTAATCCAGGACTCTTCAAGTTATATTCTTGGCTTTAGGTTTAAACACACAGAGAACAGTGTCTATTTGGAACAAACAATGTGCATGAAAGCAGTTATGGTCACAAATTCTCAGGGGAGATTCCACCATACTCCTGCCAACCATCGCTATTGGAAGCAATAAAGTTTCTTTGATGTCCTGTTCTGCATGACTTCTTTCTTCCTCCCTCACCTTCACGTTGGAAGTATACGGCTTTGGAGTCCCAGCTTTACCCATAAGTCTCCTATTACCTTCTCTCATTGGCTGGAGCTTAGGCTCAACCTCTTGCCCCCCACATGCCGTGCTGTCTCTGGCGTTGTGCAGAACTCTCACAGCAGAAGCTGCTGCTGGTGCTTGTTTATTACCAATGATCTTTGCTTTCATTTTGTTTTTGACTTTCATTGGTAAGATTAGGGCAGTTTAGCAATGCAAATTACAAAGATTTTCATACATAGTCCAGAATTTGGGTTGTTTTCATTGGGAAGGTCACTGAAAGTAATCTTCCAAGTGCTGGAAATGCAAATTCCCCAGTTTTTCCTCAATCAATTTGCAACTGCCTTTACTCCCATCCACTGAAGTTGTTCTTTTCAATAACCTCCATCATGTCAAAAGAAATTGTTTTTCTCAGTCATCATCTTATTGCATCTTTTTTTTTTTTTTTTTTTTAAAGACAGGGTCTCTATCTGTCACCCAGGCTGGAGTGCAGTGGTAGAATCAGAGCTCACTGCAGCCTCAAACTCCTGGGCTTTAAGTGATCCTCCTACCTCAGACTCCTGAGTAGCCGAGACTACGAGCCAACCGCACCTGACTAATAAATATATCTCTTTCTTTTTTGTAGAGATGGGGGTCTCACTTTGCTGCCTAGCTGGTCTCAGACTGCTGGCTTCAAGCAATCCTCCCACCTCGATCTTCCAGACTTCTGGGATTACAGGTGAGTCAGGTGCCTGGCCTTATCTGATTTTTTTTTTTTTTTTTTTAGATGAAGTTTCTCTCTTATTGCCCCGGCTGGAGTGCAAGGACATGATCTCGGCTCACTGCAACCTCCGCCTCCTGGATTCAAGCAATTCTCCCACCTCAGCCTCCCAAGTAGCTGGGATTACAGGTGCCTGCCACCATGCCCGGCTAATTTTTGTATTTTAAGTAAAGACGGGGTTTTACCATGTTGGCCAGGCTGGTCTTGCAACCGTGACCTCAGGTGATCCACCAGCCTCGTCCTCCCAAAGTGCTAGGATTACAGGTGTGAGTCACCGCGCCCAGCTGCCTTATTTGATCTTGAAGGATCATTTGATTGGTTGAACTTCTCTCTCCTTTACAAGCACCTTTCTCTCCTGGCTTCCCTAGTTAACACATCACCTTGACTGTCTCCCTAGCTTACAGGTCTCTCCTTCCCACTCTCCTTTCC
This sequence comes from Sapajus apella, assembly GCF_009761245.1. Lineage (NCBI taxonomy): Eukaryota > Metazoa > Chordata > Mammalia > Primates > Cebidae > Sapajus > Sapajus apella. The sequence continues at coordinate 1,281,425 of NW_022437090.1, read as the reverse complement.
TGACCTTTTACCCTCTACACAAATTCTGTTCACTACAAAGTCTTCTCCAAGGCAATCTCATGTAGCCTGATGGCTTTAAATACCATCTAAATCTCGATGATTCTCAGGTTTCTATCTCAGGCTACAATCTCAACCAGAGTTCCATACTCCTATGTCTACCTGCTTACTTGCCATTTCCGCTTGGATGGCTAACAGTCACCTTACATCTAACCAGTCCAGAATAGAACATGTGATTTTTCTCTCCAGCACCTGCTCTTCCCCCAGTCCTCATTTCAGTAAGTGACACCATAATCCATGACGCTGCTCTAGTCAAAGAACGAAGCCATCTTATTATTCATCCCCTTCCTTCACCTGTCACATACAGTACATCAGTAAGTCCCGCTCTGCTTTCAGAACACTTGCCTCAGTGTTCATCTGAGTCCCAGCCACACTATTATCTCTTACATGTACCAGCATGGTTGCTTTTCAAATTGGTCTGTCTCCCTGTGTGCTTTTTTTTTTTTTTTTTTAAATGCAGGATCTTGATTGGTCACCCAGGCTGGAGTGCAGTGGTGCAGTCTTGGCTCACTGCAACCTCTGCTTCCTGGGCTCAAACGATCCTCCCACCTCAGCCTCCCGAGTAAAGCTGGTGGGATCACAGGTGCACACCATGGCGCCCTGCTAATTTTTTGTATTTTCTGCCCAGCTCCTGTGTGCAATCTTGGTTCTCATAATCAGTTTTCTATGGAGCTGCCAGAATAATTTAAAAAATAAAATAAAATTATGCTAATCCCTTCACTAAAGCCACTGTTTAGGACTTTAAACAATCTCCACATTGTTTATGAAGACCTTTAGGGGTCTCTTACCGGACAGTGTTGTAATATTCATCACTATCTGAAATTAATGTTTATTGTCTGTGTTTTCCCTTTAGATTCAAAATTCTGATTACAGGACTTCAATAGAACAGTGAGTTTTGTTCCCTTCTGTAATCTCAGAAATCAATAGGTGGTCAATAAATGTTGATTGACTCTTTCTTATACTCTAAAGCCCTCTGTACGCTCAGTCCTCATGGCAGAAGTAACTTCTTCCACATTTGTGCCTCCACGATGCTTTGAGCACAGCAGCACTGCAGTACCCGGGTGTGTAGGAGCTCTCTCCTCACTAGAGTGTGTGAACTTTGCAAGAGTAGAAACCATGTCATTTTCTCCTTTGCAAGCCTCGGGTCTTACTAAGGAGTAGGTAAACAAATGAGTATCTACTGAATAAATGAATGAATGAATGCTATTGAATAGTTACAGATATTTGAAACATCATTTTCTTTTTTGTTGTTTGTGTTTTTGAGATGGAGTTTTGCTCTTGTTGCCCAGGCTGGAGTACAGTGGAGCCATCTCGGCTCACCGCAACCTCTGTCGCCCAGGTTCAAGTGATTCTCCTACCTCAGCCTTCTCAGTAGCTGGGACTACAGGCATGTGATAGTAATGACACCATAATCCATGAGGCTGCTCTAGTCAAAAAACAAAATCGTCTATTATGCAACTCCTTCCTTCATCTGTCACATCTAGGACATCAGTAAGTCTAGCTCTGCTTTCAAAACACTTCCCTTTTTTGTTCAGTCATAACAGATGACTTCATTTTTTGGCAGAAGTAACCTCTTCCACATTTGTGCCTCCATGATACTTTTTTGTATTTTTAGTAGAGATGGTGTTTCTCCATGTTGGTCAGGCTGGTCTCGAACTCCCGACGTCAGGTGATCCACCCGCCTCAGCATCTCAAAGTGCTGGCATTACAGGCATGAGCCACTGTGCCTGGCCTGAAACATCATTTTCTAAAGCAACTTTCATCAACAGACAAGAAATAATATACAAATGACCCTTGGCTCTGAAAAAAACCTAAAATTACGACAGCTAAAGCAGGCTTACAGTTAAATATGTCATGTAAAGAGCTATTATCAATGAACAGGACAAGAAGAAGAAGAAACAAAGGATCTTTCAATTTTTTCTCCCCAAAAATAGGATGTCAAGGACTTTTCGATGAAAGGATTTAGCTTGTTTCTTTGTAAAGAAACAATCATTATAGTGAACTGGAAACTAAGAGAATGGGAAAAAATTTTTGCAAGCTACCCATCTGACAAAAGGTTAATATCCAGAATCTACAAAGAACTAAAACAAGTTTACAAGAAAAAAACAACTCCATCAAAAAGTGGGCAAAGGATATGAACAGACACTTTTCAAAAGAAGACATTTATGTGGCCAACAAACATACGAAAAATGCTCATCATCACTGGTCATTAGAGAAATGCAAATCAAAACCACATTGAGATACCCTCTCATGCCAGTAGAATTGAGATCATTAAAAAATCTGGAGACAGATGCTGGAGAGGATGTGGAGAAATAGGAACACTCTTACACTGTTGGTGGGAGTGTAAATTAGTTCGACCATTGTGGAAGACAATGTGGCAATTCCTCAAGGATCTAGAAATATAAATTCCATTTGACCCAGCAATCCCATTACTGGGTATATACAAGGGTTCATTTGGAATTCACCAAATTGGTGAGTGGAGGCACGCACATAACCTGTGCCCTAGGGGGCTGTTAGCAACAGTTCTCCTAATCTGGCTCAACTGTACCCAATCTGTTCTCAGAGAACAGCTTCCTTCTTTCTGCCTTTCTGGTCACTTGGACATGTGAGAAATGAGAAGCTTGCATACATAGTGTATGAACGTATTTCCCATATTTAGCAAATGCTCTTCCAAGTCTGATGTCAAAAAACGATTCACTGCATGTGGAGTGTTTAAATTCTTCTGCTGTCTTTATTATCATACAGTAGCTTGTCTAATATTATTTGAGGCTGATGAGGACTTTCCATTAGCCCCAAAGGGCCTTTAGTCTTGAGCTGCCTACAGAGATAGTAAAAAGAGCTCAACATAATTCTTCAGCTGCAGAATAGAAGACAGTGACTCATCGGTACCTTAGCAGAGAGCTTTTGCTGTTTCCAAAATATTTTTGAGTGCCTGGTGGTGTAGCTTTTGTTTAAATAAGTGGATTTGTGTATAACTCTTTTTCATGGATGTTCACAGCCTCAGGAGAACCCAGATGCCAGATAATAAAGCTGTGCTTCCTAACATTTTTAATAGTTGTTACACGTGAAGATCTCAACATTTTTCCAAAGCCTAAGCTGCTCCTCATCTCCTTCTGACAAATGGGTGCATTTGCTGGTGGAAGAGTGGGGTTGAAAAAAAAAACCCACCATGCTTAATTAGATTAAAAGAGAAAAGTGAATACCATATGAAAATGAATAAAACTGAAAAAATAATGGTGAAAAGAGTAATAAATGAGATGAAATCAGAAGAAAGGAAGCAGGGATTGATTGCTCTTACTAATCTCAATTCCTCCAGCCTGGCTCCACCCGCCTCCACAGTCTGCTTCATGGCAACCGGCCAGCTCTGTGCGTTGCTTCTGACTCTTAATGGCCTCTTTGGGCCATTTTCCATTACTTATTTGCTTACTGCCTACACTTTGCTGATGTGGAGCTGTGAGGCTTAGTATAATAGTTTTCTATTGCTGCCATAAGAAATTACCCCAAATTTAGGGGTTTAAGCAACATGAATTTATTATCTTACCGTTCTGTAGGTAAGAAGTCTTCACGTGGGTCTCACTGCCTCAAAGTCATGATGTCAGCGGTTCCTTTCTGGAGACATCCGGGAAGGCTTAATACCTTTGCTCATTCTGGTTGTTGGCAGAATTTAGTTCCTTGCAGTTGTAGGACTGACAGCCATATTTTATTGTCAGCTCAAAGGCATTCCCAGCTTGGAGAGGCTGCCTGCATTCCTTAGCTCCTGGGCTCTTTCCTCCATCTTTAAAGCCAGTGACCTTGGGTTAAGTCATTCCAATGTTGAATCTTTCTTAGCCTTCTTCCATTGTCACGTCTCTCTCTGACCACAGCTGGGAAAGTTCTCTTCTTTTAAGGAATCATGTAATTAGATAGGGCTTCCACGGACAATCCAGGATAATATCCCCATTTTAAGATGTAACCTTAATCACATCTGCAAAGCCCCTTGCCTACATAAGGTAAGGTATTCTCAGATTCTGAGGATCAGGGAGTGGACATCTTTAAGAGGCCATTCTTCTGCCACTCTCGGAGTAGGGGTGCTGAGCAATTTGATTTCTGAATCATTGCTCCTGGGAAGCTTAGAGGAAGTGGGAGATTGGGGGAATCGGCAGAATGTGAGGGCTATTTTCTAATTATGTAAATGACATTATAGCTGTGTCTTGTTTTCACTGAGAACTCCCATTTAGGAGGGCTAAGTAAGAATTGAAAGATTCCCAGGTGATACACTTTTACCAAGAGTCTCTTCAAAACCAATGCTCACCATTTCTTTAAAATTAACATAAAGGAAAATGCAGCTAGAAAATGAATGGGGCATTAATCAGAGAATTTTAGAAGGGACCTAGAGATCATCTTAATTTACCAAAAAATTTTGTTATACTTTTTAACATGTAGATTTACATGCAGTTTAAAGAATATCCATACCCAGTTTTCCCCAGTGGTTAACTATAATATCAAAACCAGGCAGTTGGTATAGATATAATCCCTCTATCTTAATCAGATTTGTTTTATATGCACTCATTTGGGTGTGTGTATATACAGTTCTGTGCAATTTTATCACATGCAGATTTGTGTGACTACCACCAGTCAAGATCAGTTTAGTAATTTTTAAAGTGGGCTCTTTGAGCTGTAAGAGTTCTGTCTCGGTGCTTCAAGGAATGCTATAGTGGAGAGGGGTTAAGAAGGGCTGAGCCAAATAAGTGGAATTCAGGGACTTGACTTTCCTTTTAAAACAAAAGGCTGCTTTTATTTATTTTATGTACTGAGACTACATATACTATTTTATTTGATGAAGCATCCCATAGCTAAAAACCGTTGTCTCAGTCCATTGCTTTAATTTTGCAGGTGAAGAAACTCTGCATATGTTCTTCTGTGCTCCAGCATACGCACTGATTACTTCTCAATTGGCTTATTACCAGCATTTGCCCACAAGTTAGCCAATGATCAACATAAAACACAAAAAAACCCTCCTCCTGGCTGAGCGAGGTGGCTCATGCCTGTAATCCCAGCACTTTGGGAAGCTGAGATGGATGGATCACCTAAGGTAAGGAGTTGAAGACCAGCCTGGCCAACACAGTGAAACCCTCGCTACTAAAAACACAAAAATTAGCTGGGCGTGGTGGCGTGAGCCTGTAGTCCCAGCTACTCGGAGGCTGAGGCAGAAGAATTGCTTGAACCTGGGAGGTGGAGGCTGCAGTGAGCCAAGATCACGCCACTGTACTCGAGCCTGGCAACAGATCGAGACGCCTTAAAAAAAAAAAAAAAAAAAAAAAAAAAACCAAAACAACAATAAAAAACAAACCTCCTCCCTTCCCTCAAAGGCAAACCTTAAATTTAGCAACAATAATAATTGAGGATATTTTTCCAACTTAATTAAGTCTTCAGTTTATCTTAAATTGTCAGATTAAGAACTTTATTTGGTTCACTGGCTGGCACATAGTAGATAATCAGTGCCTCAGGGAAATATTTGACTTTAGTTGACAATCATTAGAGTTCAGACAATTAATGAATATGTATATATACGTATCTTCATCATATAAATGGCTAGAACCTTCAATGGTTAGAGGGAGATGATTATAAAAAGTGGCTCCTGTTTTTCTGCATTAGCTTAGAATTAACAGTAATACATGGAATATAATGTACAATGCAATCTTCACTGATTTTACAGCAACTGGAGATGAGTGTTCAGTTCTGTGGAAGACTTTCAGAGAAATATTCACAACTGGAGTGTTTGGGAGAAGAACTAGGGTCTGACTGGATGTCACAGGAGAACTGGAGAATAGGAATTGGAGAATTGGACATATTTTGCAGGCAGAGAAGATTTGGAGGAAACAGGATACCTTTTTTCAAATGTCTAGAAAGTACATCTGTGATAGAATTGCTGTGTATCTGTAGATCAGTATCAATGAACGAAGGTACAATTTCCACTCAATATATGGAAAGTCTTTTAGAGGTGTCCCAAAATGAAATGGAAGACTTTAGTGAGCTTCCTGCTACTGAAATCATTCAAGCAGAGGGTTATGAAGGATGGTGTTCTGAAGAATGTATGCACTGGGTTAAGCTGGACCTTATATGTACGTATAAGGAACTAATACGTACTACTAATAGTTTAAATCTAGTTCCGCCTTCCTGTGCATGAAAATAAATCACCTGATAATCTATTTGCTTATATGGGTAGGATTTCTTATTGGGAAATTGATACAAACACAATACTTAAATGCATTTGTTTTCAACAGATATTTTTTGAGCCTCTAATATGTGTCTAATAGTGTAATGTGCTGGAGATATAACAATGAACAGATAGGTTTTATCTGTTGTTGACAAAATAAGTATGAGAAAAAGGAATATAATGTAGGATGGTGTGTGTTTATTTCTACGTGGCAGATTACTGTGTCTCCTACATTATTAGGTGAAAAACTTTTTTTTTTTTTTTTTTTTTGGGACGGAGTTTCGCTCTTGTTACCCAGGCTGGAGTGCAGATCTTTGGCTCACCGCAACCTCTGCCTCCTGGGTTCAGGCAATTCTCCTGCCTCAGCCTCCTGAGTAGCTGGGATTACAGGCACGCGCCACCATGCCCAGCTAATTTTTTGTATTTTTAGTAGGGACGGGGTTTCACTGTGTTGACCAGGATGGTCTCGATCTCTTGACCTCGTGATCCACCCGCCTCGGCCTCCCAAAGTGCTGGGATTACAGGCTTGAGCTACCGCGCCCGGCTATTATGTGAAAAACTGAATATAAAGTATGAAAACATTTAAAAAGGCAGTGAAATAATATTAAATAGACCATTTAAAGAGTCTGGAAGATGACAAAGAAAATTATAATTAATCAGATACTAATGACAGAAAAAAGAACAAATTATTTAATTTTATTAAAAATTTCCAATTTATAACCAAAATATACAACCACTACATTTAAAATCAGTTTGTACACTCACAGTTAAAGTGCTAAGAAAAAACATTTACAAAAACTGACATCAGTCTACTGTAAACAAAATAAATCTACAAGAGCAGAGTGCAAAGCACCTCAGCTAATGTGAAATTCCCAGTTCATGCTCTAACCAAGTGCACTTGCCCTGTACATCCCAACAACAGCAACTTTTTCACTCATTTGGAAATGAACAATTTTAATGAGCATATAAAAAACATGAAAAACGAATGCCACAAAATACAAGTCTTTAGCATAAACACTTTCTAAATAGATGTTTAGATGATAAATCAAGATTAGAAGTTTAGAATCACCTCAGTAATTTGACTCAGAATAAAGTTTGGAAAACTAAACTGCTAAGTGCCAGCTATTTAAAAATGATAATTTTTTTTTAGAATAATGAAAAAGAATACCTTTTCTACCTTTATAGCTCTTGAAAAATTGTAACAGTAAAATGGGGAAAGAATTGTTTTTTAACAAGCATGGATAGTATTCATCTGTAAATTTAATATCAATGAGCAGAGCTGGAAGACAGACCTAGCTGTAGGTCATGTAGAATGACGGTGAAGGAGATCTAGGATGCTCCAGGCACTGCCCTTTAACTTAAAAACAGGATCAGCAGGCCCTGACTTCTTAAGGCCCATAAATACAAATGACTAGCTCCCTTTTTCAAGGTCACTGAAAATATACAGCAGTTTCAGACATTACATGGGTTTGAGCAAGGGGGAAGATTTCCAAGCTAGGTCACTTAATGGTTTCTCTTGCCTCAAAATAGTCCCATCAACACTAATTTAAATTATTTCCACTTTTGTTTTAAAGCTGTTCTACTCATTGAGATTAATTTGTGCTAACAGCAACATTTGCTTTTAAAGCAGATTTCTCTTTAAGAGAGATAAAAGGGCTGCAGTCACTAACACTTTAACATAAATTAGTTAAAGCCAATTTCTTTATTTCTAAAAAGAAGTATTAATAAGGATGACTGGGAGATACAGGCAGGTAGGGAAGTTTTGGAGAATGTAGCATTTGAGGAATAGGTCACATGAAGAGGGTAACATGAGCATATTACCTAGGAAGAAGGGTACCAAGCAATTACTGAGAGCTCAAAGTAACCTTTCTCCACTATCAAAATTTATCCAAAACCAAGACACCTAGAGTACTTCTATGGTGTTCCTCATTAGCTTTTGTTGGCTACTCTTTACCCTTATTATTCATAATTTTATATGATGAGATGTAGTCTGAATTTGGAACAACCCAATTTACAACCTATTGAATCATAAAATTGGGGATTTTCCTGTGTAGGAGTTTTGTATTTTTTATGTGATCTTCCACTCATATGTTTTTATTCTTATCACCGGAAATAAAGGTCTAAAGAAAATCTTTAAATGGCATTTTATGGCAAATTTGTTTACTATACAACATAGTAGTATTCATTTATTCAGAATGCCTACCAAGAGGATAAAATTCTAGTTGCCAAAATTTGAGTCCATATTAGATATGAGAGAAAATTACTTTGTCTCAAAATGACACTTACAGATGAATCCCTTTATATTAGCTTGGTGCAAAAGTAGCTGCGGTTTTTGCCATTTAAAAAATGTCTTTAAATTTCATTTTTTAATGGCAAAAACTGCAGTTACTTTTGCATCAACCTGATATAAACAATATCTCAGATTATAAAAGCTTTAAACTGCATACAGATTTACTGAAAGTCTTATGTAACAAATATACTCCCAAAAGGCATTTGCTTCAATTATGACATCATTTTCAGAAAACATGTTTCAAAACTGGGAAATCTAACAACAAAATAAAGGATAACTGTTTTAAAGAAGAATTTTCGTGATAAGACTTGTGGTTATCTGTAGAGTCTCCTTCATAAAGGCTCTGGTATGTTGATAAGGTTTATGATGAGAAGTCAATATATCTATTCTAAAAGATCTTTTGTTTGATTCCTTCTTGAATATATATTATGAAATTGCTAGTATCTGTTCATTTTTGACCAATAAAACCAGCAATTTAATGTAGTTCAAAATAATGCTGTATTATCGAACTGACTGTGTAGCAAAAACCTCCTTGGTCTGACTCTGAGAACAGCGGATCTACAGTAGAGTTTTTCTGCTGAGATGTGACCATGATAATCTAACAACACCGAAAAAAGTTAAGAAAACAAAATGAAACAAAAAAGGCTCAAAAAACAGTTCACATTAAATAAATATGAGTCTTGGGTATCACAAATTACGAGTGAAATAACTAATTATTATTAATTATAGATATATTACATAAATAATCCCAAATTCACTGTCAGATTAAAATACAGAAAAGTTTTTTTTTTTTTTGGTAAAACATTTTAATTTTGAAGAAACAGCTTCCACTGTTCTATTAAATACAGATAAAATAATTTAATAGTTTTTGAGTTGTCAAACTTTTCTTTTTGGGGCTAGAGGAAGGGGATGGTGTGTGGTATCAATAACAATCTTAATTATGCCAAAGTAAATGTCTAAACTAGTCATTTCTTCATATATGTGATACCTTTACACTTCAATGAGAAAATAGTACACAAAAATAAAATTGGCATTTGAAAATAAAAGCAGAAAAGTTGTGGGAAGCTGGGTTTAAAGATGTGAAATGGGATGATTCTAGGGAAGTTAAATATTATAAAAGATGAATGATACAAAATTCGGATTTAGTCTAACTCACAGCTAAGACAGAAATAGCACCTGATGGCAAGAAAACGACATCCAGACTAATATTTTCACATTGGGGAGTCCTATATATGATTTTAAAATATTAAGTTAATATAGAAAGAAAATAGAGTATTTTTAAGTATACATTCACCTCAGCTCAATGTAAAGAACTACTGTGTTGATCTTATCTTAGAAATATAGAATTATTTCCTATTAAATGTTTCTGCTGACAAGATGAGTTCAGGAAAAAAGGAAGATATTTGTAAATTTCCTTTTAAAAATGGAGAATGGGAGGAGTAGAGAAATAGAAAAATGGTGGATGTCTAAACATAAAGTAAATCACTCCAGGATTGTTGCTTTATCTTACAGAATATCCGATTATCAAAATCCAGAAAATACTAAATGTAATATTTGAACCTCAGATTCAATTTAACAAATGTGATCACAAAGACTTCCAGAGCCAGAGAACTGAAAACAGATCTTTTTTTTTTTTTTTTTTGTAGGCAATCAAAATAACATAATAATATAGGCATCTCTGAATGAGAAAGGCTGGGCATCTAATTTAATTTCTGAAAGCTAGGAGAATTACATGATCCATGAAATGACATAAGACAAGGAATCAAGTGCAGTTAATGAAATCACACCAGAAACCAGTACACCTTCCTATATCAACTTTCCACTATTCTCTTCTTGTCAGATCCTAACCCAACACTTGGATTGTAAATCTATAGACCAGTGTTCAAAAGATTGATATGAGCTAACGTAGACAATCAGAGCAAAGACAATGATCTTTTAAAGTAACAGGAACATCCTTGGCCTAGTCCACAGAGAACACTACCAGAGAACACTGCTGAGAGATGGAATGAATGCAATCTCTACCTTTTTTTTTTTTTTTTTTTAAAGATATAGTTTCACTTTTGTTGCCCAGGCAGCTGAAGTGCAATGACGCGATCTTGGTTCACTGCAACCCCCACGCCCGGGTTCAAATGATTCTCCTGCCTCAGCCTCCCGAGTACCTGAGATTACAGTCACATGCCACTATGCCCAGCTAATTTCTGTATTTTTGGTAGAGATAGGGTTTTGCCATGTTGACCGGGCTGGTCCTGAACTCCTGACCTCAGGTGATCCGCCCACCTCAGCCTCCCAAAATGCTAGGATTACAGGAGTGAACCACTGCGCCCGGCCTCTGTCTCTACATTTTATCAGATGACAGACAATTAACCTTTCTGGAAACATTTTCTGTATAGCCAGAAAAAGAATTTAAAATAACAAGCCACACTGATCTCTAATAATATTTCAAATGAAGACATTCACCTGCCCATAGCAATCTGGTAACTATATTTATGTAATAAATCTTATAATTCAGCTTAAGAATAATTACTGAACAAAAAATTTTCAATCAATTCCTCTGAAATATCTTTTGCATTTTAAAATTATTTTAATATTGCTAAATCTGATAGCTTTTAAATTAGCCATATGAACCAGTGTTATCATTGCTTTGTTCACTAATTTCATCTTGGATACATTTTGTTTAAAGTTTAAGCGAACTAGCTATATTCATATTTAAAAGAACAAAGATCACAAAATTTTATGTCATTGTTTTCTAGATACCAATTTAAGGTGCTTATATTGGTGCTTAAGAAGACTTTCCCATTTAAAAAATAATCCATGTCCAGTATTTATATCTTTCTTTCATTTTTATTATCTGTAATATAAGTTTCCTTCTTTAAAATTACTTAAAATCACTAATGGAAAACCAGTTAATAACATCTGAATCCCATCAATTTACATGTAAATGGCACTAATAATACAAGCTGATCTAGTTCATAGGATGAATAACAAGAACAGGAATGAGACCAAAATAATGATTATAAAATGGTCAAAGGAGAACAAAATAAGAACTGGGTGGAATTTAAGATTCTACCTAAACAAATTCTTTTTCCCTAGACAATGAGAAAATGGAGGCACCATGAGGTAAAATGTCTAGTCCAAAGTTACACAGCTAAGGGCAAAGAGAGGCAAGGCCAGAAATCAGGTTTCCTGACTCAAAATCCTATGGTATTTAAAAAAATAACATAATACATTTTTACTAATCATTAAAAAAATCTGCCCAATTTAGAAAATAGAATTTTTTTTTTTGTTTAATTTTAGACTCTGGGATAGAAAATAGAAATTATTAAGCTCTAAGTTTAAAAAAAAAAAAGGTAATTAGCAAAATAATAAAGCAGTAAATCTTAAAAATCTGAATTATTTCAAGGTAAAAAACTTGTTTAATCTGTCGGGAAAAACTGTTGACAGTGACCAATAAATAAAATGAACATAAAGTATAAGCAATGCTTTCACACCAACAAAAATATTCAAAAAAGAATATAGCAGATTTCCTGAGGCAGATGATGATTAAAAAAGTAATCTGAAGGAAATTATCCTTCAATGCATTTCAACAGATTGCAACTACTGTGTCTTATAGGAAGTACGTAATGTACTGGTTTGCTGTTTGACTAAAACATAAGTGAAAACTTTTATATTTATGGCAACAAAATTTTACTTTCTAATTAGAGATCACAGAATAAGAAATACATTTAATTCATATTAAATCTTTATAGATTAAATCTTTATAAATCAACTGAATAGAACTGTCTACAAGGATGGCTGGTTCAGGGTAGACTTTAAACATTTTCATTCTTAAAAGACTTGGATCCTGAGAGAAAATTATAATCCTCTATCAATTTGATGACTAAAGAAGCACAGGATTAAAATTAAATTAGAAAGAAACCCAGGAGACTGATTACAGTCAGATGGAAGGCATGGGATGCCTAGTCTTCCTATTCCTTCCCCAAACTCATCTAACTGGGACAAAAGAACAGGAGAAGAGAATTAGATTATGAAGAGATGCCAACACAATTGTTTTCCTGTAAAATAGGTCAAAATTATAAAAGAATAATGTATAAGATTATACAGCTAACAGGAAATACAGCTGAATTAAATGTAAACAATTTTTCTTAATCACTTGTAAAAAGACATAAAAACACTTAAAAGAATTTGTAAATCTAGGTTCCATAAAAATGCTATTCCTTTGTGAGTGAAGAATGGAGAAAAAAATCTTTACAGTTTAAAAAATTATAAATGTGTACAAACAATTCTCATAGTACGATGTCTTAAAATTTAAAGTTTTGCAATGATGAAAACCAACAAGTGAATCACTGTTTCAAAACTTGTTCTCAATCAGAAAGAATTAGGTACATAAAAGCCAAAAAGTCAAAGACAAACATTATAGGATCTACATTCTTCTTTATATTTTTCTTATAATTTAAGTCAAGCTAATGTACTTAAACAGTTTGATATAAAAGGAAAAAAATAATGAATATCCCCAAATTTGGTCTACAAATTCAACTACATAAAATTTGAGAGCATACTCTGGTATAACACATATTAAAGAGCCAACACAATTTAAGAGCATAAACTACCTTTTAAAAGTTAATTGGATCACTGATTTAAAGACTATACCAAATGAATACTGGTCTAATTGCCTATCTTGTTGTTATTGCTAAAAAGACATACTAGTAAAGACTATATCCTTGGTTTCTACAGCCTCCCAAATTCTAACAAAATCAAATGATATCAGTAGAACAATTTATGGATCAGGTATGATGGCATGTTTGTAATCCCAATGCTTTAGGAAGCCAGGAGTTCCAGACCAGCCTGGTGAACAAAGTGAGACCCATCTCTACAAAAAATTTAAAAAATTAAAATTAAGCTGGGTGCAGTGGCTCATGCCTGTAATTCTAGTACTTTGGGAGGCCAAGGCAGGCGGATCACTTGAGGTCAGGAGTTCGAGACCAACATGGCAAAACTCTGTCTCTACTAAAAATACAAAAATTAGCCAGGCGTGGTGGCACGCACCTGTAGTCCCAGTTACTTGGGAGGCTGAGGCAAGAGAATCACTTGAATCCGGGAGGTGGAAGCTGCAGTAAGCTGAGATTGTGCCACTGCACTCCAGCCTGGGCAACAAAGCCAGACTCCATCTCAAAAAAAGAAAAAAAATTACAATTAGCCAGGTGTAATGGTGCATGCCTATAGTCCTAGCTACTTGGGAGGCTGAAGCTGCAGGACTGCTTGAGCCCAGGAGTTCAAGGTATGACTGTGCCACTGCTCTCCAGCTCGAGTGACAGAGCAAGACCCTGTCTCTAAAAAAATGTTTTCAAGTAGAATAATTTATGGGTTACAGAGCATTATAATAAACGTTATTTCACTTGATCCTTATAGTATCCAGTGAGGGAGGCTAAAACCAAAAATTACCTTATCCTCATTTTACATTGAAGAAACAAAGATTCAGAGAAATTAAATGACCAGTCCAGTTGACATCATGATTATGAGTCTTTTTTTTTTTTTTTTCAGGCCCATCCTAGCTAAAATTATGAGTCTTAAAATTCCAAGCTCAGGGGAATTTTCATTATACTAGACTATGTAAGTCATCCAAACATAGTAATATGTAAATGTACCTTTGGCATGTCAAAAAGCAATATAAATATCATCATAATGAAATTTTGGTAGGTTAATGTTTTCTAAGCTCTGGCAAACGACTCACTAATTTATATAACAAAAAAATTAAGTTGTTCCTTTTATTTCACAGAAATATAACCTAAACTAAGATGGGTACAATTTGAGTTATTTCCAGCTGTTATCACAAAGAAACTGATGAGGTAGGTTAAAATGCAGTAAATTTTTCTAATTTGAAGACATTCTCAGAATTTTTATAAATCTGCTCTAACAGCAGCAGAAAAAGGAAGGTTGGTTTGAAGAGTTATTTACCCAACTGGTCCACAAAGATCTAACAGCATAAGACTAACAGGAGCCTAATTACTTACTTGTAAGAATCACTATTCATCTTCTAAAACCAAAAGGATTGGTACATGTTTGTACAGAAAGTTCTTTAATTAAAATAGTGATATGGACTATCATCTATGCAAAATGTTTTATTTGGTGTCATTTACATATTTATTACCTGCCACATATTATTCTGATAAAGCAGAGACTTCATTTCACATAGATTAAATTTAGATCTTACAAATTTCTTTGATGTGAGACTCACTACTAGGGTAAAAGCAAGTTGTGTAACATGAATTGTTAATTTAAATATTTATTGAAAAGCTGTATATGAAGCCCTGTGCCAGCTGAGTTATTAACCAATTGTTCTTTGAAACAAACTGTTCTGAGTTTAATATTATCTTAGGTCTTTTGTCTAATTATTGAGTAAAACAATGTTGCTGAAAGCAGAGGACTTTTTGAAAACCTTTTGATAATATATTAACATTTTAGAGAGAACCATTATTTTCTCAGTTGTCAACTGAAAAAAGAAAACACTAAACATTATCATATGCCAATCAAAGTTAAACATATGGTAGGAAAACTGTCCAGACTTGTTCAGATTGGTTTAAGCGAGTTGAGACTTGAAACTGCTGCCCAAACTAAATACTGTTGTTTAAAACCATGGATTCACAAGATTACATTATGTAACTTTGCCCCACAGAATTATGTAAATTTTGTGGGGCAAAATTAAGATATTTATTGAAAGTAACTGAAAAGTCAATATAGTATTCCCATACATACCAACAATTAATTTAAAAGGGAAAGTACAAATGAATGTCTAAAAATCTAGAAGCACAAAGTTAAGATTTTCATGGTGATGTTCACTTAACTGTCTATACTTGGCCCACGTGTAGAAGAAAACCAATTAACATCTTGGCAGTTGATAATATAATGCAGATGGCAATGGATGACATCTTCAGGCTTAAACTGGTACCTTCTATTTTAACTTATTTTTGTTTGTGAATGTTTGTTTTGGTTCTCTCATGCTGTTTGCAGGACAGAGTCTCAGACAAAAGCATCATGAACTATTGATAAATGAGTTGCTTTATGTTTGGCTTTCAGAGAAAATGTTTACTAATTGTCAGTTATGAGGGAATTCAGACCTGCCTGCCTTGGGTGTTAACTCCAGTTCCAAGGAGAAAGGCAATGAACACAGAGAAAACCAAAAAACATTTCGGGCCATAATATTCAAATATGTCTCATGAAAAATAATTCATATCATATATGTACTTTGAAATATATAACATAACAAGACAAATTATTACTATCAGAAAACTGACTTTGCTGCCTGAAAAGATTCTTTTTCAACACCTAATTTCTTGGTAGTTTCTGTTTTAAAGAGTGAGAAAGAAATGCACACATAAATTCAACATGTCAAGGAGTGTACTACAGCAGTCCTCAAACCCCTTAAATCCACAATAACCTAATCCCTTATCATTCATGCTTTACAGTTTTCAAAGAGCTTTCACATAATTTTTTTCACTTGATCTTATTTGACAACATTGTGAGGTAGGTAGAGTAAGTATTTTTTATCTTCATTTACAAACAAGGGAACTGAGGCTCAAAGAGTTGAATTGTTAAAGGTCAGAAACAATTATAGCGTAAGGCAGAGCCAGGCCTCTTCAGAGTCTAGAATAATTCTTCAAAGTATGATTCTTGAATTACCTGCATAAGAATCGCCTGTGGTGTTTTTATAACTAAAGATTTTAAAGTCCTATCACTTTGGCCTTACAGAATAAGTCTCTCTAGGAGTGGAGCCCAGAATTTTGCATTTTATAATGAATAATAAGTGGAGAATAATTAAAGATTAGATAATGATATAAAATCGAAAGACTGAATCCATGTGGACGGATGTTCATATGATATAATATGATGCCATTAGATCATCAGGGGCAAGTTAGTTTAAAGTAGTGAGTTTCAAGCCAGACTGCAGATTAGAATCACATGGAAAGATTTTTTTCCTTTTTAAGAAAGCAACCAGTTCTTATTTGTATGAGAGGAAGTTGTTAGGTATCTGAAGTAACCCAAGTGATTCTTATCTGCAGTCAGGGTTGAGGGCCCTTGTTTAAATACCGTATGCTTTTTACATAACACATCCAGCATGTTCCAGCATTTTTCTTTTTCTTCGGATTGATTTCACGCCTAATAAAGTTTACAGTTTATATTGTAAATTATTTAAACATTACCAGATAAACATTTTTTACTTGATTTTTTAAGATTAAATGATATTCATAGTAAGACTACTAATCATGCTTCGTTTAGCTACAATGATTTTCAAATACTCAAATCAATCACCACTTTGGACTGAGGTTATATATATTTCAGTTGTAAACAAGAATGATCCAGAATCTGAAAATAAGAGTGTGGGGAAAAAGCTGTAGCCTACTAGCTATAGGGCAAGGCAAGAGCAGACAATCAACTCACTATAGGAGGGCCTGGATGCCAAGGTCTGGTGCTTTGGCAAGATCACATCTCACTGTAGAAAAATACAACGATGAATACAGAGAAAATACTTTGCCATTTTATAATTGTGGTTACCACAAAGAGCCTTATAATGTGTGATGTTTATCTTATTACATGCCTCCACAAAGCAGATTTTGAACATTAAGCTTTCTATGAATCAATACTATTACATGGGAAAAGATGGCTACGAATTAAAATTTTTCCATCATGCACATGGATAAGTTATAAAAACACAGCCAGTAAAAGTAATATTTACAAAAGTTATAAAAACAGCACAATTATAGGGGAAAGAATGCCCATCTCTTTATTCTACTACTAATCCAAATCCTGAATATCTCTGGATGAAGATTATTTCAATAGGATTTTGGGAGAATCTTTCACAGACTAATCAGATTCTTCTGTTGCACTTTTATTCTATTAGCTAAAATACCCTTGCTGATTTATTAAATTCTCCTTACAGTTTAAAAACAGTTCTTTGTTCACTTAGTGGAAATAAAACTACAAAGTCCTACTATTCATCTGAGAAGTAAACCTTGCATAGAAAATTTCTTTAATTCTGAAACTGTTTTATTAACTGAGCTACCAGAATGTTATCTCACCACTAGTTCATAGTATATGAAAGTTCACTACAAAGCAGTCACCACACATTTAGGATTTTTCTAAATATAAAATGAGTGGGTTTATAAAAATGCTTACCAGACAAATAATTATCTCTTCTTAACCTAGAAAGACTAATTATTATCGTGATGATTTAATTCTTAGTGTTTTGGATGTCTTGATGTTCCAAGTTTGATGCAATATAAAAAGCAAACATCTACCTTTCCAGTGGACACAATCTGCACTTGACTGAAAGCATGTGAACAGCAAGTTACAGCAATCAGTCATGCAAAGGCAAAGAATAAAATCTGCTTTTTAAACAGCACAAGTTTTCCACCTTAGACAAGACAAATTAAGCACTGGTTCCATCTTCTTCAATAACCCGATTCATGCTGGTGCCATGTGTGATGTGAGTCATGGGATTATTACTGAGATCTCTGATGCTGCTATGTCGTGACTGTTCATTGAGCCGATGAGAACTGCTATGCCTGGAGTGATCCGTCAGTCGTGACATGCTGCCATGAGGTAGTCTCTCCTCCATTCCTCTATAACTGCAGGGCGTGTACCTGTTATGAGAGAGTTTATTTTGAAGTGGGTAACAGAACACACTAGAAAATGTAATAAAACTAATAATTTTCATAAAGATGCCTCAGTACAGGAAATTATTAGGAAACCAACCATGAGAAAGTAATAAACAACTTTTGATTGCTTAACTTCATTAACACTGTGGAATTACTGACATAGCCAACAAAAGAAAAGAGATAATCCACTCAGAATTTAGGTTCCATTCCCTGCAAAAGGACAGAAGCTGAGGTTAAACAAGGCTGATTTGAAGCTTCGCTAGATATGGATGCCTTCAAATGAGTTTTGAACAGGGTGGGTTCAGGGAGAGGGGTAAGAACAAATAGAAGAAATGTGGCATTGCCCCTGGCAGCCAAGAGTGGTTATACTCAGTAGAGGGGTACACTCAAATTTTATTAAAAGACTATGATTGGAAGAGGGAGCATATGAAATCAGGGGAGAAACTGTGTAACCTAAAAAAAAATAAATTAATAAACTGGCAAGCAACAATGACAGTATGTGCTGAAAGCTGCTTTTCAGTTAAAAACTGAATTAACTACCTGTAAATTATCTTAATTACTTCTTATCAGGGCTTGAGGCTGTGAAGATGCTCCTTTATAGAAGCTACATCTGCTTGGAAGTTACATCCTAACACTCTGTAACCTATATTCCCACTAAAGCAAATTCTTTGTACCTCCAGCCCTGGACCCAGCTTGGAGTATGTGAGCTGGGCTCCTCTGCTAACTGCAGGTTGTCTCCTTCTCTGCACTTATCTTGAAAGGCAGCAGTAGGGCTATTAAATTTTCTTTTGTTGCAGTCCTGACTCACTGAGCTTTGCCATGAGGAATGAGATTAGCTCTAAGCCAGTCAAGGTCAGGAAAATCACTTATGACTTTTTTATTAGTCCTTTGCTTATGGAGCCAGCATGCTATTTATCAGTGATTCTGGCTTTATAGTGTGCTCTTTCAAGGTAAAAACCATATTTTATCTTTTAATCCCTAGTACCTCAAGAAATATTTGTCTAAATTACTTTTTGTTTATACTTATACCTATACACTTTTGTGTATAAGTAAAAGTATTTGATTTAGGACAATAAATCCTCAAAGAAAACTTAGTATAATTTTGCAAATTATACTATTTGATTTTGTAAAAGTATTTGATTTATGATAATAAACCTCAAGGAAAACTTAATATAATTTATAACTTCAATTAACATTAATGTTTCTAAAAATAAAATATAGCAGGCTAGGTTTTTTTTTTAAACAGTCATCAAAAAAACTAATCATAAGCAGTTGCAGATCTGTTGGTCGTCAGGAAGCATTAATCTACCATTCCTTCACAAAAATAATTATAACAAATTTCATGAGTCAGTGTGAATTATTTATAAAATTTAAAGATAGAATCATACACCACGGAGGTGATCTTTTAGTCTTGTCAAGTAACATTTTCATTAGATCAGAGTTTAAAACTTGAGAAGTATTTTGAAATTTTTTTCTTTTTAAAAACATGTCTTTTGTTTCAGTAAAGCAAAAAAAGTTAAATATGAAAAGATAAATATTTAAATATTTTAAACATTTCTCATGTCAGTGGGTAAAAAGGTACTTAATTGTTATTTATTAAAAGATACTTCATATTTAGGACCTAAAAGAGTTTTAAATTTGTTCTGCATGTTTTGGTAAATGATGACATGTTTGCAGATAAAAACATTTCAGAATGGACTGGTTATTTTAGTCTAATAATTATTATTTTGCATAATGATTATTGCCTTAAAATGGAATAGAAGATTTTTTCTAAGTTTCCAAATATGACTTAGCAGCTGATTTGGAGATCTTTCACCTCTCAATGGCTTCCTAAGTATCTGTCTCAAATAAATATGGCAAATGAAAAAAGCAAAATATGATGCAGTTTTCTAGTAATAATACAAAGTTATCTTTTAAAAATCACTATATAAAAATATAAACTGAGTATTTTCTAAAATGAAATATAAAGCTTTGAGTTACAAAAACTGAAATAATGTATTTTTCATAGAAAAGTTTACTATATTGAATTATTACATCTAAATTACTTAGTGACACATATGACTATCCACAAAAAAATCAACCTGACCACGGATAACTAAAAGTCAACTACACAGAAAAATAAATTTAAATATACTGTTTAATCTCAATTGTATATATAAGAATTACCAAGTTTATTTTTTGACAGTCATTTAAACCACTGTGACCATTGACTCTAATTAATACACAGTGTGATAATGTAAATTCATTTTCATATAAACTTAGGCAAAACAATTAGGATGGTTAATTTGTGGCTGTTGTCAAAAAGATAATTTGGTACCTTTCAAAATCAACATAAAAAAACCTTGAAGATGATTTACTCTTTTTGAGTTTCCATACTATCTGCTATTGTTAATCTAAATAACTGAATTAACTGTAGTTTCACTAATACCTCCTTTTTATATTCCCTAGCTTTTTCTTGTCATGTCACCCACTTAACCAACCTATTCATTCATTCCCAAACCTCCACCTACCTACTCATCCACTTTCTTTTTCACCCACTCTCTCATCTAACCACCAATTACTTATTCTTTGAAGATGACATCCATGTGTAGGTGTATTCACCTCAATCTATTTTGTTTTACATAGTACAGAGATCAATAATTATCCAGCAAAGAGTCTGGGCCAGAATGAGTATTGAGAAGTGGGTGTGTGATCCTACAGCATGATACCATGAGATGATGAGAAAATGACCAAAACATAGTGTTAACACACAAAGCTAAAAACTGACTGAAGTAGAAAGAAATCTCCATGAGATGGCTTTTGAAATTATGAAAATCCTTGTTTAGGCTTCTGGTTCACCACAGTCTTGGAACCTCTCAAATCTGCCTTAAAGTTCTAGGTACAGCAAAGAATCCTACAGTATGAGTATTCATGTGCCACATTACAGAACACCTTTAGTAGGGTGCCACTGTCATGCTGGCTCCTGAATTTCTGGGAAACATGCACAGTATTTCTAAAGTCATTATTTATTTGATAGATTTGTTCATCCCTCTCTCTATATAGGCCTAGCACTGTGCTAGATACGGTGGAGGAATATGGTGTCACCTAGCTCTTATTCTCCAGAAGCTGCAAGCTTAGCTGAGGAAAAACAATTATATGGAAAACAGATCATAACAAAAAGAATGATAAGCAATTTCTCTGACTCATACGCCCACTGTTCTTCTTCCTGTATTATTATTACTGTGAATGTTTCCCAAGGTCTTGTTTTTGAGCTGTTATTTTAATAGTGAATCAAGGGATTCTAGCATACAATTTTAATTGCCAACTATCTTATATTGATGATTATAAACTTACTTATCTAAACTCAAGTTCTATTCAGATGAGAGTAGCTTAAATCTATTTTAACTGCCCTCAGAAATTCTCTACTTAATATAAACTCATCTTTTACTATTCATTCACCCTGCTTATCTCCAATATATTTTCTTATTTTATTTTTTTGAGACGGAGTTTTGCTCGTTCCCCAGGCTGGAGTGCAATGGCATGATCTTGGCTCACAGCAACCTCCACCTCCCAGGTTCAAGCGATTCTCTAGCCTCAGCCTCCCAAGTAGCTAGGATTGCAGGCATGTGCCACCACGCCCAGCTAGTCTTCTTGTATTTATTTATTTATTTATTTTTTTAGTAAAGACAGAGTTTCTCCGTGTTGGTCAGTCTGGTCTGGAACTCCCAACCTCAGGTGATCTGCCTGCCTCAGCCTCCCAAAGTGCTGAGATTATAGGTGTGAGCCACTGTGCCCAGCCTACATCTATTATCTTTAACACTCACTGTCTTAATTATATCCTAACTTGTGCTATTATTTAATTGGCTCATATTTATGTGTCTTATCTTTTCTATAAGGTATGCTCCTAGAATGCATAAATTACATCTTACTTTTCTTCCATATATATCTTTATACACAGTATGCCACATGTATAGGTGGCATACTGTGTATATATATGGAATTACTCACTCATAGATGAATGTATAAAGATATATATATATGAATTATTAATTCATCCTTGAAAGGATAAGGCCACCTGGGCACGGTGGCTCATGCCTGTAGTCCCAGCACTTTGGGAGGCTGAGATGGGCAGATCACTTGAGGCCAGAAGTTCAGGACCAGCCTGGCCAACATGTCAAAACCCCATCTCTAATAAAAACACAAAAAATTAGCTGAGCGTGGTGGCACACGCCTGTAATCCTAGCTGCTCAGGGGGCTGAGGCATGAGAAGGCTGGAACCTGGGAGACAGAAGTTACAGTGAGCTGAGATAGTACCACCGCACTCCAACCTGGGCAACAGAGTGAGACTCTGCCTTAAAAAAA
>NW_022437090.1:1253255-1258791 GCF_009761245.1 Sapajus apella | reverse complement strand
CCCAAAGTGCTAGGATTACAGGCTTGAGCCACCGCGCCCGGCCCAAATATATTCTAAAAGAACTGTAAGTCTGAAAAAAACAAACAAACAAACAAACAAAAAAAACAACTCTAATTCCCTCCCTCCTTATCAGTTATCTTCAGCTGGGAACCCCTAAATTACTGTAGAAACTTTACTAGCCTTACTTATAATCTCCCTCATTAAGATGCTATTGCCAAGTGATTTTTCTAAAATACTAATCTGATTTTCTCACCCCAATGCCCAAAGACCTATGATAGTTTCTTACTGCTGTCAGGGAAAAATGCAAGCTCCTCAGTATGAATTCCTCTCCCTCAGTTGCCGGAACATGCAATCTATACTCTAGCCATACCCATGTACCTAACTGCCTGTCTGTCTTCCTTGCCTCTGCGTGTGCTGTTTCCTTGTCTTTAACTCCCAACTGCCTCCTCTGAATCCTATTCAATGTAGAAGTGCCATCTCTTTCGCACAGCTTTCACTTTCTGTGATGTAGTAAACGGTTTTCTTCTCTGAGATCCCAATGCACCCTGTACATATTTTTACTATACCTATTGAAGTGTATTGTAATTGATTGTTTACTCTTCTGTCTTCTGTCTCTGCATCGTTAGCACTTAGAAGAATGCTTCTCATATAGGAGTACTAAGTGGAACGAAAAAAGGAAGGAAGGAGGAATGATTCCTGTGGTTAAAATTAGGTCACTGGTGATGTTAGAGGGTACAGTTCAGGCAGGTAGAGAAGAGAAAAAGACTAAACTTAACAAGGGATGAAGAATGGATCAGGGAAAAGGAAAATATTCATTTCAAAAATCTGGCCAGGAAAGAAAAAGGAAATGGATAAAAGATATATCAGCATCAAAGAAAGACACCTGCTCTTTTAAACACAGGGTAGGTGACCAACAAAAGGTAAAAGAAAACAAGTTGAGAGGAAAAAACAGAAGATTAAAATAGGCCGGGCGTGGTGGCTCACACCTGTAATTCCAGCACTTTTGGGAGGCCGAGGTGGGTGGATCATCTGAGGTCAGGAGTTCGAGACCAGCCTGACCAATATGGTGAAACTCCATCTCTACTAAAAATACAAAAAAATTAGCCAGGCGTGGTGGCAGGAACCTATAATCCCAGCTACATGGGAGGCTGAGGCAGGAGAACTGCTTGAACCCAGGAGGCGGAGGTGGCAGTGAGCTGAGGTCACGCCATTGCATTCCAGCCTGGGCAACAAGAGTGAAACCCCATCTCACAGTTTCTCAAGGAAATAAGAGAGGACACAAACAGATGGAAAATCATTCTATGCTTATGGTTAGGAAGAACCAATATTGTGAAAATGGCCATATCACCCAAAGTAATTTATAGATTCATTGCTATCCTCGTCAAACTACCACTGACCTTCTTCAGAGAACTGGAAAAAAACCACCTTAAACTTCATAAGGAACCAAAAAAGAGCCGACATAGCCAAGACAATCCTAAGCAAAACAAAAAAAAAAACAAACAAACAAAATCCCACAAAGCTGGAGGCATCACACTACCTGACTTCAAATTATACTAGAAGGCTACAGTAATCAAAACAGCACGGTACTGGTACCAAAACAGGGATATAGACCAATGGAAGAGAACAGAGGCCTTGGAAGTAATGCCACGTATCTACAACCATCTGATCTTTGACAAACCTGACAAAAACAAGCAATGGGGAAAGGATTCCCTATTTAATAAATGGTGTTGGGAAAACTGGCTAGCTATGTGCAGAAAGCTGAAACTGGACCTCTTTCTTACACGTTATACAAAAATTAACTCCAGATGGATTTAAGATTTAAACATAAGACCTAACTCCATAAAAACCCTAGAAGAAAACCTAGGCATTCGGGACACAGGCATAGGAAAGGACTTCATGACCAAAACACCAAAGGCAATGGCAACAAAACCCAAAATAGAAAAATGGGATCTAATTAAACTTAAGAGCTTCTGCACAGCAAAAGAAACAAGCATTAGAGCGAACCAGCAATCAACAGAATGGGAAAAAATTTTTGTAACCTACCCATCTGACAAAGGGCTAACATCCAGAATCTACAAAGAACTTAAACAAATTTACAAGAAAAAAACAACCCCATCATCAAAAAGGGGAAAAGAATATGAACAGACACTTTTCTAAAGGAGACATTTATGCAGCCAACAAACATGAAAGAGCTCATCATCACTGGTCATTAGAGAAATGCAAATCAAAACCACATTGAGATACCATCTCACGCCAGTGAGAATGGTGATCATTAAAATATCTGGAGACAACAGATGCTGGAGAGGATGTGGAGAAATAGAAACACTTTTACACTGTTGGTGGGAGTATAAATTAGTACAACCATTATGGAAGACAGTGTGGTGATTCCTCAAGGACCTAGAAATAGAAATACCACTTGACCCAGCAATCCCATTACTGGGCATATACCCAAAGGATTATAAATCATTCTACTATAAAGACACATGCACATGTATGTTCACTGTGGCACTGTTTACAATAGCAAAGACTTGGAACCAACCCAAATGCCCATCAATGACAGAATGGACAAAGAAAATGTGGAACATATACACCATGGAATACTATGCAGCCATAAAAATGATGAGTTCATGTCCTTTGCAGGGACATGGATGAAGCTAGAAACCATCATTCTCAGCAAACTGACACAAGAAGAGAAAACCAGACACCGCCATGTTCTCACTCATAAGTGGGTGTTGAACAATGAGAACACATGGACACAGGGAGGGGAACATCACAAACCAGGGTCTGTTGGTGGGTGGGGACTAGGGGAGGGATAGCAGGGGGTGGGGGGATTGGGGAGGGATAACATCAGGAGAAATACCTAATGTAGGTGATGGGGGAATGGAGGCAGCAAACCACCATGGCACGTATATATATATATCTAATAATCCTGCATGATCTGTACATGTACGCCAGAACTTAAAAAATAAAAAGTACAGAGTACAGGAATCACATTCTACACTAGCAGGACAGGGATCACAGAGTACAGGATCACATTCTACACTAGGAGGACTGAGACTGACAGGATAAAAACAGCTGTGGAAACAGAGATGTTGTCAAGAGAACACAGAATCCTGCTACTTTCAGGTTATTATAATTTTTATTCTTTCAGTTTCCCAAACTAGAAATTAAAAAAAATATATACCCCAAAAAATCCTTAGCACATTCCTTTTCTCCAGCTGCTAATATTAATTTATTAACAATCTGTATCCTTCCTTCTTTCTAAATATCTTTCAGGTCAGCTCTACCTCTCTTCCCACTGCCACCATTCTACAATAAGCTTTTATCATCTCTCAACTGAATTACTGAAAAGCTCCTAGGCAGCTTCTAATTCTAGTGTCACATTTCTCAAATTTAACAATAAACCCACAGTCAGGTTTCTTTCACACATTTTCTCTGTGAAATCAACTCCCTCCTCAGCTACTAGAATTAATCACTCCCTCCTCTATGCTACTACTGTACCTAGTAAACAGGGGTTGGCAAGGCCTGTTGGCCAAATCCTATTTTTGCAAATAGTTTTACAGGAAAGCAGTTATTTCTATTTGACTACGTATTGTCTGTGACTGCTTTTATGCTACAACAGCAGACCTGAATAGTTGCAATGCAGACCATATGACTCATAAGGCCTACAATATTTACTATCTGGTTCCTTACGGAAAATGTTTGCCAACCCCTGAACTATACTATCATACTTATATGTTATTTTAATTGTTAATTACAATAATAAAAGAAGCTGATATGAGGTACTTACTGAGACAGACATTGTTCCAAGATATTAGGTACACCATCTCATTTAATTTGTACAATATTATTAAAGAGGCACATATTACTACTATATTTATTTTATAGGTAAGGAAACTGAGGCTTATCATTCCACATTCATGTTCTAAACCACAAACCTGACTACACTGTTTTTCTAAATAGACTGTGAGCTTATTAAGAGCAAAGATCGTGTCTAAGTCATCTTTGTATTCTCAGAGCCTAGCATAGTGCCAGATGTAGTAGGTATTTCATAACTGTTTACTAAATTAATCTTACTAAAATAATCACTTTCATCCTGTCTTCTCCCTGCTCAATTCTCATAATATATGTTATATTATAAGCAATAATTCCCATATTACTGCATCAAATCTAAACTCCAAACAATTCTAACTGACTTTAAGTCTGACCACAGTCTGGGACAACAATCAGAACACACAGGCTATAAGAAAACACATGCTCTATAAGGAAAGCTTGGGTTTAGCTCTATCTGGAATTTCTAATGCAACTCTATTACAGAATTATTTATATATGGTCCAGAAGTGTCCAGGAATGTTTAATTCAAGTCTTTTCCTCAGCATCGTGTTTTACTGTGATTACAATAAAGTTTCCCAAAGAATACACAAATAAATCAGAGTAAATCCCACAAGGCAGGACGCTCTAAGAGATCACGGTCTTAGCCTGTTTTATCTGCTATTGAATCATTGGTAACAAAAAATAGTTGGTGGCACATAGTAAGCATTCAACAAGACTTTCAAAGAATGAATAAATGCCTAGAAGTTAAATTTTTTTGCTTGCTACTGAGTGAACTCAATAGCAAAGTTCAAAGCCTTATTATGTTCAGCTTCTATTTCAAAATTGGCTGCTCTTCTTTCTTAAGCTGACGATCATAATTTAGCTTATGCAATAAACTATGCTACTAACAAAACTCACCTGCCATCACGTGATCTGTGGAGGCTGCCGTGGTAGCTGCTCACTTTGCTGTGGATGCTCCCTGCTTTGCTTCTTTGATCATCCACCATAGCCAGCTGAGTTGAAGAAGCATGGGTGGATGTTCCTTGAGTGGAAGTTCCCCTCGACTTTCTTATGATAGGAGTATTTGGATCTCTCAGGAGAGACTGAGCAAAATCAGGTTCCTGGAGTACTTGTCGGCTCTCATTCACTATCCTAGACAACAAAACAGTAAGTTTAAGATACATACCAACCTTCCTACAGACCAATAAGCAATACTTCTGTGCAACACTGATAGTGTTCTTGAAATTAATTGCTTGCCAAAACAGAGCTATAGGACTGATATGAAGAAACATTATTGACAGAGTAAAGAATATAATAATCCATGTCAATCTGTCCCCTAAGACGGTATGATGGAAAACATCATGTGTTAGAGTAAGGAAATCAGGATTTTACTTCCAACTTTTTCAATAAAAATGTGATCTTAAGCATGTCACTACCTCCTCTTTTGTTCATTTCTTCATCCACAAAATGAAGGTATACAATTTCATCATTTCTAAAAGGTCCCTTTCAGCTAAAGAAATTTGTCATTCTTAAGACACTGAAATATTATGAAGATACAACTCTAAAACAGAAAAACTGTTTTCTTGCATGGTTTATTTTATTTATTTATTTTTTTTGAGACGGAGTTTCGCCCTTGTTACCCAGGCTGGAGTGCAATGGCGCGATCTCGGCTCACCGCAACCTCCGCCTCCTGGGTTCAGGCAATTCTCCTGCCTCAGCCTCC
>NW_022437090.1:1213305-1253245 GCF_009761245.1 Sapajus apella | reverse complement strand
ATGGTCTCGATCTCTTGACCTCGTGATCCACCCGCCTCGGCCTCCCACAGTGCTGGGATTACAGGCTTGAGCCACCGCGCCCGGCCAAGTTTTTATTTTTAAATTAAGACATGCTACTGTGCCAATCATAACTGGGTAATGCTGAAAATGTTATAGTCTTGTTTGAATAATTCTCCAAATCCAAGTCATTTTCACGTAAGCAAAAAAAAAAAAAAAAAAAAAAATTACATAAATGTGAGACTTGTGAACATCATGATAATTTATTTCAACTTACTCTTTTTTTCTACGACCATGAAAAAAACTGGCCCATTCAAAGCATGTCTTTTTGCTTCCAACCCAAAATACAGAGGGAATGCCAACTATGAGAGCCATCAGGTATTTCATCAGAAAGAGAATCAAGTCTGGACGACTCATTTGAGTAACCTAGAAGAGGAGAAAGAAAAACATCTTAAATATATAAAAATAACTTTCTATGAAAGACCACTATAAAATCTTTTAAATAAAGTGAGAATAAAATAATTCTACAAATTTGATGTTTTCATTTGTAAGGTTTAATAGGTAATTTTCTTGTTATGTGGAAAAAATACACTCCTGAAAATCTGACAATAAATTTATACATTGAGCCAGATCTATCTACCTAGATAGATAGAAGATAGATATTTGGCTGATATTAGCCATCTTCTAAACTAGGAAAGAATGGAGATCTTATGTACAATAGCAGTGGGGGCAGTGGTGATGCAGATGGACTTTTTAAAAGAGTAATGTGAAAATAAGATGCCATAGAAGGAAAAACTGACAGGTTTGACTACTAAAAATTTAAAACTTCTACAGAACAAGAAGCCTTAAATCAAATTAACAGAATAATGACTAACTAGAAATATTAACTGTATCAATCAAAAAAGCAAATCTAAGAAAAAGAAAATGAAGAATGAGCCAGGTGTGGTGACTGAAGCCTATAATCCCAGCACTTTGGGAGGCCGAGGCAGGCAGATCATCTGAGGTCAGGAGTTCAAAACCAGCCTGGCCAACATGACACAATGCTCTCTCTACTTAAAATACAAAAATTAGCTGGGCGTGGTGGTAGGCACCTGTGGTCCCAGGTACTTAGGAGGCTGAGACAGGAAAATTGCTTGAGTCGGGGAGGTGAAGATTGCAGTGAGTCAAGATCACGCTACTGCACTCCAGCATTGAGTGACAAAGTGGGACTCTGTCTCAAAAAAAAAAGAAAGAAAGAAAGAAAAGAAAAAAGAAATAAAGCATTTATAAGACAAAAAAAAAAAAAAGTCACAGAACTAATAAACCCAAAGTTGGTTATTTGAAAAAGGAATAGGCCAGACTCTAGTCTAATCAAAACAACAAAGAGAAGAAAACAGCTGAACACACAGACACAGAAATAATAACAAAACAGATACAAATAGAGAAAAACTAAAACAGATACAAATAGAGAAAAATTAAAGAATCTTTAAAAGATTACTTTGCTCAATTCCAGGCAAATAAACTTAAAAAACAATTGATACAAATGATAGGAAAACGTAATTTAACAAAATTGACGCCAGAGGAGATTAAAAAAAAAAAAATTGAACAGATAATTATAGAATAAAGTTGTCAAAGAGCTACCTCCTCTCAGAAAGCACTAGACCCAAAAGTTTCACAGGAAAATTCTAATAAGCCATTAAAGAACATATAATTTTTTTTTTGAGACGGAGTTTCGCTTTTGTTACCCAGGCTGAAGCGCAATGGCGTGATCTCAGCTCACCACAACCTCTGTCTACTGGGTTCAAGCAATTCTCCTGCCTCAGCCTCCCGAGTAGCTGGAACTACAGGCGTGCGCCACCACGCCCAGCTAATTTTTGTATTTTTAGTAGAGACGGGGTTTCACCATGTTGACCAGGATGGTCTAGATCTCTTGACCTCGTGATCCACCCGTCTCGGCCTCCCAAAGTGCTGGGGTTACAGGCGTGAGCCACTGCGCCCCGCCAAGAACATATAATTTCAAATTGTCTGAAAACACAGAAAAAGGAAACTATTAAAATTATTTATATAAAGCAAGCAAAAAATTGTCCTTAACAAAGTCTCCATAAAGAAAATTATTTATTTATGTCTCATTTAGGAATTTGTATGCAAACAGAATTTAACAGCAAATTAAAAGAATATGCCAGGACCAAACAGGGGAATGCAAGGATGGTGCAACATTAGTAAATTTATTTATAAATTCAATATATTATTAGATCAAAGGGAAAACATATAATCATCTTCATAAATGCCACAAAGGCATTTGACAAAAGTATTCATTCTTGATTATTAAAAACTGTAATAAAATACAAACAGATGATGGTGAAGTACTTAAAGACACTATATCTGTATTTCAATGTATCTCAATCCAAAAGCAAACTTCATGCTTAATGGAAATACCAAAAGCCACCAGAAATATTTTCATTAAAATATGGAATACAAGAAGAGTATCTACTGCCACCACTCTTAGTAAACCAGTTGCAACAGCTCTAGACTGCAATTAGATAAAAGAAATAAAGGTTATAAAAACTAGAAAGGAGGAGGCAATGTGATCATTATTTATAAATAATGTAATTTTACACCTGGAAAAACTAAGAGAATAAAGTAAAAGCTATTATAAATTATAAGCAGGGTTGCTAGGTATGAAATAAAATACATAAATAACTTTCATACACATAAATATCAATTAGTAGCTATAAGAAAGAAAATTCTTCATTTACCCTTGTTATGGGCTAAATTGTCTCCCCTATCCAAATTCATATGTTGAAGCCCTAACTCCCAGTACCTCAGAATGTGATTGTATTTGGAAGCGGGGACTTCAAAGAGGTAATCAAGATTATGTGCATGGATCCTAACCCAATATGACTGGTATCCTTAGATGAGGAGGAAATGTGGACATAAAGACACCAGGGGTATGAACACACAGAGAAAAGACCATATGAGGACACAGCAAGCAGGTTCCCAACTACAAGCCAAGGAGAGAGACCTGAGAGGAAACCAACCCTGCCAGCACCTTCACCTTGGACTTCCAGCCTCTAGAACTGTGAGAAAATTAGTTTCTATTGTTTCAGCTACCCAGTCTGTGGTATCTCATTACGGTAGCCTTAACATACAAATACAAACTATAACAAAGGAGACAAAACACCTAAAAATAAATTTAATAAGAAAAATAAGTGATCTATTTGAAGACGTTATAAAACACACCCCACTTCAAACATGTTCTTAGTTAGAATTTATCATAAGAATGCAGATTCTCCTTGATTTATTGAATTTGACACAATCCCAAAATTCCAATAAAAATACCAGAGTTATTTGAGCATTAAGACAAGTTGATTTTAAAGTTTATATGGAAAAACAAGTAAGAACAAACAGGAAAGTCCTGAAAGAGAAGAGAAATATATCATTAAGCTATAATAATTAAAACTGTGTAATTACAGAACACTATTTAATGTAAGTAGTATTAAAGTAAGTGATATTTCAAACCATTCAGAAAAAATGTGTTTATTCAATACATGGATTCTGGACAGGCTTCTAGAAAAAAACAGGGGCAAAGCCATACGATATTTCAAAACTAGATTAATTTCTAAAAGAGAAAATTCAGACCGGGTGCGGTGGCTCATGCCTGTAATCCCAGCACTGATGGAGGCTGAGGCAGGTGGTTCACTTGAGCCCAGGAGGCAGAGGCTGCATCGCGCCACTGTACTCCAGCCTGGGCGACAGAGTAAGAGCTCGTCTTAAAGTAAATAAATAAAAACATAAATTCAAATGTAAGAAAAAAATTAACAACAAAAAAGAAACCATAAACTTAAAGTTCTAGATGAAAGCTTTTGTATCAGGAAGAGAGGTGAAGAGTGACTTTCTAACGATGACACAAAACTTAGAAGCCATCAAGGGTTGGTTGTGGTGGCTCATGCCTGTAATCCCAGCACTTTGGGAGGCCCAGGCAGGTGGATCATGAGGTCAGGAGTTCAAAACCAGCCTGGCCAATATGGTGAAAACCCATCTCTACTGAAAATACAAAAATTAGCTGGGCGTAGTGACATGCACCTGTAGTCCCAGTTATTTGGGAGGCTGAGGCAGGAGAACCGCTTGAACCCAGGAGCTGAGGTTGCAGTGAGATTACGCCACTGCACTCCAGCCTGGGCGACAGAGTGAAACTCCGTCTTGAAAACAAACAAACAAAAAAAGCTATTAAAAAGAGACAAGTGTGGCTACATAAAACCCCACATTTCTGCATGGCCATAACTATCGTAGCAACAGCCAAAAGACAATTAAAAAGTTGATATAAAATTGTTGCAAATTATATGGCAGATAAAAGGGCTAATTTTGTTAATGAATAATAAACTCCTACAACTAAATAAAAGCCCATGACCTAAAGAAAAATAGGCAAAATATATGAACAATTTAAGAAAAACAAAAGACAAATCTAGAGCTCAGATTCATAGTTAAATTATATGCTGGCTCTATTTTTAACCTATCAAATAGGTAAGATCCAAGAGTCTGACAATATATTGCATTAGCAAATGTACAAATACTCTCATATACTGGAGATGGAGAGGTAAATTCATAAACCTCTATAGAAGACAATTTGGCAATGTCAAAGTTATACCTTTTGATTAACAATTATTTTACAAATATATGCTACAGATAATTCATATATATGTGAAATGATGTATATACAAGTATTGTACATATATCATATACCAACAGTAAAATATTAGAAGCAATATGATTTATCCACTCAATGGAATACTATGAGGGCAAGAAAAGATACTGAGGAAGCCTTTCTAGTTTGGTATTGATCTCCAAAATATATCATTAAATGACAAGAGCAAGGTGGGGGAAGTGTGTATGGGAGCTACCGAGTAAAAAAGAGGGAGCAAAGGAATATACTTGCTTATACATGCATGAACATCTCTGAAAAGAGGATATACAAATTCCTTGTAAAATTCCAAGTTACCCTTGAGAGGCACTGGGAAGCCGGGAAACACAGGTGATGATAGAAGGGAGACTTTTCCCATACACTTTTGTAGCTTTTGGGTTTCGAACCATTAAAAAATTTTAAGAATAAAGAAACAGAATTTTTTAAATGTATATATGAAGATTCTAAATATAAAAATAAGTGTGGGATGGGGCACTGGGAAACACCCTCACTGTTGGTAAACTGGTATAACCTTACTAGTATACAATCTTGTAAAACTTATAAAAAATGTAAATGTGTATTCCATTTGATTCAGTAATTCTATTTCAAGAAATAGCATCCTAAAGAAATAGTAGATCAATAATAGGAGATTGTTTAAATTATGGTATATACAAATGACCAAATATACAGCCATTCAAAAAACGATAACGTAAATGAAAAAAGGAGAGTACAGACAGTGGTATGCTGGTAATTGTTCAACAACTGGCTCTTTGGGTCAAGGGAAGCCCGGATTTGCAGCATCTGCCAATTTCAACGGTCATTTTCTTTCTTTCTTTCTTTTTTTGAGACAGAGTCGCACTCTGTTGCCAGGCTGGTGTGCAGTGGCCCAATCTCAGCTCACTGCAACCTCTGCCTCCTGGGTTCAAGCAATTCTCCTGCCTCAGCCTCCTGAGTAGCTGGGATTATAGGTGCACGCTACCATGTCCCGCTATTTTTGTATTTTTAGTAGAGTTGGAGTTTCACTATGTTGGCCAGGATGGTCTCGATCTCTTGACCTTGTGATCCGCCTGCCTCAGCTTCCCAAAGTGCTGGGATTACAGGTGTGAGCCACCATGCCGAGCTCAATGGTAATTTTCTTTTTTTTTTTTTTTAATTTTTAAAAAATTCTTTAATTTTTTAATTTATTATTTTTTTATTTTTTAAATTTTTCTTATTGCATTTTAGGTTTTGGGGTACTTGTGAAGAACATGCAAGATTGTTGCATCTTGTGGTCTCAGAGTAGTCTGACTTCTTACTAGAGGCCGATCTCTCCCAGAGCAAGCATTCCAAGAGATCTTGGCAAAGCCTTTGGGTCATACAGAATCACTTCTGCTGTCTCCTACTAATCAAAGGCAAGTCACAGTGCTAGCCTGATTTAAGGAAAGGGGACTGACTACTCAAGAGCAAGAGATGTGGTTCTCTGGTTGGAGGCAGGGGGCTACATCGCTCTGAAGAGTAGCTACCATAGTGATTGCTACAAAGGGTTGGCATGTTTGTCCCCTCCAAAACTCACATTGAAACCTAAACCTCAGTGGGGGAGTATTCAGAGGTGAGGCCTTTAAGAGGTAATTGGGCCATGAAGGCTCCGCCTCATAAATAGACTAATGGGTTATCACAGGAGCAGGACAGGTGGCATTATAAGAGGAAGAAGAGGGACTGAACTAGCACCCTGAGCCCTCTCACTATGTAATGCCCTGCATCAACTCAGGACTCTGCAGTTCCCATCAGGAAGAAGGTCCTCACCAGATGCGCCCCTCAACCCTGGACTTCTCAGCCTCCGTAACTGTAAGAAATAAATTCCTTTTCTTTAAAAATTACCCAGTTTCAGGTATTCTGTTATATTCAACAGAAAGCAGACTAGGACACATAGAGACTAAAAAGTATGTAAAAATGTAAATTGTGGTTACATTGTTTCACAGGGGTAAGGGGGTTTTCCTGTTTCATCATTTTCTTCCCATATATTTTCAACTTTTTAAAAAGTAGAAAAGACTATATGTATATAATCAAAACTGACAAAACATTTAACCAGGAAAACTTATACTGTATTAATGGAATGCCAAAAGCTCATGAGATACAATGAAAATTTATATTATGATAGATAGCAAATGTTCTACAAATAAATTTCTCTAAGAAATTATCAAAAATTATACTGATATTTAATCTACAGTACACAGTGAATATTATAAATATGTAAAGTAACCTATATAAATAAATCCATGATCAACTAGATAGAAAACATGATAAATCTGTAAATGAATCAGTACCTAGGACTTATATTCTGCATACACACACACACATCCTTTCTTGCATTTTCCAACATGTATTCTCTAATATGGCATACTACTTCTTAAAGGTGGATATTCACATAATATTAAGGTGGAACACATGAATGTAGTAGATAACATAGGCTGAAAAGCATAAAGTACTTAGAACTGTGTTTGACACTTAAAAAATATTCAAAAATGTGTCTCAGGGGCACCACTATCCCAGAATACATTTAAAGGCAATCCATAGTAAGATATTCTGTGGTAAAATAAAATTTGGGTATTATGAGCCTCCCGCCCCCGCCCCTCTCCGGAGGGATTATACATTAGTATATTAAAGGTTCTGGGAAGTCCTGAAGAACT
Organism: Sapajus apella; assembly: GCF_009761245.1. Taxonomy (NCBI): domain Eukaryota; kingdom Metazoa; phylum Chordata; class Mammalia; order Primates; family Cebidae; genus Sapajus; species Sapajus apella. The sequence continues at coordinate 1,245,925 of NW_022437090.1, read as the reverse complement.
GTTTATCTTCGTTTAGCTCAGTGTTTTCTATGCTGATAGATACATTTCCTGACTGAAAATTAAGGAGTTGGAATAGGTAAATTCTAAGGTTTATTCTAATAGCCTATGAGCCCTATTAATCTGGAAAAACTTTATAGGGAAATTAGAGACTAGTTTTGCTACAAAAGTTATTTTCCTTTGCCAGGATTCAAAAATCTATCATATTAGTTAAAATATACATGTGAACCATGACTATATACTTTTTTTTTTTTTTTGGCTCACAAAAGAGAACATCTCATAAAAGTGGAGTGTGGGCCAGGCACGGTGGCTCAAGCCTGTAATCCCAGCACTTTGGGAGGCAGAGGCAGGCAGATCAGTTGAGGTCAGGAGTTGGAGATCAGCCTGGCCAACATGGCGAAATACCGTCTCTACCAATATATAAAAATTAGCCAGGTGTGGTGGCAGGTACCTGCAATCTCAGCTACTCGGGAGACTGAGGCAGGAGAATCACTTGAACCTGGGAGGCGGAGGTTGTAGTGAGCTGAGATTGCACAACTGCACTTCAGCCTGGATGACAGAGCAAGACTGCATCTCAAAAAAAAAAGTGGAGTGTGGTAAGGGGAAGAATGAGAGCTGGGAAACACACTTCAAATCACATTTGCTTATACCCAATAAATGGCGAGAAAACAAGGACTGACTGAAGAAAAATGATAATTTGTAAAGAGGTGACTTACATAAGTAATACTATGAAGAGGAAGAAGGTAAAGAATATGGAAATTAAAACTAATACAATTGTAATGAAAGAAAGATAAAGACAGCTAATCAGAGTTGATCACAGAATTAGAACAATTGGGTGATGTGAAGAGCAATGGCCTGAGCAATGTGACATGGGTCAAATCACTTTTTAATAAAATAAGAAGCTTCAACTTAATGATTTTGAGGTTGCCCTCAATTCTAGATGACTGATTCTAGAGTCTAAATCCTATACTTATAGATCCAGTCTTATCCCTTTGTTTTACGGATGCAATCAAACTCTAGGGAAGTGAACTGATCTGCAAGGTCACACAGCTAATTAACTGAGTCACTTAAATACTGTGTGCTACTGTGACCGGATACAAAAGATATATCAGCAAATGAGTCAGAAAATTCCCTGCCCTTGTTGAACTTACATTCTAGAGCAGGGTAAGGAAGCAGTGCTGTCAATGTACAGGAACTAACGAAATCTTATAATTTCAGATAGTAATAAGAACTAGGTTAAAAAAACAAGGCAGTGTGTAGGTGTGGTATGGTGGTGAATGAGGCAAGATTTTATTTTATTTTGTTTTTTGAGACAGAGACTCACTCTGCTGTGCCCAGGCTGGAGTACAGTGACAGGATCTTGGCTCACTGCAACCTCCTCCTCCTGGGTTCAAACGATTTTTCTGCCTCAGCCTCCCACGTAGCTGGGATTACAGGCATGCACCATCACACACAGCTAATTTTTTTATTGTTAGTAGAGATAGAGTTTCACCATTTTGGCCAGGCTGGTCTCAAACTTCCGACCTCAGGTGATTTCCCAACCTCAGCCTCCCACAGTGCTAGGATTAAGACGTGAGCCACAGTGTCCGGCCAGTAAGCAACTTTAGATCAAAATGGTCAGTAAAGGCTTCTTCAAGGACATGACATTTAAGTAGGGATTTAGGCAGAAGAAACAGGAGTAACAATAATCCTGACAGAACAAGTTTCTTGTCTCTAAAGAATAACAAGGAGGCCAGCTGGGCTAAAAGTGAGCATGGATGGAGGAGAAATGGTAGGAGATGAAGTCAAAGAAGGAGGCAGGGTTCAAGTCATATCTGGCATTGCAGGGAATGGTTAAAAAAAAAAGAAAAAAGAAAAAAAAGATTTTATTCTAAGAGTAATAGGAAGCCACTGAAGGGTTTTGTTCAAACAAACAAAATGATCTCACTTACGTTTTAAGAACTCCCTCTGGCTACTGTGTTGAAAATAAACTAAAGAAACAAAAGTAGAAGCAAGAAGATGGATAGGAAGGCCACTGTGAATTACTGAATGGCTTGGACTAAGGTAGAAGTGGAGGTAATGAGAAGCTGAAGGATTGGATCTGAGGTATGTGAGAAAGACAGGGCTCAAAAATAGCTCCAAATTTGGGTCTGAGCAAGTAGTGGATGATGATACCATTCACTGAATGGGGCAGAACTGGGAACAGGATGCAGGAAGCAGACGAGAAAAATTCAGAGATGTGTTTTAGACATACTAAGTTTAAAATGCTTTGTAGACTTTCAAAAGGAAGTGTCATGTAAATAGACATTCTGGAGCACAAAAAGAAGGCTGGGCTGTACAGTCTAAAACATGGGAATGGATAAGATTACACAGAAAAAAGGAGAAGGCAAAGAAAACAGAGCCTAGGAGAGAAACCCTAAAATATCTTCCAACTTTGATTCTTTAGTGCCTGCACCTTAACCTGTATTGTCTGTGTAAATTAGAAACATTGTTCACATAACATAAATGCTTGAATAAGAGGGAAGGACCAATAAAAACAAAATCAGTAACAACTAAAACCTCCAATTAGGCAAGATTTGGAAGACAGCAGGGATGTAACACAGAACATTTTTTATTACAGGGTTCTGGTTAAAGCCAAAATTCCAGAGAAGACAATTCAGCACCTGCCCACGGCAGGGATACAGGGAAAAAGCAACTCAATCAACACCTGTTTTTTGAAGATGCCACAGGCAGAGTGTTGGAGCCAGAGGGCCAAGACACTGAGGAAGAACAGCCCATCTACTACTATACAGAAAGAGTGTCCCCTTATAAATGAAGAACAAAGAAGAAGAGGGAGAATATTATCTACTTCTAAATCACACAGAGACACAAAATGGTGAGGTAGTTAGTACGTAAAACAGGCCATATGCTAGCTAGAAAGGCAAAGCCCACTAAAGAGAAAAATATTGAAATAAAGGAAATGGAATACAGTGTTTACTTTTTATTTTTAAAAAGCCCTATAATAAACCGAATGTCTATAGTGTTTATTTATTTATTGACAGGATCTCACTCTGTCACCCAGCCTGCACTGCAGTGGTGCAGTCACAGCTCACTGCAACATCCACCTCCTGGGTTCTCCCACCTCAGCCTCCTAAGTAGCTGGGATTACAGGTACCCATCACCATGCCCAGCTAATTTTTCTATTTTTAGTAGATACGGTGTTTCACCATGTTGGCCAGGCTGGTCTCAAACTCCTGACCCGTCTTGGCCTCTCAAAGTGCGGGATTACAGGGGTGAGCCACGGCACCAGGCTATAAAATTTTTAAAGAAAAACCTCACCTGCCGGGTGCGGTGGCTCATGCCTGTAATCCAAGCACTTTGGGAGGCCGAGGTGGATGGATCACGAGGTCAAGAGTTAGAGACCATCCTGGCCAACATGGTGAAACCCTGTCTCTACTAAAAAGTACAAAAATTAGCTGGTCGTGGTGGCGCGCCCCTGCAGTCCCACCTACTCGGGAAGCCAAGGTAGGAGAATTGCTTGAACCTGGGAAGCGGAAGTGAGGCGAGATGGCGCTACTGCACTCCAGCTGGGCGCCACAGTAAGACTCTGTCAAAAAAAAAAAAAAAAAACTCACAAAATATTTCAATTCCTTGCATAATTAAAATAGACAAATAAGAAAACTTTCAACTATTCTTGTATAAGTATTCCTGAAAACACTATATTCCTAGTGATGTTATATCATCCTCACAATTGAAAAAACTTACCGGATGTATTTCTTTTTTTTTTTTTTTGAGACGGAGTTTCGCTCTTGTTACCCAGGCTGGAGTGCAATGGCGCGATCTCGGCTCACCGCAACCTCCGCCTCCTGGGTTCAGGCAATTCTCTTGCCTCAGCCTCCTGAGTAGCTGGGATTACAGGCACGCGCCACCATGCCCAGCTAATTTTTTGTATTTTTAGTAGAGACGGGTTTCACCATGTTGACCAGGATGGTCTCGATCTCTTGACCTCGTGATCCACCCGCCTCGGCCTCCCAAAGTGCTGGGATTACAGGCTTGAGCCACCGCGCCCGGCCCGGATGTATTTCTTTAATCTAGCTGAGAATACCGGCAAAGAAGGGAGACATCGACATCTGCTTACTGTAAGCCGTGCATCTTGACGACTGTCTTGGTTCTACAACAGCCTGGCTAGCTATAAATAGCCTACATTCACCATCTTCTGAATCACAGATCTCCACTAACACTGCTATGAGTTAATCTATAGAACTGCAATAAATCTTTTCAACCATCATATAAAAAAATTTACCTGTATTTTGATTTTTCTATTTGGATACATAATCCACCAAAGACCCCGGGGTTTAAATTATTTTTAATTAAATAGAAAAAAAGTTACTCATGTTAAGGAGGAAAAATACTCTGCCAAAAAAGAAAACCACTTAAGGTATATATTTTTATTATTGTGGTGGCCTAAATTCAATACTTGTTTTTGATACCTTAGTTTTGAATCAGGTTAGCAGAGTCCTTGGTTTCTTTCCCTATCAAGAGGAATCTATACTTTACTAATAGAAGTACACATTGCATTGGGTTTGCATGCATGCATGCATGCATTCATTCATTCATTTATTTATTGGAGACAGTCTTGCACTGTCCTCAGGTGCCAGGCTGGAGTGCAGTGGCACAATCTCGTCTCACTGCAACCTCTGCTTCCCGGATTCAAACAATTCTCCTGCCTCAGCCTCCCGAGTAGCTGGGACTATAGGCGTGCGCCACCACACCCAGCTAATTTTTGTATTTTAGTAGAGACGGCGTTTCACCATGTTGGCCAGGATGGTCTCTATCTCTTGACCTTGTGATCTGCCCGCCTCAGCCTCCCAAAGTGCTGGGATTACAGGTGTGAGCCACCACTTATACCAAGCCTATGGTCACCTAAAGCCCACATAAAAATGAACTATTGATCAGGTTCATAACAGTCTGTCATACAACTGGTAACTGACAACAGTTTCTGAATGGAAGTCTTCTGATTCCCATTTCTGTGTACTTTTTAACTATACTACACTACACTGCTTATCAACCTTTACTGTTATTATGCTTTGAAAAGTCACCTACTTGCCCCATCAAATATAAAGGCTTATTATGTGATAGAAATTAAGACAATGTAGCACAGGGACAGAAAAATAGACCCTGGAATAGAACAGCAAAACAAATTTCACAAATAGGAACTTGATATATGACTAAGGCAGTATTATACATCAGCAGAGAAAAGATGAACTAGTTAGTCAATGGTGCATGCAACCTAGATATGACACATGCGCAGTTCACAACAGGATTTGTGACCCTATGAGAAACTAATGCTGCTGCTTACCTGTCAGGAGACTCAGGCGGTAATGCAAGTAATGGGGAGTAAATACAGACAACGCTTTGCAGGCTCACCCACCACTCACCTCCTGCTGTGTGGACCTATACTGGTCTGTGGCCCGAGGGTAAGGGATCTCTGCTATAGAGTACATAATTGTTATATTCCTTAAGGTATTTTTTATTTTTACTAGGGTTTCCCATATTTTTTTAAAGGAACAAGAGAGTAAGAACTAAAAAATAACTTTGTTAGTCACAGAACGATCTGATTTCCATGTTTATTTTCTCCTACTAGGCTATGAGCTCCGGCAGGGCAGAGGCTATATTTTATTCACAGTTGCTTCTCCAGCAACTGTCAATATGGCAGAATAGTACATATGTAACAAATGGTTTTGAATTAATGAATCAATTTTACAAAAAGGGAAAAAACAAGTTGTGGTTTATGGGAGAATAGTTTCCAGATTCATTTAATATTAGACCTTATATTCAATCCCCTAAAATTTTAGAGATGAAGAAATTATAAACTTAGTGACTAGCCTAAACACACAAAACTAGTTAAGAGATACAGCCAGAACTAGGTGATGTCTCTCCAAATACTCACACCTGTGTTTTCTGGATACGAAGAGGTGTAAAACGATGTTAAGTCTGTAGGCTTTGGAATCAGTTCACATCTCAGCTCTGTAACTTACTATATGACTTCGGACAAACTGTATAAATATATGAGACTTAGTTTCCTAATTGGTAAAAGTGAGTACAATGTAACTTACTGGGCTAATGTGAGGATTAAATGAAATGATGTGTATAAATTGTTGAGCATAGGACATGACACACGGCATATAACTTAAAAAAACTAGAGGCCGGGCGCAGTGGCTCATGCCTGTAATCCCAGCACTTTGGGAAGACGAGGTGGGCGGATCACGAGGTCAAGAGATTGAGACCATCCTGGCTAACACGATGAAACCCCATCTCTACTAAAAATACAAAAAAATTAGCTGGGCGTGGTGGCATGGGCCTGTAGTCCCAGCTACTTGGGAGACTGAGGCAGGAGAATTGCTTGAACCCGGGATGCGGAGGTTGCACTGAGCCGAGGTTGCGCCACTGTACTCCAGCCTGGCGCCTGGTGACAGAGTGAGACTCTGCCTCAAAAAAAAAAAACTAGAAGCAACTATGATTATTAAACTATGTTCCTCTACTCTACTATTCTCATAAAATACTGAAATTATTTCCTTAAATTGGTGTGGTATTCAAAGATTACTGGAAATATGCCTTATTGACATGTGATTACAGTGACATATTAGAATTCATTTTTATTTATTTACTATAGTGACAACAGTACTACATAAAATTCTTTCTTTTTTTTTTTTAAGTGAGCGGGGGGTACAGAGTTTCACTCTCGTTGCCCAGGGAGCAGTGCAATGGTGAGATCTCAGCTCACTGCAACCTCTGCCTCCCAGGTTCAAGCGATTCTCCTGCTTCAGCCTCCTGCATAGCTGGGATTACAGGCGTATGCCACCATGCCTCTAAATCTTTTGTATTATTAGTAGAGATGGGGTTTCATCATGTTGGCCAGGCTGGTCTCAAACTCCATACCTCAGGTGATCCACCTGCCTCGGCCTCCCAAAGTGCTGGGAATACAGGTGTGAGTCCCCACGCCCAGCCTATATTGAATATTTTTAATATTATTATGCAGTAGAATAAAAGGATGATCCTCAAAAGTAGCAATGATAATCCAACAGTGACAGTTTATATGGGACAAAAAAATGTCCTAGGTCACCAGCCACTGTTATAAAAGAATGATTAAACATGACATAGAGTAATGCTTGCTGTAGATGAGGGGTCAACAAACTACAGCCTAGAGACCAAATCTGTCACAATGTCTGTTTCTACAAATAAAGTTTTATTAGAATACTTCCTTCCATTATCTGACATACTGTCTATGGCTGCTTTTGCACCACAGCAGCAAAGCTGAGTAGTTCCAACAAAAACCAATGGCCAGCAATGCCTAAAATACTAATTAGCTGATTCTTTACAGGTAGTTTGCCATGCCCTACTGTATATAATGGCAAGTACACTGAATTTTTTCCTAAAAATGTGTAAGTCATTTGCATACCAGGTATTTCTGTGTTAGGACTTACACTAAACACACAACTTAGGTTATTCAGTTTAACAGAGGCCAGAAAAATAACTTGCATATTTTACCATATTTATTCAAAAGTGTCATTTGACAGCATTTTACAACCAGTACATAACAGTATTAACAGTTTCTATAAATTTCTATAATAGTCTATGTTCCCTTCATATTCTATTCTGTAATATTTTCTGGCAAAACAAGAGATATAGAATATTTTTTTCAGGGAATTCTCACTCTTTTCCTCTCTGACAGAAACTAAACAATTTTGAGGTTTGGCCCTAGGAAGTCATACGCAGGCCGGATATTTACCAATTTAAGGATTAGTAGCAAAAAAAAAAAAAAAAAAAAAAAAGTTAGTAGCACTACATGGTTTATAAAAAAAGAATTACTCATTGTCTAATGTTGGAAGCGTAAAACATACCCATTTCCCTCATGGTCCTTTCATAAACAATTCTCATGCCTTTCGGAACTGCCTGGTAAAGGGAAAGACTCATCAGAAAATGAAGCTAAAAATCATAACAAATTAGATTTAATGTTACTTTGCTATTTTTGTATTTTTCTGAATCAAGACTAGATAAAACAGCAGATGGGATGCCTTTTGTGCTCAGAAGAATAGAAATAATATTTTTTGTTTGTTTTCTATAAAGTTTTTCTTTTTTTTCTTTTTTGAGACAGGGTCTCCCTCTGTCGCCCAGGCTGGAGTGCAGTGACATGATCTCGGCTCACTGCAAATTCCACCTCCTGGGTTCAAGCAATTCTCCTGCTTCAGCCTCCTGAGTAGCTGGGATTATAGTGCGTGCCACGACAGCCCAGCTAATTTCTGTATTTTTAGTAGAGATGGGGTTTCACCATATTGGTCAGGCTGGTCTGGAACTTCCAACCTCAGCTGATCTGACAACCTTGGCCTCCCTAAGTGCTGGGATTAAAGGTGTGAGCCACTGTGCCAGGCCTATAAAAGTAATTTTTAAAAAATTCTACAAATGGCTCTAATGTGAATTTGACAGTCTTGGCTAAGCTGCTTGTACTGTGGTAACACATTTCTGTGACTGAAATAAAAGTTCTAGTGTCAAAATTCCTTGGGACATACTGCATTAAATTAGATGGATCAAAGAGATGAAAAAAATGAAGAAGCATTTTAGGAAAGGAAGGAAACGTGCTTTTCAAAAATCAATGTTTAAAAGAAAAAAATGATGACTCTCAAGAATTACGTATTTGTAGTAATAGGAGTTAATATCAAAACTTTACTTTGGGCAAAGCACTCTGTTAAGAGGTTTAAATTTCTCATTTAATCTTCATTACCACCCATGAGGTTGATATTACTGTATTCAACATATTATTTTCTGAATTGTTTTTCTTTTAAGAGGCAGGGTTTTACCATGTTGGCCAGGCTGGTCTCAAACTCCTGATCTCAAGTGATCTACCTGCCTCAGCCTCCCAAAGTGCCGGGATTACAGGGATGAGCCACCACATCTGGCCTATTTTCTGAATTTTATATGAAGAAATGGTAGTAACAAATCATAATAAACCCAGCCCGTTTGACTTTAAAGCCCACATTTTTAACGAATATTATATAAAATTCAAATTCTTTTCCAAAAATAACAAGAATCTTTGAGAATTCTTTCATCCTATGAAAGAATCTATGTAACTCTTTCATAGGATGCTTTGAGACTCTTAAAAGGCACTAGAGAAAATTATTATTAGATGAAAAAACCTCCAAATATCTACAAAATTACTAATATGTTATTTAAAAATACACAATATAAAAAAGTATTCTAGAAATAAACTTCAGTTTTTAAACTGTGCAATAAATATTACTCTGATTACTGACTATATTTCATAACTAATTCACAATTTCGGCATTCAATGCTACTTTTCAAGTATTATTTAATAAACATTAAAACTGAGTGTTCTCGCTAAAAATGGTTATATAATATTTTAAAATCTAAGTAGTGACATCAAAAACAATGAGAGGGTGAAAGACTGTCATAGCCAAGAGGAGGCCAAGGAGATATGACTACTAAATGTCATCTCCTGGGTGGGATCTTAGAACAGAAATAGGACATTAGATAAAAACTAAGGAAATGTGAATAAAGTATGGACTTCAGTTAATTATAATGTATCACTATTGGTTAGCCAACTATAACAGATGTACCATAGTAATATAAGATGTTAACAACAAGGAAAACTGGTACAAGACATATGGGAACTCACTGTGTTATCTTCACAATTTTTCTGTCAATCTAAAACTGTGCTAAAACCTAGAATTTTATTTAGAAAACAGCAAAAAAGCCAGTAAAATTGTCTTCTGCAAGCACACTCGTTTTAAAGATTTTAAAATACTTTACACCCAGCCAATTTTTCTTCAAATTATGAATTTACATTCATGTAATTTGCACTAAACCCAATTGGTATTTTGAAAAACTGTGATAAATGACTTCACGAACTGATTTTTCAAATATTTGAAAGGTTTTGTAATATGAGAGATGACTGTAAAGCAACCTTGCTGGTTTTTAAGCAAATATATTCAAATATTTTCTCTTTCTAAGTCACCTGAGGAGACTGCTCCATCACTGCTTAAAACATTTAAAAAACTTCTTAATAGGAATTATCATCAGAGCCTACTAAGTGTTCTTTTAAGCACACTCAGTAACAGCAGATGTTATTTAAGTATGTGTGGATATTACTTCAATATAAAAATTTCACATCACTGGTGCTCAATTCACAAGCCTGTGTAAGATTCCTCTAAAAGAAAATTCTGAACAAAACCAAATATTAATATCCTAATATCCGAATATTAAAAAAATCAAAGTAGGGCATATTACTGTATGATTCCATTTATATGAGATACCTAGAATTTAAAACAAAGAGAAAAAGTAGAATGGTAGTTGCCAGGGAATGTGGAGAAGAATGGGGAGTTATTGTTTAATGTGTGCAGAGTCTCAATGATTGATTGAATGATTTTTATTGAGATAGGGTCTTGCTCTGTCACCCAGGCTGGAGTGCAGTGGTGCAATCACAGCTCTCTGAAACCTTGACCTTTTGGGCTGAAACTATTCTCCTGCCTCAGCCTCCCGAGTAGCTAGATTACAGGCACATGCCAACATGCCTGGCTAATTTTTATATTTTCTGTAGAAATGGGGTCTTGCCATGTTGCTAAGTCTTCTCAGTTTGAAAAGATGAGAAAGTTACTGGAAATAGATAATGGTGACGGTGGCACAATGTGAATTTACTTAATGTCACATAACTGTACACTTAAAAATGGTTAAAATGAGAACGTATGCATAATGCATGTGTGTATGAATGTGTGTGTCTATAAGCTACAATTAAAAACACAGGTGGCTGGTCCTATACTTTTTAAGCTACGGTTCAGATGGGCTATCGTTTGCTTACCCTTAAGCCAATGTAACTGTGTAAGCTACATTATTTCTTTCCGCTTTAAATGCTTTTGTATGGCAGGAATGAAGCCATGTTATCTATTTGAAAAGGCTGTTGTGGATATCATTAATCACAGATTTTACCCCCAATGAAGTCTATACAAGTAAGAGTTCATAGTACTTTATCTTTTTGGAACAGGCCAGGTTTAATTCAACATCTATGTACTCAAGCGAGATTGGAAAGCACAAGAATCACAAAGGAATTCATGGGACTCACATATAGAATTTCACTTTAGCCACACCAGCACTATCTTCCAGAACAGCCTCTGAATTATTATGCTAAAGAGAAAGGAAACCCTGGGGAAAAAATACACATTGGAGGGAATTTTTAAAATGTATCCAAGTGTTATCAACCCATGAGATGTTAGGGTAAAAAAAAATCCTTTTCCATCAACTTTGTGAAGGGATCTTTCTGGGAAGAACAAAAGGCCAAAGATTCCCAAACTTCAGTAAATAAAGGTTCTCAAAAAAAAAAAAAAAAAAAAAAATCGTAAAGTTGCTTAAAGCTAAGTTTAGGAGACAGAATGAGTATGAATGACCAATCTAGTTAACAACAGTCTTTTAATTAAATTTAAAGTAACTATTAAATGTATTTTTTAAATTAGAAAATATTGACAATAAATGAGCTAAGCTTTCAATCCAACAATCTAGAAAAACAAAGTAATTCTAAAAAAAGCAGCAAGAATGAAATAAGACCACAAATAACTGAATTAAAAAGATAATCTTTGGTGGGTGCAGTGGCTTAGGCCTGTTATCCCAGTGCTTTGGGAGGCCGAGGAGGGACGATCCCTGAAGCCAGGAGTCTGGAACCTGCCTGGGCAGCATAACAAGACCCTGTGTCTACCAAAAAAAAAACAGAAAAAGGAATAACCCTTTAACAAGACTAATCATGGGAAAAAAAGAACATACATACTAGGAGCAAAAACTAAAATGGTAAAAACATTTTAAAAATTAACAAATTTATGCCGATGTATTTGAAAAGGTAGATGGAATAATGTTCCAGAAAAATATAAATGACCAAAAATGCCTCAAGAATAAAAGACCTGAATACAATCGTTAGTATTAAAGAGATTAAACAGTAACTTACAAAAACCTACTTTCTTAACCAACTTCTTTACTTTTACTTCAAAGATGTGAGGACAGAGTTTCACAGGGGGATGCACAAATACCTTCCAAGAGTAGACAGCTCTTATCTGAAATATAATAACTGGAAAGCAAGTGAGACAAATTTGTCCCTGTTTGCAAACAACAGGATTTCTAGAAAGAATAAGAAAAATCTATACACAAACAGAACTAATAAGAGTTCAGCAAGGATGTCTGAGATAAAACCGATACACAAAATCAATCAGGCCAGGCACAGTAGCTCACGCCTATAATCCCAGTCTTTAGAAAGCCAAGGTGGAAGGATCACTTGAGAACAACCTGGGCAACACAGGGAGACCCCATTTCTACAAAAAATGAAAAAAGTTTGCCAAGCATGGTAGCACATGCCTGTGGCCCCACCTACTTGGGAGGATGGGGCAGGAGGATCACTTGAGCCTGGGAGTTCATGGTTACAGAGAGCTATGACTGTGCCACTGCACTCCAACCTGGGCAACACAGCAAGATTTTGTCACAATAAATAAATAACTTTTTAAAATGGCATGCCTGTACCTACAAATAACCAACTTAATGAATAAAACTTAAATAAATAAGAATATATTAAAACTCACTATTGCAAAAATGGCTATGTTCCCCAGATTTATTTACAAATCAAAAACAATTTCAATCAAAATCCTGAGTGTTTTTCAAGGACACTGATTCTAAAATTCATACAGAAGAGCAAAGTACCAAGAATAGCTAAAATAGTTTTGAAGAAGAAGAACAAGGAAGGGAATATGTGGAGTTGACACGTTTATACAAATCAGAGAGTCTACAAATGAAACTTGAGCATGACTGAGGTTGCATTACAATGGAGAGAGATGAAATATTTGATAAAAGATGGAGAAAGCACATGTCCACATGGAAAAATAAAATTATGTTCCTTAGGACATTCACAAAAATGAATTTTATGGAATTAGAGATATGAATCAAAAAAGCAAATTGTAGAAACTGATAGAAAAAAATACAGTAGGCTATTTTAATGACTTTAGTGACAGGGAAGGATTATCTTAAAACACAAAATACAAAGAAAGCACAAATAAAGTGAAAAAACAAGACACAAAGCAGAATATCTGTAATGCAAATGACTAACAAAGAATTAATACCAAGAATATTTAAACAGTAAAAAGCAAATAACCTAAGAGAGCAATGGACAAAGATAACAAATAAGTAAATCACTGAGAAACCCCAAAAGGCCAATAAACATACCAAAACACATTCAACCTTACTAATAAAATAAGGGAAAGGTAAATTACTACAGAATTGAGGTATTATTTCAAAGGATGGCAAAAATTTAAAAGCCTGAGAGTGCCAAAATGGGGAAAAAGAGGAAATTCATACTCTGGTGTGAGTATAAATTAAAATAACCACTTGAGTTCAAGACGTTTATGGCCTACAATGCAAAAATTCCAATAGAAACTCTTGTTTATATGTAAGGAATGATGATGTTACAAGAATAATCACTGAAAAATGGCTTATAACAAAAAATTAGAAACAACTATATAATTCATCAGTAGATGAGTGAATAAATACACAATAGCATACTCTACTGCAGTTAAAACAAATTTTCCCCTTATCAGTACACACATCAACATGTATATTCTCAAAAACATAAAACTGAGTTAAAAAATGAGCTACAGAATGATCTCACTTACATGCATTTTAAAAACTTGCCTAACAGCAAATTTTATGGATACATAAACACTCAGCAACAGTATAAAAATATTCAGGAGAATGAAAAACAGCATGAGAAGGGTTTCTCTAGCGAGGGAAATGGAAGAGGAATGGGAATATGGAAAGGAACAGAGGAGTGTATTTTTAATACTAGATACATGGGTAAACAGACAGATATAGGTAGTTGCGTTGTGAGTACATGGATATCTATTTTCTACATTTCCATATATTTGAAACATGTTATAAACTTCCTTTATATTAGCAAAAGGAAACATTAAAAAATGGGAGTTGCAATATTAACATAAATGCATCTCAAAAACAAAATCTTGAGTTAAAAAATTTAGTCAAAGACATATATGTATAGTGTGATATAATTTATATACTGGGTAAAACAAACTTTTTTTTATAACTACCTATGTATTGACAATTGTATAGGCTTTCATGGGAATGAACAACTCCAAATTCACCATGATGGCTACCTCTGGGGAGTGAGTAAGAGGAACAGGATTAGGGAAGAGTACACTGAAGTTCCAACTAAATCTATAATATGACTTTAAAAAGTCTGAACCAGGCCAGGCACGGTGGCTCAAGCCTGTAATCCCAGCACTTTGGGAGGCCGAGGCGGGTGGATCACGAGGTCAAGAGATCGAGACCATCCTGGTCAACACAGTGAAACCCCGTTTCTACTAAAAATACAAAAAATTAGCTGGGCATGGTGGCACGTGCCTGTAATCCCAGCTACTCAGGAGGCTAAGGCAGGAGAATTGCCTGAACCCAGGAGGCGGAGGTTGCAGTGAGCCGAGATCGCGCCATTGCACTCCAGCCTGGGTAACAAGAGCAAAACTCCGTCCCAAAAAAAAAAAAAAAAAAAGTCTGAACCGAAGATTGCATTTTATAAAGCTTAGTACCGGATGGCTTTAAAAAAAACATATTTATACATGTGTATATATGTAAATAATGGTAGGAACAACAATAATAAATAGGCAACAGCAAGTAAGTATAGAGCCAATATTTGAGCACTTATTATGCAGTACCACACTTCTCCCATCCAAGTACTAACCAGGCCTGACCCTGCTTAGCTTCCGAGATCAGAAGATACTGGGAGCATTCAGGATGGGGTGGCCATACACTAGTAGCCACGCTTCTAAGTACTTACATGCATAACCCTAAAAACAACCCTAGGAGGCAGATTCTGTTACTATCCTCATGCTATGAGGAACTGAAGCAGTGAGAGGTGAAGTTCACCCAAGGTTATAAAGCTAAGTAATTAACGATAGTAAGAAAGGAAGCTAGGACTTCTAATCCAGCTTACAGTTTAATAACTAAATTATTATTATTTGTTATTCATCTCTGCATGTTGGAAATATTTCTTAAAAAACACTATTAATCCCCTCCTCCCCACCCCACATACATATATTTCAGCGTAGCACAAACTGCTTCTAAAGATGCCAAAAGAATTCTAGGAATGTTTTGAAAAACGCAGCATCCCAACTATTCTACTAATTTATATGTCTGAGGCTTGATATTTTTTAAGACCATTACTTCATTGTTAAACATTATTTCTTCAATAGCCCTAAAATAATAATTTGGAATCCTAGAAAACTGACATGGGGAAGCCTAAAATATAATTCAACATCTCTCTCAGCGACAAAATTTGACTATTTACCTTTAGGTCTGAAAACTCATATTAGAGTTTTTAGTAAGCAATTCTGGCAAGAAATTGAATGGAATTTCAATTATTATTTTTTTCTAGTCTCTAAGTTACAAGTTGGTTTATTTTTTAAAAATCAGTAGCAAATATTATACAATGATAAAATATCATTTGTATAGGATAATTTATACCAAAATAAAGGAAATTGGCATTCTCAGTGATCAAAAATGTATCAGCATTTATTATGTGCTAACCCCATACTCCTTGTAGCAGTAACCATTACATTTCTTAAATGTACATTTCTGTTACCATGTCTTAAAAATGTCCCCTTTTCTGAATCTGTATACCCACATTTTCATTACTATCATCTACTAATCTACAGAATGTCTTCAAAAAACAAAAAAGAAGTTCACTGTCTGGTAGTAGGGGAAATAGACTAGTAAACAAAAGTTCTCTGTAATACGTAAGTACTTCAATAAAGGTATTTAAAAATATTAGAGTAACATAAAGTTGGAGGAGATGGAAATGTAGCTTGTGCACTTTTGTAATAGGAAATCTGGAAAATGATGAACAGGAGACACGACATTAGAGTACTCTTTGAAGGAAAATTGTTTTAAAAGACAGAAGAGAGGCTAGCATGGTGGCTCACGCCTACAATACAAGCATTTGGAGAGGTCCATGAGGGAGATCACTTGAGGCCAGCAGTTCGAGACAAGCCTGGGCAACACAGTGAAACTCCATCTCTTAAAAATAAAAAAATATCTGGGCATGGTGGTGCATAACTGTAATCCTAGCTAATTGGGAGGCTGAGGCAGGAGCATTGCTCGAGCTCCTGGAGTTTGAAGTTACAGTCACCTATGATCGCAGCACTGCATTCTAGTAAGGCCCTGTCTCTAAATAGTAATAATAAATATATATAAGAAGATAGGGTAATAGGAACATAGGGTCTAGAAGTACTAAAGATGGGAGAGAAAAATACTTAGCACTAACTCCTCTGATCTATTTTCCTTGACTACATTTATCTAAGACTAAATCCCAGCTGTTCATTTACTACTCATGAGCAAGTAACGCTGCAAAGCTTCAAATAAAATACTAGATGTTTAAGAACTCTACATTATAGAGGGAATCTGAATAAATGATCTCTAAAGTTCTTTCCAGTTTTGAAATTCCGTAATTCTAAGACTACCAGAGACTCTGAACTCTTTAAACTCAAAAAGAAATCACAAAATATTCAGTATGCAAAGAAGAAAAATCAAGACCATTAAGAGTTTTTATAATTGCATCTTGTTATTTTTGCAAAACTGCTGTTAATAAAACAATTAACTTCTAATCTATCAATAAAATTCCCATAAAAAGACAGCATGTTTTAATAAATGCTGGTAAAGTGCTTCTCCCCCATAAACCTGTAGACTTCTGAAAAAAACAAATAAATCAACAATGGAAGTACACTGCTTAAAAGCTCATAGTGTAGATTTGTAAGTCACCTTTTAAAATGAAGATGTCTATGTATTACATATTTACTATAACATATTTGTTATCTTCCCCTTAAAATGTCAACGTACAAGCTGAAGGTTCATCAGGTTTCAAAAAAACAGCTGATATTAACTCATTATAGTAATATGTTTGTTTCATTATCACACATTCTGAAATTTGTAACAAGGTTTCCCTTACCTGATACGGACATGGAATGTGATATTCTCTGCAGCGTTCTTGTATCCACGTTGTTTCCCAGATGCCACGGTAAGCTTGCTCATAAAAGTAGCAGCCAATTACAACCAAGAGTGGTACGAGATAAAGAATGCTGAAAACACCAATCCGGATCATAAACTTCACTAATTTATCTTGGTTCTCCTTTTCTAATGGAATCTCAATTCGAACTCTATTTAGGGATATAATGCCAGCTAAGAGTAGAGAAACCCCAACTACCACATACAGGCAGAGGGGAGCAAGAACAAAATATCTCAATGCATCAACATCGTAGAGGCCAACAAAACACACGCCACTGATATTGTCACCTTCAATTTTATTCATCGCTAAAAGGATGATAGTTAGAGTTCCGGGGATGCCCCATGCACTGGCATGAAACAGCAATGCTTTCTTCTCAATAGCTTCACTACCCCACTTTGGCACAGCTGCTAAAAACCATGTGATGGTAAGAATTACCCACCATACACTGCCAGCCATAGTAAAAAAATAGAGTACCATAAAAAGCATGGTACAGGCTTTATTATGAGATCCTTGTGTCACTGTGGAAGCCTTATATTGTGCAGGGATGGATGCATTGCAGGCTACTCGATCCTCTAGCAAAAATCCAATGAAGAAAATTAATGATACCATCATGTAGCAGACTGCATAAAATATAATAGGCCTTTCAGGGTAACGGAATCTTGTGACATCAATCAAAAAAGTTAAAAAAGTAAACAACGTGGCAGAGAGGCAAATGATTGAAATCAATCCTATGAAATAGCGAGCAAATGACAGTTCTTCTCTCCTAAAGTACATATTTGGACAAGGAGGTGAACAATCACGCACGTGCAGAAAAGAATAACCCAGATCAGGATCAATTTTTAACTCTCGGGGACACCAAAAACCATAGTCTCTCTGCACTGCCACTGGGGTTCCTTCAGTTGGTTCTCCAGCTAAATTCAGATCTACAAGTCGAGGATATGGCTCGTCACAATCTGGGAACCTAAAAAACAAAACAAGATGAGAACTATTTTTATTTACAGGGAAATCTACCATGATCTAACAATTTGGATTTCCAAATTTGGCATTGACAACCTAATTTATTCCTGGAGAGCAAATGTAACATGATGTAGAAATAAAGTAAATGGTGATATCTTGCTTGTGGTTCATACAACTAGATTTTCGACAGTTAAGCAAAAAATGCTAGTTGTATGTCTTGAGAAAGTATGATAGCCTCCAGACAAAGAAAACAAGGTTGTGTTGCAGACATTTATGCAACTAAGGAGACCACTGTCTTCCTCTTCAATTTTTTTTTTTTTTTTGCCAATACCTGTTTCTAAGACTTTAGAGTCCAGTAACTAGCTGTTTACTGTTTTATATGCATCGAACAGTTTCTTAGAAACTAGGAGCATAGAGTGCATTAAGTTTACCAGACACAAACATAACCTTATGCTGTAGCTGATGGATATCTTCAAATCTTTTTAATTTTCTAATACAAACCATTTTCTTGACAGAGAATTATAAAGCCAAATGACAGAATGTATTGCATTCAAGTATTTATTGGAACCCTGAGTATGTCAGAAGCTAAAAAGATAAAAATACAGGATCACTACCCTTAAATCCAGAAGGAGACACATATTTATAAACACAGCATACACAAAATATAGCAGTGTGACACTCTGCTAGCAATTAAAATCTATATAAGGTACAAAAATGATAAAGACAAGGATTAATTACTTAAGGGGAAGGAGTGATGAAAGACTTCACAGAATAAGTCCCCCAATACTGGATTTTAAATCAGTATTGGCAGTATGCCAACTGGCAATCTAATAAGCAAATACAAGCATAGGCATAGACATTCAAATAGGGTGTGTTTGGTATTGCTGGAACATAAAGTGTTTACGACTTGTGGCAGGAGAAGAGACTGCAGAGGTAAGCATGTTGCAGAAATATGTGTGTGTGTGTGTGTGTATTAATATACAATTTAAAGCCATGCAAACACTACATATTTCCCATGTTATACAATACTAATATATCTATAGATATACTTGCATATCTAACTGCCAACTCAACATATGCACTTAGATATCACATAGGCCCCTCAATCTTCAAATCTTCTGAAAACAAATTCTTGACTTCTACTCCTCAGGTTTCCCCATTTCCATTAAGTGGTTATTCTATACCTCTAGCTGCTCACCTTATCTTTCACATACACATCACAATCTACCAGCATTTCCTGTGATTCTACTTTGTGATGTATCAAGAAACCAACCTCTTCTCATTTCCTCCCCTACTGGTGCCCAGTCTGAGCCATCAATATTTCTTCACTGGACTTCTACAGGTGCCTCCAACTGCTCTCCACTTCCACACAACAGTCAAAGTAATCCTTTAAAGACATGTTGCTTCTGTGTTCGTGATCATGCCTCTTCTGCTTAAAACCCTCTAATAGCTTCTCATCTCAGAGTCAAATCCAAATTCCCTACTAGAGCTACAAAGAACCTCAGCACCAGTACTTTTCTCATCTTATTTCCTTCCATTCTGCCTCCCTCACTTGGCTCCAACCACTTTGGTCTCCTGCTGTTCTGTGAATTTATGAAGCATGCTTCCATTCCAGAGTCTCTGTACTTGATGCTCTGTTTCCTCTGCCTAGACTGCCCCCAAGTATCATCATTTGTTTTCTCACTTCATTCAAGTCCCTGGTGCAAAGCCTCCATATCAAAAAGGCCTTCTCCAAGGACTCTACAGAAAATAGAATCGCTTTGCTCTCCTATATTGTATCCCTATCGCCTGCTGCATTTGTTCTTATTAGCATTCATTTTCATCTGACTTTGTCCATTTATTTACCACCACCACTGGAGTTTTCACTCCATAAGAAAAGGAACTCTATTTTGCCCACTGCTCAACTTCAGCAGAATAGTGCCTAGAATAGTGCCTAGCACACCAAAGACATTCAATTGACAATTGCGGACCTAATGAATATTGAGTGAATATATTCATATAACCCTAAACCAAGTAATCAGAAAGATAACCAGGAGCAGTGTAAAAGACAGACTTGAGCTAGGCAAAAATGGGGGCAGGGATACCAGCTGTGCCAAAATGAAAAGTCAAATAAGGCAGCGATAACGATACAGATAAGAAATTAGTTAATGAAAAGCAATAAAATGCATAACTTGGATGTGGCAGTTAAGATCAATGAAGAAGGAACAGAAGATAACTTGAAGGGAATAAAAAAGTGAGCAAGGAAATAAAATCAATTTTACATATGCCAAAATTGAGGTTGCTGAGACAAACTGAGGCCAGGATTTCCAATGGCTACTGGATATAGGTTAAAATATTTTTAACACTTGCTGGATATATGCAGGTTTTGAGCTTTGCAGGGAGAGGCTACAGATTTAGATTTAGGAGTCTTCGGTATATAAATAAAAGTTAAAATCAGTGAGATGAGATTATCTCGGGAAAGCAGTAGAATCAGTGAACTGGAACTGAACTCTGGTAAGCACCATTATTCAAGGGCAGAAAGAAGAGGAGGATCCAAGAAGGAAACTGAGAAGGATCGATTTGAGAAATAACAGATCACATAATGGACTGAATCATTTTCAGGAAAGGAGGACAAGCTGAGGTTGAAGGAAATAAAGGTGAGATACAAGTTTAAAGTGAGTGATACAGATTTGGCACAAGTGCTGAGGAAAATGAACAGAATTTTTTCTGACCAAGACAAGTGATTACAAACAGAAAATACAACTGCTTTGATTTCAGAATCATTAAATAAATAGCATAATTCATTTGTAAGAAATTAATCAGTCTATTTGGAGGTCTAAATTAGTATAGTAGGAAGAATGAGTTGAAACTGCTATCAAACATGTTATTTCAAATGATAGACTACAACATTTACGCTAAAGAAAGAAATAAATGAGATCAGGAAGGCCCTATTTAGGATAAAAAGATAAAAATTCTGGGAGTGTCCATGAATTTTTAGAACAGGTGCTGTGTTAGTCCATTCTGCTATGACAGAATACCTGAGACCGGGTAATTTATAAAAACCCGAGATTTATTTCTTACAGCTCTAGAGGCTGGGAAGTCCAAAGTCAAGGGGCGTACATCTGGGAAGGGGCTCCTTGGTGCATGATCCCATGACAAAAGGGCAAGAAAGCATGGGGGGACAGGGAGGGAGGGGTCAAACTCATCCTTTTATCAGGAACCCACTCCCACAATAACTAATACACTCCTGAGATCACGGCATTAATCCATTCATGAGGGCAGAGTCCTCATGATCTCTTAAAGGTCTCACCTCCCAATACTGGTGCACTGAGAATTAAGTTTCCAATACAGGAACTTTGGAGGACATGAATATTCATGAAACAATCCTCACTGCGGTGGTATTCAGAGGTGGAGCCTGGCCAAGTGCAGTGGCTCAGCTTGCAATCCCAGCACTTTAGGAGGCCAAGGCGGGAGGACTGCTTAAGGCCAGGAGTTCGCAACCTACCTGGGCAACGAAGCATGACCCCATCTCTACAAAATTTTTTTTCTAAATTAGCTAGATAGGGTGGCATGCACATGTAATCCCAGCTACCTGGGAGGCTCAGGCAGGAGGACTGATTGAGCCCAGGAGTTTGAGGCTGTAGTGAGCTATGATTGTGCCCCCGCACTACAGTCTCGAAATAGAGTGCGACCTTATCTCCAAAAAAGAAAAATAAGGTGGGGTCTTCGGGATGATTAAGGGATTAATATGCTTATACAAGAGGCTGCAGAGTGAACTTGCCCCTCTTGCTCTCCTGGCACATGAGGATACAGTGCTCCTACCCAATGGAGGATGCAGCAACAAGGTGCCATGTTGGAAGCAGAGAGCAGCCCTCACTAGAAACACAACCTGCCTGTGCCTTGATCTTAGACTCTCCAGCCTCCAAACTGTGAGAAATAAATTTCTATTATTTATAACTTATCTAGTCTGTGCTATTTTGTTATAGCAGCACAAATAACCAAGGCAACCAGTATAGTAGGCACAAAAGTCTGAGAGCTATGGAAAAATAAAAGGTTGCTATGAAAGTTCCCTTTGTCAGATTTTAAGATTTCAAAGTTAGGTAATCTCAGGGTATAATGAAGACATAAAATAGGTTTAATCCTATCAAAAAAATTTTTTTAAATAAAGATTATGAGATTTCTATGCTGATATATAAGCTATTAAAACAAAAAGACATCTAAACAATAGGTATTAAATACAAGAAACAAAACAGAGTTCCTGCCCAGGCAATTCATTATTGTTTTACAACAATTTACAGACTTCTAAAAGAGAGACTAGAAACACTTCCAGGTGTCTGGAGAGAGAAGAGATGAATGGTTAGATGGGGCTCAACAAAAGGGCAGGCCAAATAGGTGGGAAATAGGCAAATATGAGAAAGCAGAACATTAATGAACTGACTACAAGAAGCTAAAATGGTAGTCCTCATTTAATATAGGTTCTTATGAACAGTGACTTCAAGCAAGACAACATATAGCAGATCCTTAAATAACACTGCTTTTTCAATGTCATTTTGTTACAATGTTTATAAGAAAACAAACTGGTATCCATGAGGCTAAAGCAGGAGAATCGCTTGAACCTGGGAGATGAAGGTTGCAGCGAGCCAAGATCATGCCACGGCACTCCAGTCTGGGTGACAGAGTGAGATTCCATCTCAAAAAAAAAAAAAAAAAGAAAAGAGAAAAGAAAACAAATTGGTTTCATTAAATGTCACTTTGCTTAAAGTCACATTTTCCAAGAACCTATCAACAACATTAAGAGAGGACTTACTATACATGATTTATTATTTCTTAAGTCTCTAAGTCTCTCCATCTGTCAAGTAACAGTCACTTTACTTACCTCCAAGGGCTATTGCTGGATAACAAACAAAATTATTTTTAAATATGAAGGAGAAGAGAATGTTGCTTATAATAACAAAAACCTAGAAACAATCTAAATGACCATCAGTAGGAGAAGGCTAAATAACTTAATACAATTGGCTACTCTATGGCAATTAAAAGGAATGTACCAAACCTACAAATACAAACATAGATACATATAAAAATGTTATGTTGTTTATGGATATGCATATACATAGTTAAGAGTATAGAAGCAAACATGGGAATGATTTTAAAACAAATTCAACATAAAGATTATCTCACTCCTGGGGAGGAAAGATAATGAGTTCAAGATGGGTAACACGGAAAAACCTTCAACTGTACCTGTATTGTTTCTTAAAAAAAAAATCTGAAGCCAATATTATAAACTGTTAAAATTGGGCAAAGCTAGATAATAATAGGTATGTAAGTATTCACCTTATTCTTTACCCTTAAAATGGTTCAGAATATAAATAGGTAAAATATTATATTACTTTTTTTCAGATCCTTCTGTGGTAATATTATTACTAACAATAACGCTCACTCATATGAAACTTTAAGAATGTCAAATAAATCCTCACAACTTTAAGACATGCTTATAGTCTATATAATGGATGTAATTTGAAGAGTATTTGACATTTTCTGGATTTGGTATGTTAATAAATGACAGAAAAAAAAAGAAATGACAGAACCATTCTACAAGTCTCCATCTAAATCATAAAGGTATTTAAGCCCCTGCAATGATGAAGTAATAAATGATTTTCTTCTCTGTATAATTTTTCACAAATAGCACTATTTTCATAATCAGAAAAAAGGTTTTAAAGGAGGAAAAATCAACTGTCTTGATTACGTAATTCTTAAGTCTAAAAAACTTCTTCACAGAAATGTTTTGTTTTTCATTTACTGCTTTCAAATGTATAAGCAAACAAACAATTCTGAGGCCATAAAATTGCTGTTCAAAATTAATGACTAATATGTACACTTCAAAAAGTTTTTTTCAAAACAGGTAGAAAAGAAGACAAGTAATTTTAAACATATTGCAACATAAGAAATGATGCATAAAAATCTATGATTTTCGCACCTACTGCATTCCATGTCTTCAGGCCAAGGAACACCAAACATCTCCATGAGCTTCGAGCACTCACTGTAAGCCCGCTGACACAGCCTACGACAGGGAAGTGTGACACGTCCATATTCCATACAAATAGGAGCATAGAGAGCACAAAGAAAAGGCCGGAAATCCCGAGAACAATCCAGATTCACCATAGGGTGGAATGGCTAGGGAAAAGTTAAAAGTGAATAGTTAGTTAAAAAGCTGTAAACATGTTAAAGCTTTGAATAATACTGCAACATTCTCTTTCATTAAAGGAAAATTCTGAGTGTTATTAAATTTTCTGAAGGGGAGTTTTTAGTTTTTTTCAATAAAATGTCCCAGCCCTACCTACCCTTGAAGACTCTAATTTAGTTAAATGTGAGGTGTATCTGAGAATCTATATGTATATTTTAGGTATTATAGGCAATATTAATGAAGAAGCAGGGTTGAGAACCACTGACAATATCCATTTTACAAAGAATAAATCCACAAAAGACGTGCATCAAGTGTTCAAAAGTGTGGTACTATTGGTGACAGGGTTACAAGAAATTTTAGTTTTCTTCTTTTAAGTATTCCTTTTTTTTTTGAGATGGAGCCTGGCTCTGTCGCCCAGGCTGGAGTACAGTGGTGTGATCTTGGCTCACTGCAACCTCTATCTCCCATGTTCAAGCAATTCTCCTGCCTCAGCCTCCTAAGCAGCTGGGATTACAGGCATGCACCACCACGGCCGGATAATTTTTTGTATTTTCAGTAGAGACAGGGTTTCACTATGTTGGCCAGGCAGCTCTCACATTCCTGATCTCAAGTGATCCACCAGCCTTGGCCTCCCAAAGTGCTGGGATTATAGGCATGAGCCACCATACCCGGACTCTTTTAAGTATTTCAATTTCTAAATCTTCAATTAACTTTTGTCTACAGGAGAGAGAGGACAACAAGTAATAGGAGAAAAAAAGAGAAAAGGAGAGAAAGGTAAGTAATAACATAGTAGTAATTTAGGCATTGAAGGTGGGAGAAGGTCTCCCATTTTGGTTTCAAATTTTTTTTTTTTTTTTTCAGGGTCTTTCTTGCTCTGTCACCCAGGCTGGACTGCAGGGACAAGACCTCTGCCTCCTAGGCTCAAGCAATTTTCCCACCTCAGCCTCTTGAGTAGCTCACAGGCACACACCACCACAACTGGCTAATTTTTGTATTTTTTTTTAAAGACAGGGTCTTGCCATGCTGTCCAAGCTGGTGGTCCCAAACTCCTGTCCACCTCAGCTGTCCAAAGTGCTGGGATTACAAGTGTAAGCCACCAGGCCTTTTTTACATTTTACAAAACATTTTAAAAAGAGTTCTTTATAGTGTGAAATCATATGATAAAACAAAGCTCATGCTGTAAGCTAACATTAAGGAAAAAAAAAAAATAGTAGCCCCAAACATAAAACCACAGTAAAATAATCATTACAACCACAGGAACAGATAAAATATCCCAAAGGATGTGCATCTGGGCTTTTGACTATGGAATATTTTCCCCATTTATTTATATAATAGTTTGAGTCATTACTGATTTTGAACTGGTTAGAGATATTTTCACCACCAGGCCTTCCTAATGTGGATGCATCAATCAATTTGTTTCTACCTTGATGTATATTATTTTCCAGAAGCCTCCTATACATAATACAATTAGAAGATCAAGAGTCACTTAAAGAAACTGGTTTCAAAGAACTATAAAAAGAATGTAATAACTGATATATAACAATAAACTATATGTGACTTTCATTTCTAAGAAAGATAGAGTACTCTGTATTAGGCCAATGTTTCCATCAAGAACAACTTAAAGAGAAAAAAAGTTTTAAGTTATCTACTTAAAGCCATTGGAGAACTGCTAAGGAACTTTGGAAGAAATAAGAATTCAAATAGCAGGAAAGCACAAACAAGTAGCCTGATATATACAGGCCACTTTTCCACGGAGGCATTTGCTGAACCGGGTGTAAGACAAGAGGCTAGGAATCAAGCTTTGCTTAGGCTGTGCTGGAGAACCTGAGAGACCAGCAGAGCTGTAGGTGGTCTTGCGAGGCTATAGAGACAAAATTGGAAACGAAAGAAACAAGATCTAAGTGAGAAGTGGGAAGGACTGAGCCTTACACAGGGGCAGTTTTCTCTCTGTGTAATTGTAAATTCTAAAGCTACACAGGGAAGGACGCTAAGAAGCTAGGCAGAAAGCCTCTGAAGAACAGAGTAGAGATTTTGGCAATCTTATCAGTCTGAAGAGACATGAATCACAGTTCAACCCCTGCAGAGCAACTCAACATAACAGACTTTCAGCTGAGAAGTACTGAAAGACTAACATCCTAGCAGCAGAGACAAATCAGAGGGAGGGACTTAACAACACTGCAATGTAGCGTCTACTCAGCTCAGTTCCTGACTGAATTAAAGTGATCTAGTGGCCGGACACAGTGGCTCATGGCTATAATCTGAGCATTCTGGGAGGCCAAGACAGGAGGATCACCTGAGCTCAGGAGTTTCAGATCAGCCTAGGCAAAACAGGAAAACTGTTTCTACTTAAAAAAAAAAAAAAAAAAAAAAAAAAAAAATAGCCAGGCATGGTGGCATATGCCTGTAGTCTCAGCTACTTGGGTGGCAGAGGCAGGAGGACCACTTTAGCCCAGTAGCTCAAGGCTGCAGTAAGCTATGACTGAGGCTGCAGTGAGCTATGATCACCAAGTATTCAGCCTGGGAGACAGAGTGAGATCCTGTCTCTAAATAAATAAATAAAAATAAACTGATCTTTTCCCATTTATCTACTAAGCAGAAAAGAGGATTAATCTTTTCTACAGTAATATAACGTACCTGGAACCTCACTAATATTTTATAATGTCTAGCACTTAGTAAAAATTACTGGGCATTCCAAGTGGTGATCCAGCTTTCCAACACACAAGATGTAATGATGACTAACACCTTCAGTAAAATGAAAGATTAAAAAATTCATCAGAAAATCAGAATTTATTATAAGAATCAAATTAAAATTCTATAATTGAAATATATAATTACTGAAATTAAGGACTTATTAGCGGTATCAAAAGATAGGACTGGCAAAACAAAAAACAAGGTAAGAGAAAATACGCAAACAGAAAGTGGGTCACAGACCGCAAAATACAGAAAAGAGCACAAGAAACATGTAAAACACACAAAAAAGGTCCAACACATGTAAATACAATCTCAAGAGGAGAGCTAAGTAAGAACGAGGCTGAGGCAATACATAAAAGGATGATGGGTAAGGATTTTTCAAAACTGATTAAAGACAACAACCTACAGATTTGAGAAGTTCTGCAAACTGCAGGAAGGATAAATACAAGAAAACCTCAGCTAGGCATATATTAAATGACTGAAAACCAAAGAAAAATATGTTAAGGGCAGTCAGTGGAAAAGAGACATTACCTTCAAGGAAGCGACAGTAACTTTCAGAGTTGACTTCAGAAAACCAGGCAACAATGGGATGGCTTATGTAAAAAGCTGAAGGAAAATAAATGCAAATCTATAATTCTCTAGGCAGTAAAAATATTATTTACAAATGAAGGCAAATACACTTTTAGATAGACAAAACCGAAAAGTGGACCGGGCGCGGTGGCTCACGCCTGTAATCCCAGCACTTTGGGAGGCTGAGGTGGGTGGATCACAAGGTCAAGAGATCAAGACCATCCTGGTCAACACGGTGAAACCCCGTCTCTACTAAAAATACAAAAAATCAGCTGGGCATGGTGGCGCGTGCCTGTAATCCCAGCTACTCAGGAGGTTGAGGCAGGAGAACTGCCTGAACCCAGGAGGCGGAGGTTGCGGTGAGCCGGGATCGCGCCATTGCACTCCAGCCTGGGTAACAAGAGCGAAACTCCGTCTCAAAAAAAAAACAAAACAAAAAAACAGAAAAGTTAGTCATCAGCAAACCGCACTAAAAGAAATGCTTGAAAATTCTTTAGACAAAAGGGATATGCTCTAACATGGAAATTCAAAATGAATTAAGAGCAACAAAAGGGATGACTGTGGGAAAATATAAATGAATACTCTTTGTGCCAAAAAAAACCACACCATCTTAAAATACATACAAAATACATGTAAAACTAACGTGCATAGTAATAAAGTGGAAAAGGTGGAGGGTCAGAAGATCACTAATGGGGGAATGGTTGAAGTAACAATTTCTATTAGACTATTATAAGTCAAAAGTGCATATCATAATTTTTAGGGTAAACAATAGAAGAATGCATAACTAACAAAGTAACAGAGAGGGAAACAAATAATAAAAAGAAGACAAGATAAGACAGAAAAAGAATGCAAAATAGTTTGAAAAAATTAAAATCAAATAGTAAGATTGTAGATCTAAACCCAAGCAGACAAATGAAAATTTTAAAAACACCAACAGAAAATTATAAAAAATTATTCCATTTCTAAGAGCATCAAAAAGAATAAATACTTAGGAATATATTTATCCAATGTCATGTAAGACAGAAAACTATAAAATATTGTTGGTGGAAACGGAAGACCTAAATAAACAGAAAGACATCCTGTGTTCATGGTTTGGACGACAATGTTGTTCAGATGGCAGTACTGTCAAAAGAGATCTATAGATTCAGTGCAATCCCTTCGAAAATCCCAATGGCCTTCTGTTGTTGCAGAAATGGAAAAGCTGGTCCTAAAATTTATATGGAATTAAAAGAGACTCTGAATAGCCAAAACAATATTGAAAAAGAACCAATTGGAGTACTCATATTTTCCAATTTCAAAACTTATCACAAAGCTATTATAGGAATCACAAGTGTGTACTAGGTAAGGATAGACATATAGCTTAATGGGATAGAATTAGGAATCTAGAATTAAACCGTCACATGTATTGCTGACTCATTTTCAAAAAAGATGCCAAGACTGTTCAATAGGAAAAAAGTCTCTTCAACAAAAGATACTGGAACAAGAGAAAAATTCACATGCAAAAGCGTAACGTCAGACTCTTACATGATATACAAAAATCAACTCAAAATTTATTGAAGGTATAAGTATAAAAGCATAATCTAGAAAACTCATAGAAGAAAACATAGGGGAAATCTCCACAACCTTGGATTTAGCAATGGTTTCTTAGATATGACACCAAAAGCACAGGCTCAAAAGATAAAAATAGGTAGGCTGGACTTCATCAAAAATACAAGCTTCTATGTACTGAAGGACACTATCAGGAGAGTGAATGGACAACCCACAGAATGGAAGAAAATATGTGATGTTCAAGCAAAAATTTGTACATGAATGTTTACAGGAAAGCAGCATTATTCCTAATAGCCAAGAAGAGCAAAATAAACCAAAAGCAAGCAAAATAATAAAAAGAAGAAATCAATGAAATTGAAAACAGAAAAGCAATAGAGAAAAATCATTCAAACCAAGAGCTTTCTTTAAAAATAAAATTGATGCCAGGCGCGGTGGCTCACGCCTGTAATCCCAGCACTTTGGGTGGCCGAGGCGGGTGGATCACGAGGTCAAGAGATCGAGACCATCCTGGTCAACATGGTGAAACCCCGTCTCTACTAAAAATACAAAAATCAGCTGGGCATGGTGGTGCGTGCCTGTAATCCCAGCTACTCAGGAGGCTGAGGCAGGAGAATTGCCTGAACCTAGGAGGCGGAGGTTGCGGTGAGCCGAGATCGCGCCATTGCACTCCAGCCTGGGTAACAAGAGCAAAACTCCGTCCCAAAAAAAAAAAAAATAAAATAAAATAAAATTGATAAGTCTTTAGAAAAGCTGATTTTAAAAAAGGAAAAACACAAGTTACCAATAAGAATGAAAGGGGATGCCACCAGAGGTTCCAAAGACATTAAAAACACAGTTTTTAAACAAACAACGCTATGCACATAAACTACACAACTTAGATGAAATGGCCTAATTCCGCAAAAGCCACAAACGACCAAACTCACCCCATTTGATACTGATAACCGCAACAGTCCCAGAACCATTACAGAAATTGAATTTGTAGTTAAAAACCTCCCAAAAAAGAAATGTCCAGGTCAGATGGCTTCATTGGTGAATTCTAACCAAACATTAAAGAATTACACCAATTGGTATTACAAGAATCTGTTCCAGAAAACAGAGGAGGAAACACATCCCAACTAATTCTCTGATGTAAGGATTACTTAATATTAAAACCAGAAAAAGAGAGCACAAAAGAAGAAAAACTACAGATAATATCCCTCATGATAAATGTAAAAATCCTTAAAAAGTTGTGGCAAATCAACATAAGAAATATATTAAAAGAATTACATACCACAACCTAGTAGGGTTTATTCTAGAAATTCAACCTGGTTCAATATTCAAAAGTCAATGTAATCTACCAAAAAACAGCCTAATAAAGAAAAATCATATGGTCATACCAAATAATGTAGAAAAGGCCTTCATAAGTTTAAAAGTGTTCAGCAAACTAGAAATAGAGGGTAATTTTTTCAATTTGATAAAGAGTACCTACAAAAAAACCATACGGTTAACTTCATATGTAATGGTGAAACACTGGATGCTTACCCCTAGAACTGTAAACAAGGCAAGGACACCAGCTCTCATCACCCTTACTCAACACAGTACTGGAATCCTACAAGTGCAATAAAGCAAGGAGGTGTGTGTGTGGGGGAGAAGGCACTTATTTTTGGAAGAAATAAAAAAGCCAATCTCAAAAGATAATATACCATATGATTTCACATTGCTATGGTTTGGATGTGTCCCCCAAGAAGCGTGTTTGAAACGTAATCACCCTAACAGTAGAGGTGAGATCTTTTAGAGGTGATTAGGCCACAAAGTCTTTGCCCTTATGAATGGATTAATGCTGTTATCACAGGAGCGAGTTTGTTATAAACAGATGAGGTCAGCCCCCTCTTGCTCTCTCTTACATTCTTGCCCTTCCACCTTCTGCCATGGGTTGACACCACAAAGACTTTGTCAGAGGCCAGCACCTTAATCTTGGACTTCCTAGTCTTCATAACTGTGAAGAAATAAATTTCTGTTCTTTATAAATTACCTTGGCTGGGCGCGGTAGCTCACGCCTAAAATCCCAGCACTTTGGGAGGCCAAGGCGGGTGGATCACCAGGTCAAGAGATCGAGACCATCCTGGTCAACATGGTGAAACCCTGTCTCTACTAAAAATACAAAAATTAGCTGGACACGGTGGCGCGTGCCTGTAGTCCCAGCTACTCGGGAGGCTGAGGCAGGAGAATAGCTTGAACCCAGGAGGCGGAGGTTGCGGTGAGCCGAGATCACGCCATTGCACTCCAGCCTGGGTAACAGGAGTGAAACCCCGTCTCAAAATAAATAAATAAATTACCTGGTTTATGGTATTCTATGATAGCAGCGCAAAATGGACTAAGACACATGTATATAACATTCCCAAAATGACAAAATTATAGAGATAGAGAGCAGATTAGTGGTTGCCTGGCATTAGGAAAGGCGAAGAGGGCAAGAGAAAGCACAAGAGTCTTCCTCAGCGGTGACAAAACAGTATCTTGACTATAATGGTGGCTACAAGAATCTATACATGTTAATAAAAATTACAGACTGTACACATAACACACACTCACATATAAAACTACACATATATACATAAGTAAAAACTGGTGAAATATAAGACCTGTAGACTGAACCAATGTTAATTTCCTGATTTTAATATTACATTACAGCTATAGAACATACTAAGATTAGGGAGGAAGGAACAGGTAAAGAATACACAGAATCTCTGTATTATTTTTGTAATTTCCCATGAGTATCTATTTTAAAATTTAAAAGTTAAAAAAGTATTACATTTACATGCCAATATATGTACATACATCATGCATACAAGCACATGTATGTCTCAAACTTGCTTTGTACTTACCAATACACAAAATACCAAACAACCAGATATATTATTATATTAACACATTAATAAAACCTCCATGTATGAGCCCCATTAGGAATTACGAAATTGATTTGAATGACTCTTTTGTGCTTC
The DNA here is from genome assembly GCF_009761245.1 of Sapajus apella. NCBI lineage: Eukaryota > Metazoa > Chordata > Mammalia > Primates > Cebidae > Sapajus > Sapajus apella. The sequence goes on along the minus strand of NW_022437090.1, from coordinate 1,213,959 downwards.
TTCCGCTTACTAGCTATAAGTACCTGTATCTCAGCTAGCATTTGCTGACACTTACTATAGTCCAAGTGTTACAGTAGGTAGCTAGTCAGACATGAGCAGAGCAGTAGAGGGCCCACACCACACCCCTCCTCCACAACTAGGAATGTCAGGCAACCATCAGGTGATGGTCAGGTGTTGTTAAACTGCCTCACTAAAATTGGTTTCAGCTGGTGCCAGGAAACGGCAGTATTTCAACAAATCAGAAAAACCTGGCCAGCCGAAGTGGCTCATGCCTATAATCCCAGAACTTTGGGAGGCCAAGGCAGGTGGATCACCTCAGGTTGGGAGTTCGAGACCAATCTGACCAACATGGAGAAACTCAATCTCTACTAAAAATAAAAAATTATCCATGGCTGGGCGCGGTGGCTCAAGCCTGCAATCCCAGCACTTTGGGAGGCCGAGGCGGGTGGATCACGAGGTCAAGAGATAGAGACCATCCTGGTCAACATAGTGAAACCCCGTCTCTACTAAAACTACAAAAAATTAGATGGGCATGGTGGTGCATGCCTGTAATCCCAGCTACTCAGGAGGCTGAGGCAGGAGAATTGCCTGAACCCAGGAGGCGGAGGTTGCGGTGAGCCGAGATCGCGCCATTGCACTCCAGCCTAGGTAACA